>NW_027397069.1:35242467-35258445 GCF_003265705.2 Callorhinus ursinus
TTGCTGCGGCTAAGGTCGAAAAGGTTGCTACCTGTGTTCTCCTTTAGGATTTGGATGGACTCCTGTCTCATGTTTAGGTCTTTCAACCATTACTTTAATTCTAAAAGTTTTACAATGAAAATACTTTGGAATTTCTCTATAAATTATCATATCATTTGAAAATAATGACAGTTTTGCTTATTTCTTATTCACTTTTTTTAGTATATGTGCTGCCGAAGCGAGCACTATTTCTTGTTCACTTAAAAAAAAGATTTATTTACTTATTTGTCAGAGAGTTTGAGAGAGAGAGAAAGCACAAACAGGGGAAGCAGCAGTCAGAGTGAGAGGGAGAAGCAGTCTCCCTGATGAGCAAGGAGCCTGATGCAGGACTCCATCCCAGGACCCCGGGATCATAACCTGAGTTGAAGGCAGACTTTTACCTGACTGAGCCACCCACGCATCCCAGTTTTGCTTCTTTGTTTCCAGTGCTTCTCTCTTTCATTTCTAGTCTTGCCTTATTTTGCTGTGTAGGCACACCAGAACAATGTTGAATAGAAGTTCTGATAATAGTAATGATAGTAATAATAGTCTGCTTTGGCTTACTTCTGATGTTAGAATTAACATCAGTATATAATATCTGATGTAATAAGATTTTTTTCCTGCATGAGAAAATTCCCTTTAATTCTACTTTGTTAAAATATTAAAAAATAATGAATATATATATATATATAAAATACTACTAAATGTGTTCTTCAGCATGTATTGATACAATTATGTGTTTCTTCTTTTATTTGTTGTGATGAATTCCATTCAGTGATTTTCCAGTGTTTATCCAATCAACCTGCATTTCAGGAATAAACTCAACTAGGTTATGATTCATTATTTTTTGTATGCATGGCTGGATTTTATTTGCTTATATTTTATTTGCTTATATTTTATTTAGAATTTTTATATCTAGTATCATGAGTGTCTTAAGTTAATAGAATAATTTTTTATGGTATTTTCTTATTATCTTTTAACATTCTGCGGCATCTAATTATATCTTTTTTGCTCATTGTATTCTCTTAATAACTTTTTAAGGTCTGAAGAATCTGAGTTTTATCTCCTATTTCATTCCTAGAATTGTTTATGTGTGCTTACTTTTTTTTTTTTCCTTGATCCATCTCACCAGAAGCTCTTCAGTTTTATTAGACTTTTCATGGAAACAAGTTTGGCTTTGTTGATAGCAACCATATGTTTGATTTTTGTTTTATTACTTTCTACTCTTATCTTGACGGTTTTTCTCTAATTTTTTAGGTTTGTCTCACTGGTCTTTTATCAATTTCTTCGGAAGTATATCTACTAAGCTCATTACTTTTTTTTTGTATAAGCATTTAAGCCAGGGGTCAACAAAAATTTTTTTGTAAATGAGCATATAGTGAATATTTTAATTTATATGGCCACATATGGACTCTGTTCCATATTTTTGTGTTTTTTCACAACACTTTAAAAGTGCACAAAAAAAATTTTTTTAACTCAATAGTTGTACAAATGAGCATCAGGCTGGATTTGGCTCATCAGCCATAGCTTGTCAACACCTGATTTGTCAGAAGTGTGCCTCTAAGTAATATAGTATCAGGTAACAACTTTCGAGGTTATTAATTTCAATTTGTAAATATTTGCCAATTTCCTGTGGCATTGCGACTTTGATTCATGAGGCTTTAGAATATTTTTCTTAATATTTTAACTTATTTTTCTTGACATTATATTATTTTTACTTTCTAACTTATTCACATTCTGTGTAATGACCATCCAAACTTTTGAAACTCTTCAAGGCATGCTTTACAGCAAATGAATATTCAGTGTAAGATTGAAAAGAAAGTGTATTCTTCAGTTGTTGGATTCAGATGTTCTTTGGAACATTTAGATCACCTTTAACATTTCGTTGATCAAATTTTTTTTAAAGATTTTATTTATTTATTTGAGAGAGAGAGAGAGAACACATGAGGGGCGGAGGGTCAGAGGGAGAAGCAAACTCCCTGCTGAGCATGGAGCCTGATGTGGGACTTGATCCCAGAACTCCAGGATCATGACCTGAGCCGAAGGCAGTCACTTAACTAACTGAGCCACCCAGGCGTCCGCTTGATCAAATTTTCTATATATATTACTAAATCTTTGATTTTTTTGTTCTACCAATTCCTTAAATAGTTGTTTTAAAATCTCCCACTGTGATGATATTGTTTCTTGTTGTAATTTCTGTAAATTTTGAAACTATGCTATGGTTGTATGTAAATTAAACTTGTTTTGTTTCATGATGAATTGGAATTTTTATCATCATAAAGTAATCCTACCTGCTATTTTTGTTTGTTTGTTTGTTTTGCTTTAGAAACTTTTTTTGCCTGGTATTAATATTACTGCAACAACTTTTGTCATTGTTTTTAGCATTATTATATTACTTTATTCCTTTTATGGTTTAACTGCACTGCATTCTTGTGTTTGACTTTTTTCTTCAGAAAATAGCATATACCTAGGCTTAGTTCTTTTATCCAATCTCAAATTATTTCAGGATTTATTAATTTACATTTGTTTTAATTATTTTTTAAAGATTTTATTTATTTATTTGAGAGAGAGAATGAGATACAGAGAGAGCATGAGCGTGGGGAGGGTCAGAGGGAGAAGCAGACTCCCTGCTGAGCAGGGAGCCCACGCGGGGCTCAATCCCAGGACTCCAGGATCATGACCAGAGCCGAAGGCAGTCACTTAACCAACTGAGCCACCCAGGTGCCCACATTTGTTTTAATTATTGATATGCATTATTAGTACTATCTCATTTTGTACATTTCATTTGTGTGCTTTTTCTTTAAGTTGTTTCTGTTTTATTCTACTTTATCTTTTGGGGGTTTAATTATAATTCTTGAATATGTAGTTTGGTGTCTTTTATCAGTTCTGGAAATTTTCAGTCAGTAACTCTTCAAAGTTAACCTTTTGGAGGTTGATGAGTAAGAGTATAAATTAAACCAAATTGAATATGAGTTAATTGTTAAGCTGGCAATAGATAAATGATGATTTATTAGACTATTCTATTTTGTATATATATATTTAAGATTTTATTTATTTATTTGAAAGAGTGAGTGAGAGATAAGAGAGCACAAGCAGGGGAGGGGCAGAGGGAGAGGGAGAAGCAGACTGCTTGCTGGACATGGGGCTTGACCCAGGACCCTGAGATCATGACCTGAGCTGAAGGCAGACACTTAACTGACTGAGCCACCTATTCGTCCCTTGTATATATTTTTTAATTTCATAATTAATAGTTTTTTAAAAAGTAAATATATAACCAGCTACCAAAAAATCACTTTTTATATCTATTCATAGATGAGTTTGAAAGTATTTTCCCCCCAGTATTTAGTAGCAGTGGGTAGAGAAATTTTTCTATTTTGACTGACATGTCATTTTATATGTATAAAAAATAACTACTTATGCATAATCTAAACAGAAAAAAGTACAAAAGTCTTAAGTAAGAGCTCAGTGAATTTTACAAGCAACACACCCATGTAACCTGAATTAGAATAAACACCCTAGACATTGCCCTGAAGCTCCCCTTAACATATATTGGGTTGATCCTTTCCAAGGGTAACAAATATCCTGACTCCTAATACTATAGAATTGTTTTGTCTGGTTTTAAATTTATTTAAATGAGTCATGCAAAATGTACTTTTTTGTTTCTAGTGTCTTTAGTTCAATGTTGTATTAATTTGAGTTTTTAATTTTAGTAATTATATTTTTTGTTTCTAAAGTTCTCTTTTTTCAAGCTTGCTTGCTATCTACTGATATTTTACATCTGTCTTTTATTTGTTGAACTATTTATTGTACTGGTCATATAATCTACTGATTTTTCCAATATCTGGAATTTTTGTGCTTCTACTTTTGCTGTCTGTTGTTTTCTGTTCATTACAATTCATGTTACCTTATTTATGCATGCATGTTTAGTGATATTTATTTGCCATGTGTAGTTTATTTTCTAGACAATTTAACTGTGGAAATACACAAGATGTGGGATGAAGTTGGATTGCTTGAGGAAGGATTTACTTTTACTTCTGTAAGGCACAGAAGAGAAATAATATTTTGAGACTTAGGGCATTCTGGGGTTGAGATTTCTCTGGTCACTCAGTCACAGTGAATTTGGGAAATACCCCTGGAAAGTCTAGTTCCTTATTGCAAATTCTCACATTACTTTTTTTTTTTTTTGGAGGTACTAGTTGGAGGTGATAATGCTACTTTTATTATTAGTTTGTCCTTAAATTGAGGGCGTGAGTATTTGAGATGCTATCTCCTAATCTATGTTGAGCCATATTTGGTCCGTAAGCTTACAAACCTAAGTAACTAATGATTACGTTCACTAAGTTTGGAAAATTTCTTCAAGGAAGAAATGACTTTAGTGCTCTACTTACTACTGAGTTCTTGTTTTCATGTAATTTTTGTCTGAGGATTCTTTATAGTTTTTGATAGCTCATCATTATATAAAGAGATGTTTTTGTATGATAGTAATTCATCTACTATACCATGTTTATGGAAATGAAAGTCAACACAGATATTTCTTAGGTTTCTTTTTTCCTTCTTGATCCTTACAATAAATTTCCTTTGTTTGAAACACCTATTTTTAAAATTGTTTTCTGGTTTTACTTGGAGAAGATATAGTATTTATTCCAAAAGGCATTTATATTTCTACTTTATAAGTTATTGACTTTTTTGTAACCTGAACTATAATTATAATTTTGTAAATTATCCGTAGTCTTTTCAGAGAGAGCTGCTTTCAATACATGTGTAGTAGTTTCACCTTCTTAATTATGATATTCTGGACTTTCATAAGCTCATTTTCTTTTTTTTGAGAGCAAAATCTTATTTATTTCTTGGAACACAAACAAAACTGACTCCCTTCAGTTCATAAGAGGTTGAATTGTTTTACTGACAAAATGTTCCATGTAATGAGTAACTTGGTAGAAATTTTTTTTAAAAAACAAAATATAATGCTTAAGCATCTCCAACTTCTATTTTTCTCTTTTATCCATCTGCCCCAATGAAACTCTAGATTTTTGACTAAGTTTTTGAGAAAGAAAACTATGTGGAGATATGTGTATTTTAAATACTTGGGTTGAGTGGAGAGAGGTGAGTGAATATGTGTGTGTGTATTTTTTAACTAATACTTTATTTTTTATGAACAATTTTTAGCTCACAGCAAAATTGAGGGGAAGTACAGAGATTTTCCATACACCCCCTGTCCCCACACATACATAAGCTTCCCCCATTTTCAACATCTACCACCAAGGTAGTACTTTTGTTACAACTGATAAGCTGGCTCACTGATTTTTTATCTACTTGATCTTCATTTCCTGAGAGGGGTTAATTACAGTCATATACCACATTTGTATTTTTCTGTATTTTAGTGTTTTTTTCTTGATGAATTATGATATATAGATATATATATTATTTGATGCATAAATAGACTCGAGACGAGACTATTCATTAGAGATAGAAAACTATCATTATCAGGGTCACAGATATCTTTAACTTTTTATATTAAGACCAACCTTGTCTGGTAATAATAACAAAACTTGATCCTCTGATTTTCCTTTCTTGCACCACGTATCCAACATTGATCAATTCACTGTGACTAAGTGTGATTTAGGACTCTGACTAGTTAACTTGAGACTAGTAAAATTGACTATGATGGTGGAATGGGGATCTGGAGAGTCAGGAAGATGTTCAGTTAAGTTTGACACTATAAGAGAAAAAAAAAAAGGATGCTTTTTCCAGAAGAATGGATAAGGGTTACTTGATAGACAAAAACAATGCAATATTTATTAAAGCACTAGATAAATCAAGGCAGCTAAGGCGAGGTCCCACAACTGAAATTGGAAAACATTTGTCAGTTTGGTTGAAAGGAATACTAAGGAGGGTGCCTGGGTGGCTCAGTTGGTTAAGCGACTACCTTCGGCTCAGGTCATGGTCCTGGAGTCCTGGGATCGAGGCCCACATCGGGCTCTCTGCTCAGCAGGGAGTCTGCTTCTCCCTCTGACCTTTCCCCCTCTCGTGTACTCTTTCTCTCTCATTCTTTATCTCAAATAAATAAATAAAATATTTAAAAAAAAAAGGAAAGGAGTACTAAGGAATGGATAGGGAAAGGAAAAGGGTTTTATTTCTAGGGGGAAAAAACAAACAGAAAAATTTTAAAAACCTAATTTCTTAGAAGATAAGTAACCTATATCCCAGTTCATTAAATCCACTTATTTCTTCAAACGATTTTATTTTATTTTATAATGTTAATTGTATCTTCACAACATAATTTTCAGAAAAGTTCATTTTGTCTCTGCCTAAGATTCCTGCTCTGCGTTGTGGACATGAGGGCAAAAAGACCGGAGCACTGAGAGGTGGTAATGTAGGGATGGGACACAAGGAAAGCAGGCTGAGAGGGAAACGTAGAAGCTGATAGAGCTGGTCAGCTCTTCCATCTTTCTACCCTTCAGTATACAATTTTGTTTTGCCTTGTTTGGGCTCCTCAGTCTACATCTGCAGCACCAGGGCACACAGGGAAGGCTGAACATTTTTCAAAATGCTATTATAAAGTCCAAATGAAATCCAGTTGTAGTTATTAGTATCCTGGATAAGCTGCTATTACAAAGGCCAAAGAGCAGTAGCTAATAAATGTTAAAGTTTAATTTCTCTTCCAATTAATAGCTGAGTCCTGAAATGACAGAGGCTCCCTGATATTAGTTACCCAAGATCCTTTGACCTTATTAATCTGAGGCCCTCAACACACTGCTTCCATTTTATGTCAAAAAGGGACCAAGGTTCCATTTCTCAAATCTTTATTTCAGCAATAAGAAAGGATAGAAGATATGTTAGATGGCATACTCCTGGCCTCTAATGGTATTATGGCATAGAAATTGAACTCACCACTTCCTGTTCAAGCCCTTTAACCTTGATGTAGTCACATGGCTCAATATTACTGAAATTGAGCCTAAGAAATGTAGTCTTTAGCTGGGTGGCCATGTATGCTGATACAATTTAGTGTTTTTATTACTAAAAAATAAAGAAGGGTATTGTGGGAAAACCAGTTTCTGATTCATCAAATAAAACTAAATACTGTAGATAGATTAGGTAAATGGCTCTGCTTCTGAGGAGTTATAGGGATATTTGGTAATTAACTCACCATAAATGCCTACCTGGTATATGGAAGACATATGAACACATCTTTTTTTTTTTTTTTTAAGATTTATTTATTTATTTATTTATTTGAGAGAGAGAGAGAACGAGAGATAGAAAGCATGAGAGGGAAGAGGGTCAGAGGGAGAAGCAGACTCCCTGCTGAGCAGGAAGCCTGATGTGGGACTCGATCCCGGGAGTCCAGGATCATGACCTGAGCCGAAGGCAGTCGCTTAACCAACTGAGCCACCCAGGCGCCCGACATATGAACACATCTTGAATGAATGAGGAATGGCTAAGCCATCAAAGACCCAGTTAAAAATGACAATAACAGAGCATGCCAGACTCACCAAATCAATTTAGTAAATATTTACTGGAGGATTGTAGACCAAAACTTGTATTAGGCACTGGGTAAACACGTATCTATATAAGACATAGAACCTGCTCTAATGTGCTAAAAATTTGTAAGGAAGAATTTTAAAACTAATATATATATATTCATATATATATAAACTAATTAGATATATATATTTTTTAAATATTGAATTCTCACACATAAATATCACAACTCTTCTTCAGGGTTTAAATCCTATCAGCTTACCTCCAAGAAGAATCTCAGATAAGTTTGCTGTGATGCATGCACTCCTTTTCAGCCTTGTGTAGATCCATACACATATTATTAACCAAATTCATGAGTGTGATGTACAAGCAGAATGTTAATGTATTTCTTTGCAATAAAACATTCTTACCACACAGACCATAAGACTCAATAGTGACATAATGAATGTATTTTCTCTTTAGGAAAACTTTGCAGGAAGGCAAGTCACAAAAAAAGGTTGCTTGATGAACCTAAAATCTCAAAACTGCATGGAACTAATTGAAAATTTAGTATCTATAACAATCAAATACATTCATTTTCCCACAGAAGTTTCCTCACCAATGGGACTGGGATGTTGTAATATATTGGCATAAGCTTCTCCCTTGAGTGCTTCAGAAATGGTGTCAGCTCTCATTTTATTCCCATATGCTGTTGTTATTATTTTTTTTTAATCAGACCAATGGTGATCAACACTGTGCCATCTCAAACCCAGCTCTGAGTTTTGATTGATATATATTTTGTTTAGATATCCTAATGTTTTGTCCAGCAGGTAATTATGGAGCCATCTTATTTCTTCCAGGTGATTTGGAATGTTGTTTTAAATACTTACTGTGTTAACTTCATCATAAAAATTTACTGAAATGTATTAAAAATTGCATTAGTATATTCCTCAGATATTTAAAATACAAGGCAAACTGGGCCAAATGTTGCACTTAATGTATAATAAATATTATGCAAACACAGAGGAGGGAAATGTATTTGATTAAGGGCATCAAGAAAAGCTCTTTATATAAACAATTATGTTTGAATGGAGCTTTGAGGAATGAATAAGATTTCAAAAGTGGAAAAATGGTAAAGAGCAATTTATGTCAAGGAATCTGTGCAAATAGGCATAAAAATTACAAGACATGTTTATAAAGTGGTAAGTAATCTGATGTGCCTAGAGGATAGTAGTGTTTTAATATAAAATGATATTAGAAAAAATTACAATTGTGTGAGATACCATGATAAAAATATTACCTTTTTACTATTATAATTTTAATAATGATTCAGGACAATGGATTTGTATTAACTGATCAAAAAGGAAAGACTATAGAATCAATGAATTGAACATTCTCAGTGTGTGTGACTGAAAAGGCAGAAAATTAATAGAAAATGATCTAACCAGTCAAAGAGTTGCTTATCTAAGGATATTATTCAATAAGGCATCTTGAGTTTCATTTTCTCTTTTTCCTTTTCTTCTTAATTATCAGGCTTCCTGAAAAAAGCAGCATGTTAATGCACAAGATTGTCTAGATCTATCATATAGAACAGTCTTTCTTTTAGTATAAAATGTATTGCACCTAAAAAAAAATCCTGAAAAGGAGACTTTAAGTCTCCTTTCTACTCTTCCTGCCCATGAACTCCTAAATCTGATATTAAACTCAATAAATGGAACTTCTTTGCAGCATTTTATCAAACCAACAGAAGTTGCCTTGTTGAGGGCACTGTATTATTATTAGCCCATCCTATATGCAAATGAAATACTGTGTATGTGGATAACAGTAAAAGACAAAGAGAAATATAGACTGAAAACTTTTGATTAAAAAGACTGTTAAAAATGGAAATTATAGTCCATCTAATGGTAATTTATCTCCCTAAGATATTACATTGCAAAAGCAATCAGTTGTTTAAGATTGGTTTCCAAACATGGTGCTCAGAAATATATCATGGGGAAATGCTCGAAAAAATATTAATATTATATAGGGGCTCAAAAATCTTTATCATTTAAGATGTGTCTCTGTATTTCTTCCTTTCCATGCTCCTTGGAGAAAGGTCATAGGTGTACATGATGTCCAGCTCAAGTGACATGACTCTACAGCCTAAGCTTCACAGGGCCTGGCAGAAGCTAGTTACCATGTCACTCTTCTCCAGGACCCAGAAAAACACAGGGGTAAGTCCCCAACTGGTAAAACTTCACAAATACCTCCATTTGACTTATTTGTCTGACTGTACGATGACCCATCTCAGAAACCTCAACAAAATTTGTCTGGCAGAGGATTAATTCTGGAAGATCTCTATCCATCAAAAGCATGGCTCATTTGTAGTTCTGAAAGCTCGTATATAGCGTTGTCTTTAGGCTGATTTACAGCAGCTTCCAGAATGCCACTCTAAAGTATTCAATTTCCTTAGGAATCTCATTTTACAAAATACTAACGAAGGAAAGCTTAAAGATGATTCTACTGAAGTACAATTATTGGTTTCCCAAGTTTCAATGTCCATGTACATATACTTGAAAACTGAGGATGGAGGAGACCAGGAGGAGAGAAGGAGCAGAGAAACTTCATGGACACTCTCCGTCTTTGTATAGCGTGCACCAAATGACCATGTTTCAGAATTGACAAAAAGTACCCAGGGGGAGGAAGAAGATGTAGAAAACAAAAAGTTAAAAAGTAACAACTAAAAAAACCCATAACAAAGTGTTTAATTAAAGTTCCATGTAAATTTGCTCCTAGACTCCCAAATCACCTGAAGTGGTTCTGTTTCTTGACTTCTTACCCTGGTGTGAACAAATCTGCACAATGTCAATGAGAGATTGGAAGGGTTAGATAAGGGTGTTGTGGATGAATCTGGAAAAGAAATAAGCAGATGTTATGGAGGCCCTTTAGATTTCTGGAGGAGTATTTCTATACTAGCTCTAGATTATTATAAGTACTGCATCAGTTCAGCCAAAAAATGACATCCAGTAAGGATTGATCGTTTCTTCTTTCAATTACTCTGACCATAATTTTGCTACTACTGGTTCTTTGGAGACTACACAACAGCTTCAATCACCAATTTTGGGCCTGCACTCATTTTCTTTAAATATTTTATTTATTTATTTGAGAGAGAGAGCACGAGCTGGGGCAGGGTCAGAGGGAGAAGCAGACTCCCCACTGAGCAGGGAGCCAGACATGGGGCTCTCTCCCAGGACCAGGATCCTGACCTGAGCTGAAGGCAGACACTTCATGACTGAGCCACCCAGGCGCCCCAGGGCTGCACTCTTAAATCCTTCCCATTTTAATAAGTTTGCAGATATTTCTATAAGAAGCATATCTACACAACATCATAGGTTGTTTAGGAGTAACCACCTTTGATCATAACAACAGTGCAGTAAATGAAAATTACAAGAAATCACTTCTTTATGTGTAGGTTAATCATAGAAGGAATGGTACTGAAGCATTAGGAATTCTTTAATAATGATAATAAGCAGACCTTAGTATTCATGCATGCTGGGCACAATTCTAAGTACTTTGTTTTTAATACGCACAAAAAATCCAGTTAGGTACTATGGTTATCAAAATTTACAGATTAGGAATTTGGTCACTAAGAGTTTAAGGAACTTGCTCACAGTCCCACAGCTAAGTGATAAAGAGAAAAATTAAACCTGAAGATTCTGAATCTGCAGGCGTTACACCTTATTGCATAGTGAACTCCTCTGACACTTATCACTATTATTTCTGAAGGCAACTTTATAAATAGAAAAACCTTAAGATTTTCACGTGTAATGAATGTTTTCATTAAAAATACTAGCTTAGTCTCAACAGAGAGTAGTTTTAATTAATCAATTAACTTTGAGGCAATGCGTGCCACTAAATTTTAAATTTGCATTTACTTTTATTGTGTCTTACTATTTCAAACAGTCAATAACTAGACAGCAAGCTTTAGGAAAAAAGTGTCATTTCTGTATGTGACTACTTCAACTGTCTGCAAATACAGTGCGACTCATCTCCTGACCGTAACTTTCTTGTTTTCAGATGGCCTTTTTTCCAATAGATTTTATTTACTTTCAAAGTGACATTTCAACAGAGGTATCCACTCTCATTTCCACTCTCCTTTGACATTTCTGTGACTTAGAGTGCAAGGAGCTGCTTGCCAAAGACTTGCTAGATTGATGTTGGAAGGAAGGAAAAAAAAATCTGCAGATAGCAGATGTTTCTTTTCTCCTTGTTGTGCCTATTACTTTGAAAAAGTGACACTGCTTAAAAACAGATTTCAGATGTTCTGTCTTTTTGGCAGCAAGAGTGGATGTGTTGCCCAACTAGAAGTGTAAGTATTGTCTCAAAAGGCAAATTGAAGATGGAGGATGGAGGAATGAATAAACCCTCAGGAGTGCTTTGCTTTTTTTCTCCTCAACGAGCAATTTAATACAAAAAAACGCTAAGTTGGCTGTAACAAATTACCTTTGTTACACATTTCATTTTGACCTTGCCAAGGAATGGCTAAGATTTTAAATAATACTTGAACTAATTTTTATTCTTTCTTATTTGTTGAGTGTTTCATGGATATTTTTCAGATCTCAAATACAACTGGTTAGAGATATTTGGGGAGTCACATTTCCAAGTCATAGATGAATAATTCAGCCAAAAGTTATTATAAGACTGTTACTACCATCACAAAAGACACCAATCGAGTTTCTGTTCACACTTAAGGGGAACTATACAAATTATCAAAAATGTGCCCCTCTCCCAGGTAGACTGATTGAAAAAAAAATAGTTTCCTCTATGAGAAAACAAATTATGAAAGGGCACCTGTGTTTCCAGGCTAAATGCAAACCTATGCAGAACCTTGAGCAACTGAGCATTGTGCTGGCTTAAAGTCCCTACTTGAGCCCTACCATGAGCATTTGGGCAGGGCACCAAGTGCACACACAGATTCTGTAGGCCTGCAAATAGACTAAAGCATCTATCCAGAGATTTTTCAGAATCCCCTGATTTAATATCCTCACGAAAATTTCCCATTTTCATGTTCTGTTCACCTCAAGATCCAGAAAATGGGTTCAAATGGGCTATGAATGGCAAAACCATTGGCAATTCAAGACTAAGTCAAGAAAATTCAAGAATGCCAGAGTAAGAGTCATGTTGCACTTATCATGCATCTTCCTTCAGATTCTTCCATTCTCCTAGACGTATCAGATGCGAGGTATTTTGCCTAATAGATCAATTTGGGTTATGGACACCATTAAAGCATAATTTTTAAGAAAAATTTGCATATAGTTTTCCTTTCCATTTGTCACATAAGTAATGAAAATATTGTAGCTGGCAAACTAGGCCTATCTTCTTAGGCTACTTGGTAGGATTAGAATGACTTTTTTATTTATGCAGATGGCATCCTGGCAGGTGAAAGTGTAAGAACTCTTGAGAAATTGATTACTTTCTGGAATGCAAAGCCACTTTTGAGAAATGGTGGATATTTTTTTCATATAGAGCCCAGGATCTTATGGGAAATGTGGGATGGAATCACCAAACATCCTTTCATATTTAAAGTTAGAGAAAGGAATGGGATTTTGGCAACCCAACAAAAATCAGTGCCAGGAAGTCATACAATACAAAGAAAGAAACTTCTATAGAGGAAAGGACAGGTCTAGGTTGAAGAATTGGTTTTAAAAATACTTTAAGTAATTTTGGTAGTGTATTGTTTAAAGAAAAGTGTTTGATTAATACTACAACTTGAGTGATGTTGGGAGCACCTACCATCTTGACTGCCATCTTGATATTTGAGCTTTGGGGAAAAGTGATTGTGCATGTAAGATGTAAGAAAATGTCAATGTTGCAAACTTGGAATGGTTTTCAATAGTTCTGCTCAAGAAAATGGACTAGTAGTGCCATCCCTGTAGTAGACAAAGCATCCGTGAGAGCATGCCACTCCATAAAAATACTGTGGGGTAGGGAAATGAAACAGCAGAAGAGGATTTATTAGAAAACAAATGTCTCTCTTTTTGCTGTATTAAGGCAGAATAAACCCTCATTTAAGATTTAATAACTCAATTAAGATTTTTTTTAAACAATTGGGTAGGGACAGCCCTGATGAGGGAAATAACGTACTTCCCACTAATAAGGCAGGTAATGGCAAAAGTGATTATTTGGACAAACAAGAAATGTGGCTATATTTTACCTCAGATTAATGAAGCAAGTCATATGAGATTTATAAAACATCTGTCATTATCTGTATAAATTGTTGTGCTGTTTTATTTATCCTGCTCTTCTGCAGGATCACCAGTAATCATGTCTATCCTGTACCATTAATGTATTCCATATGATTATAAAAAAATAGAAAACTAGAAAAATGATATTTCTGTGTTTGATAAGAGAATCTCTTATAATCAGATTTTACTCTAGTAACAAAGAGGAACTTGGCTTGATTCCTTTTTGTTATCCCTTCAGGGCCCCCTCACCCCCCCCATGTCTCTATCGTACAAATATCAATCAACAAGTGAAAGATTTAATGGCTTCTGATTGTCAGGATTTTTCCCCAACAATCTCCATTACAAAGTAAGTTAAAGTGAAATGCTAAAATTTGTATGGTACTCTTCTTGATTTGGGGGTACTAATTAGTAGAGTGTGATATTCAAGTAAAAGACTAAATCATTCATTTAATGTTATACCATTAGATTCTAAATTTATGCCTAACTGACTGTGGAGCACTGGATGTGTTTCAAAAAAATGTTATGTTAACATCACATATGTGTGTGTGTGCATTTGTGTTTGTATGGATGTATTTACTGAACCTTATTGACTTGATGTGTTGAATAACAGTTATAAAAGGTAAAACTATCAGTTTAACCCTGTTAAGCTTTAAACTCAAAGAAGTCTGTTGGCTTTCACGTATTTTGTTAAATCACTTGTAACAGCTTGCAAGATGGAAATACATGTTTAATATTATAATATAAAATAATCTATCTTGGAAATATTCCAATTAAAGACTAAAATGCAGCATATGTAAACATAAATTTAGATTTTTGTGGACCAAACCCATTTTCCAAGAATTAAAATATTACCCAAATGTGACCTAAACTCATTGTTATCTGAAGCCTCACACTTGACAGAGTGTTATGAAAATTAGTTTTTCTACATGTAAACTGGAAAATAAAATCTACTTAAATAATAGTTCTATATGTATTAGTGGGAACAAAATGAGCTGTACGTATTTTGTTGAAATTATATATAGATGATATAAAAATAAAATTCATAGATAAATTAAAGATTACTTCAGTCAAGTGGAAATTGAAAAATATAAACAAATCTCAAATGAAAGAAATATGGCACTAAAGATACTATAAGAATATAGATACCAAAAAAGGGTAAACTGGAAGTCTTTATATTTAAAAAGTATAGTAATTGGTGAATAATAGACTGCATATCACATACCATAGCTCAGCAATTGGCATGTGTTAACAGTAAATGTTAGATGAATGAGTGAGAAAGCTATTGAATCAAAAAATAATTGAGGCATTCATGTCTGGGAGCAATCAGAGATGACCATGGACAGAACTACAAGATAAAGTTAGATGTTTTGTTGGAGGCAGTAGAAACAGATAATGGAAGAAGTATTAATGAAAAAGAGATCACTCGGGGTGCCTGGGTGGCTCAGTTGGTTAAGTGTCTCCCTTCGGCTCAGGTCATGATCCCAGGGTCCTGGGATCGAGCTCCACAACAGGCTTGTTGGGGAGTCTGCTTCTTTCTCTCACTCTGCCTGCTTGTACTCCCTCTCTCTCTGTCTCTCTGTCAAATAAATAAATAAAATCTTTAAAAAAAATGAAAAAAGATCACTGGAAAATTAGAAAAAAAAAAAGTTACCGTAAAAAAGTAGTGTCATGAAGCAATTACACTTTGTTTATTTGTAATATTAGAAGATGTTCAGCATTTTTAAAAGACCAAGGAAAAGTTTCCTGTGGAGAAGCTGACATTCCAGAAGGAGGGGATTAAAAAGTAAAAATTTGAGCTCAAATATCTTGTAAAATTCATATTTCACCATAGCACAAGCAAAGCATTTTTGTATCTGTGGATAGAAACAGAAAATAACTGTTTGCTGACTTCTTGATATATGGAAAATTATTGGATTGGATTTTGACTTGTAGAAGCATGGAATTTGAAACAAGTATGAAATAATTCTGAGAGGGGGATGAAGAGAAAGAGAGAAAGGAAAGAAGAATGAACTCCTGAAGTATATGAAATGGAATGAAACAAGTTGATTAGTAAGAAACCAGGAAACATTTTGAAGTACATCATGGGTACTCCATGAATAAATATCATAAAAAATTAAATTGATTCTTATTATACTAACCCATTCCAAACTACACACAAAAAATCTTTTTCTTTCCTCCTTCCTTCCTTCCTTTTCTTTTTCTTTCTTTCTTTCTTTCTTTCTTTCTTTCTTTCTTTCTTTCTTTCTTTCTTTCTTTCTTTCTTTCTTTCTTTCTTTCT
>NW_027397069.1:35258545-35414266 GCF_003265705.2 Callorhinus ursinus
TTCTTCCTTCCTTTCTTTTCTTTCATTTCTTTCCTTTTTCTTTCTCTTCTCTTCTCTTTTCTTTTATCCTTCTTTCTTTCCTTCTTTCCTTCCTTTCATTTGCAGCTGCTCCCCTTGTTGAGAGGGCTAAGAGTGGGAAAGTTGCTGTCAGCTGCAGCAACTAGCTTGCAACTGTGAGTAGGACATCACCCACATACTCATGATACCTAGTGGGTGATGGAGTATTCTGGGAAATTGGTGGTTTCTCTCAGTCATCGAATCCACCACAACTGGATATAGACTTTGGAAATTAAGTAAACAATAAGTGTTCTTATGATTTAAGCCAATTTCATGTAGTCCTTTAGGTATAGGCAAGTGTTCCAGATGATGTCCATAGCAATTACATTTGCTTATTATTTGAAAATTAAGTGTTGTTTTTGGCTTTAATGGAAAAATATTTTGAAAAAGAACATGTGTAAAGCGCAGTGCTGTGAAGAAGACAAAATAATTTAAAATGAAAAATTTGAAATCTGCCTTAAAATCATTAAAAGCCATTGAATTACACATTTAACCATATGTATTTATGAAGTAACCACTTTGAGCCAGACTCTTTTATGTCTAGTTGACGCAGAGTACCAAACAAGGAAAGAGACAAAAAACAAGTTAAAACAATATATGTATTTAGATAGTAATATGCACTCCATAAAAGATGCACTTAAATAAGATATACGCTCACATATTAAAGGAACAAAACTCAGCAGCAAAACCAAGTACCTTAGTAAATTAAAAGAAGACAAAAATGATCTCTTAAATAACCAGGAACTATACGATTTTAGTAATTTTAAATGTTATGGCTGCTAATATAGTAAAACCTTATTTCATTATTAGTCTTGCATCAAAAGTTTGATAGAGTATTAATGCCATTTCAGATTTCAATTGCATATCATTATGCAATTCAGTGTTTGAACACACACAGTGTCAACATGATACATATCTGTAAATATGGAATACAACAAAGCATTTGTGCTGTGAATGATGATAACACTGAATTGTGTTTTCAAAATCATTTATTTCAAATCATCAGAAAACATACGCTCTAGAACGTACCCATAAATGCATTGTTGATGTATTCGAACTCCTAAGAATAATAAACACAGTAATAAAAATTGACATAAAAACATTAAGCTTAATAGCAAAAAATGAATTAAACAATAGCCATTAATCCTTTCATTGGATATTAAATATGAAAATATTAGCTTATTATTAGTATAATTCACTTTAGTAATTAATATCCATTTTCTAATGTCATTAATTGCAGTGCTAAAATAGATTGCATTTTTTTTTACCTCCTCAGAAGTCATCACTTATGATACCCATGGTAGTAAAAATGAGAATAACAAAAATGATAGAAAAGAACACACATATTTTATTTTCACACTGAACGGATTTTCACAAACAACCATGAGAAAGCCCGGTTTGTTTATTAACTCTTCTGAAAGAGTAACTGACTTCATTTGTTTTTCGGAATGAGGGTAAGTTCCTCGACCTGCCAAGAAAAGCGTGGTAACTACATTTTCCTCACTGATTCTCTCAGCTAAATTTGGGTCTTTGCAGGAACGTTTTCGGCGGGGGAGAAAAGAGCCACCACCATCAGAGCACCTGCAACAGTGCTGCAGGGCAGCGGCATGCCTCAGGTGGAAGCAAGGGCAGAACCATTCTGGCACCCAGCTGACTTGAGTCACCCTGAAATTCTCGAAGGTACTCTTGCGCCTGCTTCTCTAAATGAGACTTCCTTTGGTAATAATGTTTCTCCCTTCCCTGATAGTCTCTTATTTGTCTTTCTACACGCAGCTCATAAATCATTTTTATGAGACTTTCACTAATTTTTAGCTGAGTTAAGGTGTCCCTTAACTACGCTTTCATAATCCTTTGGTCAACCTCATCTCATTACTACATTCATTACATTCATTCATTCATTCATTCCTTTTCCATGCTCTGTGATGAGAGGCAAAATATTCTTCATCCAATTCAAACCTGTGAATCTCCCTGCTCCCCTTCAAACAAATAAATATTCTTCAACTTCCACTTCCTCCCGAAAGATGACACATATTTCACAGAGAAATTAGATGTTACCCGATTCCAGCGCTCTAAATATCCTGCTACTGGATAAAAGGACTTATCTACAAACACACCCAACTTCTTCTCCCTGCTTTTTGTAAAATTGAAGATCTGTTCTTTGACCTCTATGCAGTCGATCTGTACATGCACCTCAGATCTATTTGGTCTCAGGAACCCTACGCTATCGGCTTAATTCCTTTTCTCCTTTGAATTCAGCTTTTCCTCTTACTTTGATCATTCCTATCATCAGTTAAATATGCTGTTCCATAGAAACCACTCGTGCCAGTCACTAAGCTCAAATATATATTTTAGGTCATCATTTAATATGACCTCTGAAAACTATTCAATATTTTTCAACATTCCTTTATCTTGAAAGATCCCCTTCTCAGCCTCTGAGAAGGCTATGACTAGGATATCATAGTCTTCTTATACTTCTAATGTCTTTTTTGCAACAAATTCTTGATCTCCTTTACAGATTTATACTTTGTATTCAGCCATTCGATTTGGAAATACCTAAAATTCTGTCCTGGACTCTTTTCTAAACCCCACAGTAATTTCTTCTATGCCTTGTATGTTATTTAACACATTGCTCCAGGGGTCTAATCTATGAGATAACCAACCACCTTCTTGATATTTACACTTGTCTATTTCAAAAGTAGCACAAACCAGACAAGCCCAAAAAGTAACTAATAATCTCCCTTCTCTTTGTCAGCCTCCCAAACATGGCTTCCCTCCAATTATTTTTATCGTAATGAAGAGAGCCACTGTTCATTTCATTTCAAAAGTCAGAAACTTGAACGCTAACTTTTCTTTTCATGTTTACTAACTTTATTATAAAAGATATTCATGGACAGCCAGATGAAGAGGAACATAAGGTGAGTTCTGGAAGGATTGTGAGGGGTCCTTAGTGTAAGAGCCTCTTTGTTTTGGAACTGGAGTGTGCCATCTTCCCAGCACTTGGGTGTGTTCACCAACCCAAAAGCTCATCAAATTTCATTGTTTAAGGATTTGTTAGCTTTGTTTTCTCCCTCTTTTGGTCCCTCTCAATTTTAATCTATCACCAATCTTATGATATTTACATCGTATATATCCTTCAATTCATTCACTTCCTTTCATCTCCTTTCCATCCAGTAGTTTAATTTACCATTGTTTTCCATCTGGACTACATTTTTTTTTAGATTTATTTATTTATTAGAGGGGGAAGGGGCAGAGGGAGAGAATCCTCAAGCAGACTCCCCACTGAGCACGGAGTCCCATGATGGCCTTGATCCCACAACCCATGAGGTCATGACCTGAGTTGAAACCAGATGTGGAAAAAAAAAAAAAAAAAGAAACCAGATGTGGGATGCTCAACAAACTGAGCACCCAGGTGCCCCTGGACTACTTCTACAGCCTTTTCATTTGTCTTTCATTTTCTTTTATCTTATTTCTACACTTCAGACGCAATGATATTTTGTAAAACTTGCTAATCTGTGTTAGTCCATACTTACAATCTTTCTGCTTTTTATGAGCCAGAAAAAGAGATATTTGTAAACCAGTATATTCTGCCTTGTCTGAGCTGGGTTTATTTTCCTTTCTTTTTTTTTTTTTTTTTTAGCTATCTTGTCTTTTTTTTCTCCTAGCTTTATGGAGGTATATTTAATATTTAAAAACAGTACATATTTAATATATTCATCTTGTTTAAATTAGACTTATGTATACACTTATGATACCATCACACAATCAAGGTAATAAATACATTCATCATCTTCAAAAGATTCTTTGTGTACCTTGTGTGTGTGTATATGTGGTAAGAACATTTAATATGAGATCTACCCCCTTAACAGGTTTATAAGTGCACAACACTATTACTTGAGCTGTCTGATCCTGATTTCTCCATCCTTGTTATGTACCACTCTCCTCCAATTTGTCAGAGCTCTGGTCACACTGGAATCTTTCTGTTCATCATATGTACCATGTCTCCTTTTACCACATGCTGCTTCTTTTGCCTAGAACATCCCTCTTCCACACTGCATTCCGTAAATCCCCGCCTATCCCACACATAACAATTCAATGGCTTTGTTTTCATGAAAGCCCACCCTTACCCAGATTAGTAGGTCTCCTTGGCAGTATAGCTGTCCCCCACTTATCCATGGTTTTGTTTTCCCTGGTTTCAGTTATCTGTGGACGGCCATGGTCTGGAAGCAGATGATCCTCCTTCTGACTTACTGCTAGAAGGTCAGTAGTAGCCCAACATGATGTAACAATGTCTATGACATCTACCTCATTTCATCTCACCTTGTAGACATTTTATTATCTCACATCACAAGAAGGGTGACTACGGTACCAGAAGATATTTTAAAAGAATGACCGCATTCACATAACTGTTATTAGAGTATATTATTATAATTGTTTTAATTTATTATTAGTTATTGTTGTTAATCTCTTACCATGCCTAATTTATAAATTAAAGTTTATCATAGGTTTGTATGTATGGGAAAAAAACCCACAGTATACATAGGGTTTAGTACTATTTGCCCTTTCAGGCATCCACTGGGGTCTTGGAATGTATCCCCAGCAGATAAAAGGGGCTACTGTATATCTCTTTTTTCAAGACTCTTCTACCTTTGACATTTTATATTTTTCTGTGTGATCATTTATGTCTGTTTCTTTCTATATACCCTAAACTCCATGAAGCCATAGAATATATCTACCTCTTGGGCACCTGAGTGACTCGGTTGGTTGGTTAAACTTCTGTTTTCGGCTCAGGTCATGATCCCAGGGTCCTGGGATCAAGCTTGGCATCAGGCTCTCTGCTCAGCAGGAAGTCTGCTTCTCTCTCTCCCTCTACCCCTACCCGCACTCCCACTTGTGCTCTTGTGCTCCCTCTCTCTCTCTCAAATAAATAAATAAAATCCTGAAAAAAAAGAATATATCTACCTATAGTGCAAATGCCAACCATAGTGCTTGAAATATATTAGATAATTAATTCCATCTGTTGAATGAGTATTATTTTGAAATTTTTAATTTATATTTCTTTCTTTTTTCCTCCTTTAAGTGCAGAGATGATGAAAGTATTCATCTTGGAATTCTCAGTGCCTTAAATATGTCCTCAAATCCATTAGGAAAAAAAATGATTTTTTTCATAAAGGAGAGTTGGTTGGTAATGTAAAGAAAATGACATATTAGGGAAGATGAGATAGAGTTATTGTAAATCCTTCAGAAAATGTTAATTGTTTATTGTAATTACAATGACATCTAATAGAACACTGAATTTGAAATGACTTTTTTCCTTTTGTTTTTACAAGTGCCTTGTACTTTGATTTATTTTCCATTACCATTTTTAATTAGTAAAGCAATTTAAATAACTTACATAGGGCTGGTGATGTGAATAAAAGAAGGAATTGCCACACAATGGAAATCTTGTCAATTTCTGGTTTCTGACTCCTGTAAATACCTCATTTCAAAGTGGCAAATGATAGGGAAGCCGTATTGCCTTGTGCTCTCATTAGCCTTTTTATTAACACCAATCTCTTATAAAACAATTATAAGAATTTGAGGAACTAGCATATCTAATCTTCAAATTTAATTTTTCTCTTTGAACCTAAAAAAGAAATGATGAGACCTTTGTATGTTTAATAATGGAAATTAAGAAGCAATTGTGACTCTGTCCTAAATGTTTACTTATTCCCTGACCTACATAACAATCTCATATACATTTTGCACCTTTATAAAATGGGACTTATAATATACCAGGTATATACATATTAAGATTATAAGAATTGCCATTCCACTTAAGCTAAAACTATTTAATGTTTGAATTGAGACATTGAATTTCAAAGTTTTCTCACATATTTGTAAATAATGCTGAGAAAATATTTTGATAGTCTGACCTGAAGTGTGTTCATTAAAAAATCAAATACTATTCTATGATATAAAATATTATTTTTACTGCTTTCTGTTGCTATTATTCATTTTCCCAAATATTGTCCTTATTACAAGCAGAGCAGGAACCAACTGCATCCCTGCAGTTTGCCTCAGAAAGATAAAAAAATGTTCCCAATTTGGTGTTCCTCAAGTGTGCATTAGTCAGGCAGAGTTAATGGAGCTATCTATCACTTCCAGCTCTCCTCTGTGAGCAGAGAGCAATAGATGACCCAGCTGACTCAGCTCAGCTGGTTTGTTATTCATAGGCTGACTGCAGTGTCGTTCTGGTGGACTCGTCACAGGGATCTAAGGCTCAGTTGGCAAACGTATCTGAACTACCATGTCAACTCTAGAAGTGATTCTTGCCAAGAAGGTCTTAATTCAAATGGTATAGTCGGAGAAATCATTAATTCCATTTACGAATAGACATAAAAACCTTAGACCTGATATTTTATAGCATAAAGTTCCCAAATGGATTTAGTTGTTGCTGTTATAAATGGGGAGAAATGGGGAAAATAACCAATAGTTTCAATCAATCTGTGACATAAATAACCAATGAAACAAGACAGTTAGACAATAGAACATAATCAGTAATTCCTGAAAATATCTTGGACCAAATTACAAAGACAAAATTCTTAATAAAGGACAATTATGTCAAAACTTTAGATACAAGATGATTAGCATTCTAGTCTATTTGTACCATTGCTTATCTGCTAATTACCAACAAATCACATCAAAAGATCACTGACTGTAGAAGTTAAATGTCAAAAGTTTGTCTTATCCACCTTCTCCCATAATTTCTCAAATTTGTAAAGTTCATTGAATGTGGGAAAAGGTTGAGAAAAGATTGAATATGTGTAATGAGATATACTGCTATATTCTCATCTTCCACGGCCAACCCAACCCTATATGAATTATACCATTTTTTGCCTTTGAAGTATTTAATTCTTGGATGTAGGTCTTTGTGTCATTTCTTTTCCTTTCCCTAGATCTCATCATTTTTGAATAATGTAAAGATCTGGACATGTACCATCTTTGACATGTCAGAATGATTATTTCTAGAGAACTGTCAAGTTAGATCAACTTTCATCCCTATGCTAAAGATTGAACTGGAGTATTTAATTCAAGGACTGCCTTTCTGAATTTGACAGTATGACACTAAGAATCTAGTGATAGATGTGAGATATACACCTGGAATTTGAATGATTTCCTGAATGTTTGGAATCTGAATATAAATGTTACTAAATGTGTTTGTTCTAATAATAGATTAATATAAACATTATTTTTGGTGTATAGTGAGTGAATTTTGGAAACTTCAAAATGACATTCTGTTATAGACTATTTTGTATATTTGTGAGATTATTCCTTTATGTTAAAAGCAACATACAAATCTATATTCCATATTTTATTGTTTATTATTATTCCAAAATACACTTTATACAAAGAAGGCTATTTTAGAACTATTTTAAATATTTTTTAAACTTCAAATGAGTTTTAAAAATCTGTATGCTTACTGTTTTCAGGGTATCTCTTCTCCTCTCCCCATAGGATATACCATATGACAGAAATAAATGCTAACTTCAGAGAGTACTCAAATCCAGATCAGCTTTGTAGGATGTGGGGCAATAAAAGTCAGAGTAGCATGTTTTGTTTTGTTTTTTATTCAAACACTTTTTTTCCTCTAGACAAGGTTAATTTTTTTTTAAAGATTTTATTTATTTGACAGGGAGAAACACAGTGAGAGAGAGAACACAAGCAGGGGGAGTGGGAGAGGGAGAAGCAGGCTTCCCGCCGAGCAGGGAGCCCAATGAGGGGCTTGATTCCAGGACCCTGGGACCACGACCTGAGCCAAAGGCAGATGCTTAACAACTGAGCCACCCAGGCGCCCCAAAACTTATACATTTCTTAAAATGATAAATACAACAAACAGAACTGACTGACAAACTGGTCACTACACCTTAGAAAATTGAAACAGAATATTCACTAACCAAGTTTCATACACATCATAGAGATATAACAGCTCAGTCTCACAGCATGTATTTATAATGTAGTGATTAGTTTGCATGATGGAGTAAAAAAAAAAAAAAAAAACTATAATGTACCCTATAGAAAACTCTTAAAAATCTGGGGAGAAATAGTAAAATATTATCCCACAGAACATTGTCCAATAGTAAATTAAATTAGAAATATATGTAGATTCTTATATAACATAGCATAAATAGGTACACAAAAGTTGGAGTTGAAACTTTTTAAAACTGGAAACTTAGAAAGATAAAACTGTATGTACAGATTAAATGATTGTAATGAAAACTAGTTACCACTACCCAAGTAAAAAAAAAACAAATTTCCAGCACTCAGAGGCCCCTACCTAAATCTCTTGTTGATCACAATGATCTCATATCTGGCCGTTAATGTTATCAATTCTGTGCACTTCTTTATAGTGTAATTATCTAATTATGCCTGCACAGTATAGGTATGCAGTAGTCAGGGTTCAAACAGAGAAGCAGAACCAGTATAAGATACGTATTAAAATATTAATTGCAAGAAATTGGCTTATGCAATTGTAGGAGTTGAGTAGGCCAGTCTAAAATCTATAGGGTGGGCCATTAGGAAGGGTATATGGACGAGCTGAAACTGTGAGCCACAGGCGTAATTTCTTCTTCATCAGGGAAACCTCAGTTCTGTCCTGAAAACTGTGCAGCTGATTGAATCAGGGCCCTCAGATTGCCCAGCATAATCTCTCTTACTGAAAATCAACTGATTATGGATTTAACCACATCTACAAATGCTCAGTGTTTGAATGAATAACTGGAAATTGTTGCCTAAGCAACTTGACATACCAAATGACCATCACAGTATGTAAGCCTATATATGCATGGTTTAGTTTTACTTGTTTTTAAATTTTATTTGGATTTATTTTTGCAGAAAACATTCTTTTCTATTTACCCTCTCTTGGTCAATATTATTTTCCAAGATTCATCCGTGTTGTCATTTGCAGTTGGTGTTTATTTTTACTTTTTATTATTAGAAAAAATGCACTTCTTTATTCTATGTTAAATGAATATTTGAGCAGTTTTCTATTTGGAGTACTCATAAACAATGCTTCTAATGAGTGTTCCTGGGTATTAGTATCTTGGCACATTTCAGAACGCATTTCTGCAAGGTATATAGCTAAAAAGGAATGGCTAGGTCACGGGGTATGCAGATCTTTAACCGGACCAATGTTAAAGAAAAATGACCATGGTACTTGTTAAAACAGGAAGGGTTTACCCAGGACTACTGTAATAGGAGTCAACTCTATTGCAGTAGGGAATAGAGATTGAGTTTAATTCTACATATAACAAGGACATGTGGGCATTTATAACCAAGAAGCAGAGTAAAGGGGTCAGTGGACGAAAAATTGCTAACAGGAAACATCAAGAGTACAGGGATTTTTGCTGAACTGACCTACCAGGATTCTTGGTAAAGGCAGACCAAGGACTTAAACATGAGGAGTTGAGAATGAAGAACTTGATCATATATCAAGGGTGGTCGTATATTGTGGGTGGGGAGATTCTCACAAAGATTAGTTAGCAGGGTACCTGCAGGTCAAGTTCCAGGACTAGTCCTGAACTGGGCTCAAAGGAGCTTGACTAAAATTTGGTCAAAAAGAGAGTTTTTGTCACCAGATAATGCCAAATTCTTTTCCAGAGTGAATATCACCAATTAACACTCCTCTACGATAGTGTATGAGAGTTTATTTTGCTTGACAAACTTGTCAACAGTTAGACTTTTCAGTAGTACTCATACTTGTGGGGATATAATTGCATATCACTGAGATTTTATTCTTATTTATTTTTATTACTAATGAGGGGTGCCCCATTTCTACATGTTTACAGGTCTTTTGAATTTTCATTTCTTTAATGTATGTACTTAAGTTGTTTTTTACCTGTTGGTTTGAATGTTTTCCATTTATTGATTCTTGGGGGTTCTGTATATAGTTTGGATGTGAGCCTGTTGCCAGTTGTTGGAAATGTCAACTCACTCAGTCTCCCAGTGGCTAAGTTTACATTCTCTTAATAGCTCTTCTGTATGAGGAGAAGTTCTTAGTTTTAATGCATTCAAATTTATCAATTATTTTCTTTATAGTTTCTGCTTTTTCTGCCAGTTTAGAACATTTTTCACTACACAGATGTCATGAAGTTATTCTCCCTTATTAGTTTATTCATTTCCCTTTGCACTGTAAAAAAAGTTTATTGTAAGTCTAGGTCCATGTATCTATTAACCTGTTTACACCTTCTCTTTATTCTATTTTGTTGATTTATCCTTCTATTTGCTAATATCACAGGCTTGACTAAGTAGTTTCTAATATGTTGTAATATTTGATAGAAAAATGTCTTTTCACTTCTTTCTTCTTCTAATAGGTCTTGACTCTTTTTGACTATTTGAACTTCCATATAAATCTTACAATTTGCTTAATTTCACAAATAACCTGCTCAGATTTTGTTTGGAACAACCTTCCATTATCTCTCAAGTTGAGAATTGACACTGAATAGGTGAGTGGGTGTCACTAAGTGGATTTTCACTAAATAATCACGTTTTTATTCCCTCAACCTCCATCTTCTGTTGTGCTTGCCTTGACAATAGCTACAAAAAATAATTTTTAAAAGAATGTCTTGCCACTCTCAGAGACTTTGGAAGGAGTAGAGAATCAGGTTTGCAACCCAGAACCTCTCAGGTTCCATCTGCCTATGGAACTGAGATGCTGGATTAAAAACAAAAACAAACAAACAACTATATTAAGTAATTAGACAATTAAATCAGATGTTTATGTTAAGTAAATATCCCTTTAAACTAAGATATTATAGTTCTTTTTTTTTTAAGATTTTATTTATTTATTTGACAGAGAGAGAGAGACAGTGAGAGAGAGAGAACACAAGCCAGGGGGAGTAGGAGAGGGAGAAGAAGGCTTCCTGCCAAACAGGGACCGGGGGATCATCACCTGAGCTAAAGGCAGACAGTTAACAACTGAGCCACCCAGGCACCCCGAGATTATAGTTCTTTTAACAGTTTTTGATAGTTTCTTTATTATTGTCATCAGCTTCAGACCACACTTTCCTCCTATGTGATTTGGTAGACATGAGCCTTCAACTTTCCCTCACTGTCAAATAATTGAAATAGTTTGTACTCTATTTTGGGACTTTCTCATCAATAATACTGTGACAGATTCTATGGATATCATGAGGTGAAAATGTTTCCAAAAAGGTCAGTAATTTCAAGTGACAGAGGAGGAGAGAAGAAGAGTAGTAGTATCACTCAAGGTGCAAAGGTAGAAGTAATAAAACCATTTGAGGCTAGTGAAAAATTTAACCAAGTCGATGAAGTGTTAGGGATTACATGCTCTACAAGTTTCAAATCAGTGAAAACAAGTAATCCTGCTGTAAATAATTCAAATATTGAAGCATGTGCTTACCCTGAGATTTATTTTGTAAATGGCTTTGCTATTAAGATTTTTAAATTTATAATTATCATTTTCTCTCTAATGTATGTTTAAATTTTCTACCCTTAATTTTATCATTTAAATTTTCTAGCAGCAATTTTTACTTTTGACAAAATGAGTCTCTCTTTCAATGATGGGAATTGGTATAAAGCAGGATTTGATTAATAGAAATCCACCCTCCATTAAACAATCATGAAATGTTTCTAATCTGTTAATAGGGCCTGGGGTAAGCCAGTTAGAAATATAACAATGTTTAGTATTTGTTATGAATTTCTATTTCCTGACTTTCCAACCCATTATAATATAACTACAGTCAATTTATTTTAAGAATGTGGAAATAATTATTTTGTTTCAAAGAGAATTATTATTGTTCTTATGAACTATTATAAATTTAAATGACTCAATAAACAAACATGCCCTGTAGTATCTGCTTTATTCTCATCTACTTTCTAAGAATATTATATTTAGCTATACCAAGGAAGATGGTCATCTTAACTATTATTTGCAAGAAATAGCAATGTGAATATTCCCAAATGAATGAAGAATGTTCACTATGGCTTGTAGTGGGGGATTTCACATTAATTAAACTGCCAAATTATCAATTAACTGAAAAATAAATGCATTAAATATACATCTTAAATTGCAGAATTATTTTAAAGGTAATTGCATCTCTTCAGGGTGCCTTTAACCATAGTTAATTACTATTGTAATGTGGAGCTACAATTTCCCTGCATTTTTAATAAGGGTCCAAAACCACCTTTGGAATTTGCCCCCTTGTGTGTCTTCACCAGATATTTAAATCGTTTTCTAATGACATGCATTATAAGGGGTTTAGCAACTAAGGCAAAAATCATTAAACCTCCCATTTTCATTTACAGGGCTTCCCATTTCTAATCAGTGCTTTACTTCCCATAGTATTTAAACCATTTATTTTCTTCCTTCTGACTTTCACACATCCTGGAATCAACCTTACAGCTAAGGTTTTTCTCTTTTCCTGAAGAAAACACGTTTAGCGAACATTTTATCACTATTTTATAAAATCAACATTGTCTTTTGCTGGAGGCTTTATTTCAGTAAAGAGATAAAAACAGAAGGAAACTATGTTTCCTCTCCCATCATTTATTAAAAGATATTCTCTGTGATCACTTGGACTGTTCCTGTACCCATTTAAGAAAATGAAGTAATGGGACAATCTTGAGGATAGATTCAGGTTGCGAGTTGCCTCAAGTTTATCCAATTTTGAGAGGCCTCTTTAAGATAATATACAGACAATTCATATAAATGTTATAAGGACAAGTAAGAATTTAAAATAAGAGGCTCACTTATCTCAGTTGAAAATAAAGAGATGACCCCCTCCTTTTTCCTAGAGCAGGTACTGTAGAAAACCTGTAAGTACTTTCTTCTCTCTGTGAAATATCTACATGTCGGGTTAAAAACTAGATAGGCCTATTGTCAGCTTTATGGCCAAGAAATGTCTTTCTCCAGGACCTGAGAGCCATCTCACTGAAATGTAAACATCAAGGAAGATGGCACCCCTATCTCCTAGTGTCTGTGGAAGATTAGGAGGCTCACCTCCTGAGTAGCTTACTGCAGGTGGCAAAAGTACCTCCTGTCATAAAGATATGTACCATTTCTTTATGGCTTCTTTTGTTTCCTGCTGCAATAACACTATCAGTATGGCCAAATCCAAATTTTCATGAACAACTAGCTCATGCTGATTGAAAATCATATACAGGATGTTAACAACAACAAATCATTAATATAAAGTATATGAAATTACTTCAATTAAAATGTGAATAGTGAAATCCATGTAAACCCACTTATATGTTCTAATTAAACATGCATAACTCTAATGAATTGGTATGTCTTGGGCAAATTATATATGTATGTACATATATATAATTACTAAATAACATATTACATTCACCTTTTAATCAAGTAATATGACATATATCTATAATATATATAACATATATATATGTATATACATATGTTTTAAAAAGCTAACAAAAGGCCTATCTAGTTTTCCAAAGGACACATATGGGGGAATCAGGAAAACCTGATGCTAAATATATGAGAATTCAGCAAACACTGACTCTAAAAATATGATATCTGAGCAACAATCCTGCACAATAATGAGTTCATCCTTAAAAAGATGTTCTAAAAGCAGCTGAAGGGGGGAGAGGACTTTCATTTTATATAAACTGTGATTGTGAGGTAGCTAAATTTAGTATAAGTTGAAGCTGCGTTACTCTTTTATCATCAATAAAAAATAGACACTTCTACAAAAACAAACAATTGAGGAAAGAATTAGTATTTAATAAATTGGAGAATAGCAAATTTTTGAGCAATTGGTGGGGAATAGGAAAAGAGAATGTATTTGACTTGATGCTAGAAATATTTGTCAGGCATACGGTGCTCATGACATTGAAATTTGGAGCTATAATATTAGAATGTAAGCCCTTGAAGATGGGGGTATTTTTGTTTCTATTTTTACCTATTTTGTTCTCTGCTGAGGCCTCTGACTGAAACTATTTCTGGAATATGGTAGCTGCTCAATAAATATTTATTGACTAAAAAATGACAGATAATCTTAGCATTCTTCAGGGATCTTCAACTCAAAAGAGTTGTATAAACTTCACGGAAAAAGAAACTGAATTTTAAGACTATTATGTATTGTTACAAAAGTAATCAATAATACATTTAAAAATCATACCATAGTGTAATGATAACACACTTGTCAAAAATGTGAAATCAATGGAGACTATTATTTGGGTGAACTAGAAGTTAAATATTCTTTTCCTTATAAAGCACCAGTATTTAAATCCACAATCATTGCTATAATAATGTTTTTAGAGCTATAACCTTATCTACCTCTAAATTAAAAAAATAATAATAATATGTAGATAGTTTTCACACAGGGTACTAGACTGAGTGTAGGACAATATTTGAAAGGAGAAACTTTCTCATTACAAACTCATTATTTTTTTTCCACTATGTATATCTGATATTTTGATATAAAATAGGAAAAACAGAAAAGAAATCAAGGTAATAGGGGCCAATAAAAGCAGAAAATCATAAAAATTCTTTTTTTTTTACTATTTTTTTCTGAGAGAGAGAGAGAGTGAGAACACAAGGGGGGAGGGGCAAAGGAAGAGGGGAGAGAGAATCTTAAGCAGGTTCCACGCCCAGTGTAGAGCCTGGTGTGGGCTAGATCTCACAACCCCGAGATCATGGTCTGAGCCAAAATCAGGAGTCAGACATTAAACTGACTGAGCCACCCAAGGTGCCCCTAAACATTCTTAACTGAGCTCTTTTTCTTGTTCAAATGTAGGTATTGAAGCATTGTTTCATCTTCATCTTTACCATAATGGTTGTCTCTATGGATTGAATTATTTTTTAGTTCAAAATAACTTGCAGAAACTATTTTAAACTCATTTCATTTTAATATTTAACCTTGGAATTTTAAGAAGTGAGGGTCTTATTCCTTTGGAATATGACAGTTGCTTATACCTATGATTTCCTCCTCTTCCTTTTCAGAGTTCTCTGAAGAGGTATCTGTGCAAAAAGAACAATATGGAAAGAAAGTATTCATTTATTAATAACTATATGAAGACCCAATGACATTCACTGAACTTTGAGGTTCTCTGGCTTTTGATGTTGAGTATGAGCTGAGGCATGGAAACCCAGGTGAGCTGTTTATTCTTCCCTTTCACATTCTACCCTGCTCCCCTGGAAGCAGACTTCGATTTACCTAAGCAAGAAGGACCGTGGGTGAGGAGCTGGACCTGATGGATCAGGCCAATGGGACCAGGTGCAGTCCAGGACTGCCTGCGTCGTGGAGGATAGAAGCCTCTGCCTCTACGACCAGGAAAGAAAATGGTTATGTGTGGCTTACATTTGTCCAGTGAAGGCAGAATATTTCACATTCTTTGGCACAGACAACGGAAATGAGCCCGCTCACAGAACAGTATCATCCTTAAATGCAGAATTTCTTCTTAAACAAGTGGGACCTAACATTAGGCATGCTGACACTTATTTAGAACCACACCTCTCTGTGATCACATTACAATGGAGGAAAAGAGAAGTAAAAGGTTGAAAGGATGTATCTTATCCCTGCAGGTTGTGTTGGAAATGAGAATGCAGGGGTAGAAATATCCATCCCCTCCTTAAATCTGAGAGCATATTTTATGCCTAAACTCTGAGTTCTCTGAGATTTCCCTTTGTGCTGGCAGATAATAGTTCTTACTACTACTGGGAAAAAAAAAATAGTGTCTAGTCGGTGAAACAAATACTTAAGAAACCATGGGAGCATATGTAAGACTGTTGAATCACAGACCTGTACCGCTGAAACAATCCATTATATGTTAATAAAAAAAATAAATAAAGATTAAAAAAAAGAAAAAGAAGTAATGGGAGATCCTGGTAGGAAAGATTATCAAAACATTGGTGGAAGGGGTACCTTCAATCAGCTCTTTAAAAATAGCCAAGATATGCAAATGACTTGGGTATTGTTCAGTGGATGAATGGATAAAAGATGTGGTATACATACACAATGGAATATTATGAGAAATGAGCCATGAGAAAGAGAGAAATCCTGGGATGCCTGGGTGGCTCAGTCCATTAAGTGTCTGCCTTCGGCTTGGGTCATGATCCCAGGGTCCTGGGATTGAGCCCCATGTTGGGCTCCCTGCTCCGCGGGGAGCCTGTTTCTGCCCTTCCCACTGTCCCTTTCCCCAGTTGTTCTCTCTCTCTCCAATAAATAAATAAAATATTTTTAAAAAGCACGCCAAACTCAGAGAAAGAGAGAGCAGAAAAGTAGTTGCCAGGGCCTGGAGGGTAGAAGATAGAGAGAGGTTGGTGAAAGAGTACAAACTTTCAGCTCTATGATGAGCAAGGTCTGAGGATATAATGGAAAATATGGTGACTAGTTGTTTTGCGTAACTGAGGTTGCTAAGACAGTAGAACTTAAGTATTTTTTTTTTAAGATTTTACTTATTTATTTGAGAGAGAGAATGAGAGAGAGAGAGAGAGCACATAAGCGGGGATAGGGTCAGAGGGAGAAGCAGACTCCCTGCTGACCAGGGAGCCCGACGCGGGACTCGATCCTGAGACTCCAGGATCATGACCTGAGCCGAAGGCAGTCACTTAACCAGCTGAACCACCCAGGCGCCCGAACTTAAGTATTTTCACTGAAAAAAAAAAAGCAAGAACAGAAAACTTGTGAGATGATGGATGTGTTTATAACATAATGGAGAGTGTCCTTTCAGAATTTCAAATGACCATGATATATACTTTAAATATCTTAAATTTTCTGTCAGTTATACCTCAATAAAACTGGAATTTAAAAAAAAAATAGGTAAGATATGAAAAGAGAGTGGGAAGGGACATGTAGTCCCATAAATTTGGGACAATAGTACAAAAAGGAGCTTCGAGTGGAAAGTGAGCATAGTATGTTTAAAAGGAGAGAGCGGCTCTATCTTGGCTCATGCTGGGAAGCTGTGAGATCTAAAATTGTACGTGTAGAACAGACAGGATTTTACAGAGACAAGTGAGTCATAGCAGTGAATACCCTATGGGTTCTTGTCTGCTCTGAGATCCACTCATCTGTCATGAGGAAAATGTTCTGCATGTGTGTTTTTGTATAATCCTGCTCATTATGTTTTGTAGATTGGTGTTAGGTTTAAAAACAGGCTCTTTGCAAGAAGGAGGAACATTATGAATCCAAGTGTTAAACTGCCAGTGCTCTTTAGTAAAATTAAAATGCTAATCCACACTCTGAATTTTGTCAATCTTAGTAAACCTAAAGTGGATGATTTAGAAAATAAATTTTAGAATAATTAAGGGGAATATACCCCCAGTGTGATCATTGATTTTCACGGTAGCTGCGTCGTGTCCACATTTGAGGAAAGAGTTTCTGAACAAGTGTGGAAAGGTGTGCTGGTTAAAAGAAGAAAAGGAGAGGTGGTTATACACTCTGCAGCCTCCCTCCATTACCTCTGTTACCGGCTCTGCTTCCCAACCATCTGTACCAAGCGATCAAAAGGCCTGCTGGTGCTTAGTCAGAGAAGGAAGTGTCAGCCCCCACACCGTGTGGTCGCCACGGGACCGATTCTGATGAAAAGCATTTTTGGCAACACTAGAAGGGAATCCTTATGACTCTAATTAAACCTAGAAAGCATGGATAGATTGCTTGAATTGAACAATAATTAAAAATTGCTTTAGTACGAAGCAGGTTACTCTCAGAAGTATTTTAGTTATTTCCCCATTTTTCTTTTTTTCACAAGGCAACCTATCCAGCCAGAAGAAACCTAAATGTTTTGGCTAGTTAGTCATTACAAGGTACACTGGAATGTAGTAGGATTTAGCAATATTATAGTCACCACCGTCCCAATGATAATTGTTTCCAAAATAGATGATGAAACCATTTGAATTGTTAAATTTCAATAAATATTAAGAATCTGCAGGTTTTCCCACATAAACAATGGATTATTTTAAATTTCAAAGTAATTAGAAAATATTTTTATAAATATGTCAGACCCACTCAATATTCTGAAATAGCAATCTTTGCAAAGAATTTCATATATGATTTTTAAACTTTTAGAGTTCTATGAGCTTATATAGAGATGAAATTTATATTAACAAAATATATAACAATATTTAATTACTCATTTTTTAAAAATCATGGGGTAGAACTCATTATATGATGCTTCAGGAACAAAGAGACTGACATGCTATAACCATATAGTGCGATAATTGCAAATTAACTAGTTGCAAATAAATCACTTAATTAAGCAAAATCCTAAGGCATGTTACCCTCCAAAGAGTAGGTAACAATCCAATTGTCAAAACAGCTCAACAGAATTAGAAATATATACTTTATTCAAAGATAAAAATATTGGGATTATTCTAATAACCTCTAAGTGTCTTCATAGGGCAAAACTATCATTTTTTTCTTGTTATTATTATTGAAATGTAATTTTTAAGGGATCTTAGAAATGAGAGCAATAGTGAGACAATAGCAATATTTATTTATTTATTTATACATCTGATTCTACACATTTACTTATTTCTTCCTGGCAACAATCTGAAGAACAAGATATAGTTATTTTACCATTTAATCCATTCTCTGGCATAGAGAAATAGCCCAACAAATATGTGTGAAGTGAATCCCCATTTTACTGCTGATAAAGCCCGTGCTCAGCTAGATGATGCCACAGAACTAGTAAATCGTAGAGCTGGGTAAGAATGCTGGCCTATCAGATTCCTGACCCCACACACTTTCCATTATGAAAGACTTCCTTTCTCTTTTCTCTAAATCCACTTTGAAGTGTTATTCATTTATTTTGTTGGGTGTTTCCTTGACTGTCAGTTCTGTCAGATGGGTTATAATGCCTCTCTTGGTTATCCACTTTATTTGGAGCACTTCGCACACTGAGAAACAATCTAAATTTTTTTGGAATGACTTCAAGACTCAGTGCCCTAACTTTTCAGTTTTGTGATTTTTTTTTTTTCACCTTTAGTGACTTTTATCTTTACTCAGTATTCTCCCACACTTGATCTTACCATCACCTGGAAACTCCCAACCAATTAAAACTTGAGTTGAAACATTCCTTTCCCAAATCACAAATCAGCTCATTCATCTCAGTTAATATCAAGATACATTTGCTTCAACTCCATGTGGTCCTCCGATTGCTCAAAAGCTCTATTTCTCCTCTTTCTTTCTCTTCTCATGTTTTTCTTCCTCATCCAAGATTCCTTATTCATCATTTCAAATATTCTCTGATTCTTTTTTTTTTTTTTAACTAGTTCCTTTTCTCTATTGTTTTTATAATCACACTGCCTGGAAAAAAAAAAAAAATGCCCACTTTCTCTACACACACACCAGGCTAGTAAGCACTACTGGAGATGCCTGCAAAATGAGGTAGATTTGTGATGCTGCAGATTCATGGCACCCAACCTCACCTGGACTCTTAATCACAGCTTGTAATCTTTCCACAATTCCGTCTTCACTTCTTGCTCCCATTCTTTAAAATGGCAATTTAAATATTTTGTATAAGTCTCCATAAAGCTCCCTGAACTCTCCTTAAATCCCCCCTTTCCTTTTTTCCCACATTCAGTAATATTTACAACAGCATAGATGGGGTAATTATTGAATTGTCTTCACATTAAAATAGAAATCATTTAATAGACCAGTCTCTACTTCTGCCACCACACTAAGGTATACTAATCTGCATCTAGATCGTTCTTTAATTCTCCTTTGCCAAAGGACACTATGCTGCTTCTCAGTTTTATGCCATTTCTTCTCCATTCTTGGTATTTTCATTCTTGTACTCCCTGCCGACTCCTTTCCAATAGCGTGTAAACATCAAGTTACCAAGTTACTCCATTAAACCCCCCTCAATCTGTTGGTTCTCTAGCCTCCACCATAGTTTTCTTCTCTTCAAAGCATCTCATGAGTTTTCAACACTGTGGCTTTCTCCATCTCCTTATGTCCCGCACTCAAACCATAGCAACTTGACAATTGCCTCACTATTGTAGTAAAATTGCTTTCAATCTAGTTCCCCTACCTTGTCTTAGTCCCAATAGAGAAAAATTAATATTCTCTTCACTTGATCTCCTGGCAATATCTGAAGTTGCTAGACACTCTTTATACAATGAATTATTTGTCTTCCTTCTACTTTTCTTTCTTTTTTTTTTTTTAAAAGACTTTATTTACTTATTTGTCAGAGAGAGAGAGAGCACAGGGAGGGGCAGAGGGAGAAACATGTTCCTCATTGAGCAAAAAGCCCAATATGGGACTCAATCCCAGTACTCTGGGATCATGACCTGAGCCAAAGGCAGATGCTTAACCGACTGAGCCACCCAGGAATCCCCTACTTTCCTTTCTGATTATTTCCCAATTTCCTTGGCAAATTACTCATTCTATGCATTCTATAAATGGTTCTAAGGACCTTTTGTTTGGAATTTTCATTGCTGTTTTCATTTTCAACATAGAATATCTACTGCTACCTTTACTTTAAATAGGACCGTGCATGGCAAATGGGAAGTGCATGGTAATTATTTGTTGAATAATTAAAGAAAGATTATTTTCGTCTGTTAGGATTTGCTGTGTGCAATGCCAGTCTGGTTCAGAAAATTTCTAATGCTTAAGGTTATATTTTAGAGATGAAGTTCTTTCTTCGAAGTATATGAGAAACTGCGTTTTTCAGACCATTTTGATATGCTACACTTTATTTTCTTTCTTTGTCCAGTAGGAATAAAAGAATATAAGCAGGATTTTAAGAATCTTTGTAGAAAGGACAATGTATCACAAAAAATGTATTTTCTTTTTTTACACCCAAAAATTACACAGAAATATTAAATGATGATTAGAACTTGGCTTTATTAACATAAATAAGTGAGCATGAGGAATTTTATATTTTTGCCTCCTCATATTTATCCAAACTCACATGACTCTGTTTTTTCTTTAATCTTTATAGGGAGACATCTATGATCTGTAAATCCATGAAAACTATGTAGAATCTATTGTCCATCTTTTGATAAGATTGAAAATTTAAGTACATTTAACATTACCACAAAACTAGAAACAAAGGTAAATTGATCCCCAAGGTACAGGAAGATTTTCTGAAGTGCTGATATGCTGTCACATAATAAATATTATCAATATGTTTCTCATATCTCTTATGAATTAAATTACCATGAGATGCAAAACAAAACAAGAACAAAAGAAATGACTCCAGCATATAAATGCCTTCTTTAAATGAGTCTTTGTTCTTACAAGGCCATGGCTTAATTACCATCCTTACTCTAAGCATCTGGTTCACTGCTTTGATTTAATGAAAGGTTAGTTTGACCCCACACTCGAAAGTATCTTTATAAAGTAGTGGAAGTAACAATTATTACCTGGAGATTATTTATCAAAAGCAAGATTTTCAAGGATGAGGTGATCACTACTTAACCAAATAACTGACCTTGACAAGCTATATAAAGTTGACCTGAACTTCAACTATTGTAGATATGTTAAGGATAATAAATTTTTCCCTTTAAAATGAATGCTGAATTTCCCAATAAAAACATACACTATTCTTTTAAAGTCCTTACAGATTAACTTGGTAAAGTGAAAGCTTGAAGTTTCCAAATAGAGATCCTTAATGGTTCTTTTTTTCCCCCAGATTAGTATTTATATGGTAAATGCCATGTTATTGCCTCTTTTATGTCATTTTAATGCCTTAGGCATTTCTAAGAAAGAGAAGTTGTGGGTTAGAAGGTGCATGAAGAAAAAACTGAGAAAACTTCAATGTTTACTGTTCAAGATTTGTCTGTATTGTGCATATATTTGCATATGTATACAAAGATATCCCTGTGTGTGTGTGTGTGTGTGTGTGTGTAAACAGGTTTGAAAAGATTAGTGGAAAAAAATCACATTAGAAGAGGAAAATATCAAAATAACACTGATTAAAATTACCTGCTCTATTAAGTGATATGCTTGCTGACCATTTCCCCTCCCCCAAAAGGAGAGGGAAAAAAACAGGTTTTTCCAAGGCTTTCGCAGAAATTATTTCCATACTAGTGATGTTATAATCTGATCATGATTAGTAGGGAAAACCATAGAGTTGGTTCAGCCTGACACAAACTATAGAGTAAGGAGATCTTTCATCTTTTCTACCCCTGCCCCCCATCGTTTTTGCTTTGTCTGGAAGGAGAAGGATTGAAGGATCAAGGCTTGGCAGAGAGAAGCCACAAGCTAGGTACTACCCTTGTATCATGCCAGTGTAAGCAGAAGGTATTCCCAGATAAGAGTGTTAGCCAAGGTTTTAGGATAATCAGCTAATTAACAATTTTGGTGTGTAGTGGAAGGAGGCAGATTCTTACCAGGCTCTCAAGTGCAGGAACATTGAAGCATCCAAGTCCTGAAACACCAGAGGTTATCTATCAACAAAACTGCCTGCAGCTAAAGGGACTGTTTGCAACTCTAAGTCCCAGAGTAAATATTGCAGTTATGGAATGGTGGGAGCCGGTATTCTTATTCTAAATGAGAAAGGAATGGCTAAAAATATAAGCAGACGGAAAATACCCCAGAGGTTGTAAAATCTATTTATTTGCTCATGTTTTAGGTAAATGTTTCAAAAGCTGTTTTGGAACATGTTGCTCTAAAGGGAAAGCTCTATTTCTAGTAACAATTAAGAACTGGTTTCTAACTTGTACTTTTTTATTTTGCCACTAGCAGTATGATTTCTAAAGGCACTCCTACATTCTCCAGACATCACTCACAAACATACCAGGCTCTGAAGCTACCAAATATCTTTTTCAGAGCATGTCTAGCTGGGCCAGGTACTAATAGAGGCCACAGAATCCACTTCAGACAGGTTCCATTCTGATGTTCAAGCATTCCTCCTTCAATCGGCAAATATTAGTTGAGGACCTACTAAATTCTGGACACTGTTGTCACTGACATGCCTGCCTACTAAGCTACGGCTAGGCAGGATGCTATTATGTGGGTTTGACTGCTTCTCCGCTGTGGCTGATTGTCTTGGCACTTGTGTCCTATGAAGAACACTGGGAGTGGACAGGAGCAGTTGGAGCAAACTCCCCTACAGTTCCACCTCTCTAGAGATTGTCTAGATATTAACAATTTAAGTCAACTGGAGCCTCTGATCACTTCGTTCACAAACAGGGAAGAAACTCTGTATAGGTTAGCTTTAAACACATTGTAGGAAGTGACAAGTGTTAGTAAATGCATTGGTACAAAAGAAATGCAGGTTCTATTCTAAAGAGGTTACGAGTTGTGATGATTAAGGTTTGACTTGAAATTAGTTTTCAGTCGAGTTTAAAAACACATAAAACAAACGATCAGAATCAAGCTTTTAAAGACTTCCTGAAGATCTTAAGAAATGGACCTATCAAAGACTTCAAACATATCTATATCGATCTAAGACTTCTTTCACTTTTCCTATTTTGAAATGTTGGCACATGCATTCTATGAGTAATCATTTTGGCTTAAAGAATAAAAAGAAGATTCAGAGCATTCACAAATTGATAAAATTTTATCTCAATATGATATCCTCAAAATATCATGATGGAAGCAACAGACATAAGATATGAAATTATTTTTTTTAAAGATTTTATTTATTTATTTGACAGAGAGAGACACAGCGAGAGAGGGAACACAAGCAGGGGGAGTGGGAGAGGGAGAAACAGGCCTCCCCGTGGAGCAGGGAGCCGGATGCAGGGCTCGATCCCAGGACTCTGGGACCATGACCTGAGCTGAAGGCAGACGCTTAACGACTGAGTCACCCAGGCACCCCAAGATATGAAATTCTTTAAAAAGTTTTATATTTCAGGGGCGCCTGGGTGGCTCAGTTGGTTAAGTGACTGCCTTCGGCTCAGGTCATGGTCCTGGAGTCCTGGGATCGAGTCCCACATCGGGCTCCCTGCTCAGCAGGGAGTCTGCTTCTCCCTCTGACCCTCTTCCCTCTCGTGCTCTCTCTCTCTCATTCTCTCTCTCTCAAATAAATAAATAAAATCTTTAAAAAAAAAGTTTTACATTTTATATCTCCATTCCTACACTGTGATAGCTAGACTGTTTTCTATGCAAATATGTATATTTCAAAAATTTGATTCAATACTCCTGCTTGCATTCTTTATTAAATATCAAGATTATAACATGCAAAAATCAGAGATTTCTTCCTGAATAATGTTTATATACACTTTTAAGGAAAAACAACTGCAAACCTTCATTTTTATAGGTCTAAATCTGTGGATGTAATATGCATTGTATGCCTTGTAGTGCTTTGATGGAGCAATAAAATCTTCCTGGAAAATGTTTTAAGAGACCATCATAATTATCAAACTTCTTCTTTGTGACTCCAGTACTTAGCATAAAACTTGTCTTTAATAACTTAATATTTCTTGAATAAATAAATGAACTGTATCTGTCCATATCAAACATGTATTTTGATAGAATTGTTAGCTCAGAAGGAGATTAGATCATCAATAGGTTTTTTGAATGCATACTATGTGCCACACATTGATATAATTTAAATATGTGTTCTCATCAAATCTCAAAATAGATTAAACTCGTTTGCTATGATTAATTTTTGTGTTTTGTAGATTTTTTTTAAAGATTTATTCATTTATTTATTAGCAAGAGAGAGAGAAAGAGCCTTGTGGGGGGGGGACATAGGGAGAAGGAGAGAGAGAAATTCAAGCAGACTCTGAGTGGGGCTTGATCTCAGGACCCTGAGACCAAGACCTGAGCTGAAACCAAGAGTCGGTAGCTTAACTGACACTGCCACCCAGGCCCCCTATATTTTGTAGTTTTTTAATTAGAAAGCAACAAAGATATTTTAACATGAGGTTAGTCACTTTGAATAAATGGGACATGCTGCATAATAATCCCACAGGTATTCTTTTCTGATAATACATACTTACAGTTCAGAAGTAAACAAAAGTAATTAAATGACATAAGAAGATTCAGATCACAGTGATTCTCAACCAGGAGGAGTTTTGCACCCCCCCCCCACACCGAGGGGTCATGTGGCAATATCTCCTGTCTGAAGACATTTTTGGTTGTCCCAAATGGCACCTACTGAGTAGAGGCCAGGAATGCTGTTAAACAACCTACAATATGCAAGACAATCCCCTAGAATAAGAATTATCTGGCCCCAAATGTCAATAATACTGAAGTTGAGAAACCCTGAATTAGAAGAAGCATTCACATGATTTGGGACCTCAAAGTAGGGAATATAAGAATTGGTATTTAAGAGTCTTAGTAATTCTTTTTCTTAGTTACTAATGGCCATGACTAAATAAGAGTATTTTCATCTATGTATATCTATGCTAAAAAAAAAACCCACAAAAAAACAGCATGTCTCATACAAGTTACAAGTGCAGATGCTGGTACACGAAAGGTTTTCAGTCTATTATCAGTAAACATTCATTTGACTTTCCCCTATTCAGAGATCACATTATCTTAGAACATTAACTTATATGTTCTGTCTTTAAGGAGTGATTTTTGACTTTGTCATGGTTATGTTTGTTGTTTGAGCAAATAAATCCCCATATCTCAATGGCTTACTGCAATAGATCATTTCTTGCTCAGCCAAGAATCGAATGTATGTGTGTGGCTGTTCTTATTTTGGAGTAGCTTTACTCCATGTGGTGATACAATGACCTAGCTCCACTCCATTTTATGGCTGCACCATCTCTAGTATCTTGAAATATCTACTTCAAACTTGCAGAAGGAGAGAGCACAATGCACTTGCTTTTCAAAAGCCCTGGCCCAAGGACTTCCTCATCATCTCTGCTCACATTCCACTGAGAAGTGGTCACCTACCCACACCTAGATTTAAGAAGTGTTGAGCCTCCATATTTCACTTCATACATCATTAGTTTCACTTTATATAGGGAGAGAATACATTTTTTGTGTGTGTACAACAGACTTTTGTTGCCAGGATACAATTCATTTATTCCATAATCAAATTTTAAAAGCCTATTAAATACTGAGCACTCTAGTAGATTCTAAAGACACACAAGGGTGAATTGTTCTTGACTTTGAGGGACGTACAATCTAGTAGGGGTCTTTAACCATCTCAGAGGTAATTCCTGTGAACGGAAACCTTGTACTTGAAGAAACTCGGCAGAGTACCCTGAAACCTTTCTATAGCTTGCTTAGTGTAGAATTTTCTCAATGCTTTCTATAGACTGATTGCTTGTGTCCCTTCCAAAATTCTTATGTTGAAACCCTACCCTTAGATATTAGGAGGTGGGGTCTTTGGGATTTAATTAGGATCTGATGAGGTCATGTCAGGAGCTCTCATGTGTGGGATTAGTATCCTCATAAGAGTCACACACCGGAGAACTTGCTTCTTCTCTCTGCTCTTTGCCATGTGAAGATACCACAAGAAGTCAGCCATCTGCAACCTGGATGGGGTTTCTCACAGAGCCTATGTTAGCACCCCGAACTTGGACTCACAGCCTCCAGAACTGTGAGAAATCAATTTCTGTTGTTTGGAAGCCACCCAGTCTATGGTATTTTTATAATAGTGGCTCAATCTGATTACAACAAATACCATTTATAGTGATCTCTAAGTGCATTTAACTTCAGGGAAAGCTTCTAAGGCAAATTTGCCCTAATTAGAATCTTTCATGGAAAAATGAGGCAAGAATTTCAAAAACAAAGAGTCTTATCATTAATGGTGGTCCCCTCTTTACATAGGGGGAATTTGGGACTCTGAGGTATTTCAAAGCATTTACAAAAGCTGCTTTCAAATTTTTAAATATGAAATTAACCAAGAAAATGTGTTTTGTTCTAGTTACTTCTCCTTTACCTTGAATGTGGGTATATAAATGAAAATGAAAATAAATGAAATAAGATTTGAAAATATGGCCACTTATACTTGTGTTCCACAAAGACAGGTGCTACATTTTGCTGTCCTCTATGGTTACAGAGATAGCAATTTGTTTACTTCAAAATCAGTTCTACTCTTCTAAGCTGATGTTTTAAAAGGTAAGTACTTAGTGATAACTAGTTTACTGTTTTCTACTGTGGCAGAGAACTTTATCCACCTATCACAAACTCTTCTATCCTGTTTTAATTAATAACAGACTCATTTTTAATTCAGTGCTTTACCTCTCAGAATGAAACACTGCATTTTCCAACTTCTTCCTAGGATAATTGCAGCCCTGGGATTAATGAGATATAAATGGGAATGTAGCTCTCATTAGACAATGGTTTAAAGGGAAATGATTCAACTTAAAAATCCATTTTTTTCCTTCTCTTTCACTTTCTTCTTCTACTCAGCAGCTTGGCTCTGAAGCTACAGCTGCATTTCCAGCAGTCATACTGGACTGAAAATCTAGCCATACACCAACATTGTACACAATGATGCAACCAAAACATGAGAGTCTTGTGTCTGGTGAATACTTTGGATCTGCCATATCTCACTTGGATATATCTTTAAATTCATTTTTGAATGAGAAATACATTTTTGTCTTTCTTAAGCTACACTGACCCATTTGCCCACTCTTTCTTTCTTTCTTTCTTTCTTTCTTTCTTTCTTTCTTTCTTTCTTCCTTCCTTCCTTCCTTCCTTCCTTCCTTCCTTCCTTCCTTCCTTTCTTTCTTTCTTTCTTTCTTTCTTTCTTTCTTTCTTTCTTTCTTTCTTTCTTTCTTTCTTTCTTTCTTTCTTTCCTCTCTCTCTCTCTTTCCCTTCCTTCCTTCTTGTTATTTTTAGTTAAACTTCATCCTAACAGATACTGCTATCAAGACGAGTTATGGGGAATTACTCCTATCCTCCTTTCAAGACTCTTCATATTTTCCACAAGCCCTTGGCTCAATTGCTCTGAGACTAAATGAAACCTTCTGTAAACTCATGTTGCCATTTTTAATACTTTGCTTTATGACTCTTTTTCTGGTTTAGGTAAACTACTTATTGAAGGATAACATACAACCTGAAAGGTGAACATATCATCAGCGTACAGCTCAATGAACTTTCAAAAAGCAAATATACTCATGTAACTATTTTCAGTACTCTGGAAGAATTTTTTGTCATCAATTCCAATTTCTACATTCCACCAAAAGGTTACCATTATCCTGGCTTTTTAACAAAATAGATTGGTTTTATCTGAACGTCATATAAATAGATCTATACTGTACATACATTATTTTTTTAGATCTGGATTTTTTCCCCTCAATATTATATAAGTGAAGCTTATTTATGTTTTTGTGTGTTGTATTTATTTTTTCACTGTCATTACTTTATAACATTTTATAGTATATTATGTCCCAATTTATTTATTTACTTTAATTTTACTCTAATGATCTGTTGTGGTTGTTTCCAGTTTGGAGCTATTATCGCGCTGCTACTTACATTCTTTTCAATCTTTGGCATAATTGTTCATTTCTTTCTTGTTGTATAACCAGAAGTGGAATTGCTAGTTCATAAGATATAGAAATGTCTAGCTTTACTGGTAATGCCAACTAGTGTTTCAAAGTGGTTATGCCAATTTACATGCCTACCAGCAGTCTCTAAGTAGTAAGTACTCTGTTATCTGTTTATCATGAAGTGCTATAGAAAGCTAACTAACTGAGATGTTGTATATGTTTACCCCCTATTACTTAAAATTTATTGAGAAAAGATACATTATTTCCATCTACATGTTTCTAACCTACCACTTTTGGGATATTTATCTGTGATGATAGTCACAATGTTACGGTGAAAAAATGTATTAAACTCTTAAAGATATTTCTAAATTTCATAAGTTAAATGAATTAGGCAATTTTCTTGACACTCTGAGACTATTTAGTATAGCCTGTTACTGACTATGTAGATACTTTACTTTTTTTATTGTAAGTAAATATATTTTTACAAAAAATATATAAAATTACTAAAAGAAATTTAGTATTATTTCATAGTACTAGATAATGGATGTTTCAACACATCATACATGCTAACTGGGAATATGTTGCAAACACTAAGAAAGTTGGTTTGGTGATGAAGATATTTCTAAAAGTATATGGCTAAAAGTAAAGGAGAATACAATATAAGCCATCTTTACTGAGTATAATTGTAAGTGATCTTGGCTGGCACACTTGTCACTGGCAGCTTTCTAGGCTTTTCCTCAGCTCTTGAGACACATGGTAGCTTTATAATACCTAGCCATATTTGCCCTCAACACTTCTGGCTTTATATGCATTCATGACTTTGTGACAATAGCATGGCCTTCTGGGGTATGTGTAGTGCTGTGTGCTGGGAGAGTTATCTTGGAGCTAGCAAGAAGGAATAAGGATGGACAATGGAAGTGATCAGTCATTAATAATCAAGTTTAACAGGTCCACAGTAGGGATTCATAGTAGTTCTATGCTGGGAATTTAGAATCAAAGGCAGTGTGATCTTTGGGGAACATCTCAAGGGCAATGAAGATTGGAGAGAGGTGGGCTATAAATAACAAAACTGAGTTATATCAGAACCGCCATACAAAATCCAGACCAGCAAGAAGAGATCGCCTTCATGAAATAACACCTGCAAGAATTAAGTCGGGAAAGTTCTCAGGCAATGGGAAAAGAAGCAAACATGGTATTTGCTTGGGTGACAATATTCTATGGCAGCAGGGAAACGTTGGGCAGCCAAGAGACCCAGACCAAATCATTTCTAATAGATTGATTAATCCTTTTGCCTGGGTCTTTGACTTAGCAAAGGAAGGACAGAGGAGAAGGAAGGAAACACGGGAGGGAGGAAGAGGGAGGAAGAACACAGACATTGCTAAGCACTCAGTTTAGCAAAATGAATTTAATATAGTTGCTACCTTCATAAGATTTATGATCTAGCAGAAGAAACAGACTCTTGTATAATAAACCATAATATAATGGGATGAATTTCATATTAACATTATGAAAGGTAGTCTAATAAGAGGGAAAGAATAAAATAATCAGTTTCAAACGAACCTGGAATTCAAATGCCAGGACTATGACTTTAATTCAGTTTTCTTCTCTGTAAAATGAGAGGAATAAAAGCAACCTGATATGGATTTTTATTAGGATTAAAAATTATAATCAATGTAAGTGGCCTTAATAAAACCTAATATTATTTTATTATTGTTGTTGTAATTATCTTGTGCCAGGTACTGGTCAAAGTTCTTTACATATATTAACTCATTTAATCTTCATAACATTCCCATGAGTCAGGTACACTTATTTCCTAATTTAATATAAGGGGACTGACTCACACAGAGGTTTAGACCCTTGACTGAGATCTCTTATCTGGGAAATGGTTGAGTCATATTTAAATGCAAGTTCTAGGAATCTTAGGCAATTACTATAGAGTAGCAAACAACAACAACAAAGTCCAATGGGAACACAGATGTATTTCCCATATTTCCTGTGTTTATAAGTATAAAAAACCTGCAGTACTATATAGACCAGAAGGAGTTAGTAATTAGTGCACCTGTCTCTGCTTTCCTCTGTTCATTCACTTCTCAGTAATACTGGAACCTCAGCAAGTGTCAACCCAGTGCTTGTGTCCTCATTGCCTTATGACCAGAGAGGAAAAAGACACTTCTCCGTAAGAACTGTTTGAACAATACCAGGAAAGGGCTCTAGTTGGCATGGGTAAATGCGGGGTGGCAATTGTACCTAGGAAAGAGCAGTGGGGAGGAGCAACCAGAACAGGGTTTCTCGGTTTATAGGTGTGAGGTACAAAGCGATTAAAAGTTTTGTCTCTTACAAACGAGGAACTGACTAAATTTGTGTGGGGAGAGAGAAACGGGTTGGTGATGTCTTCAACAGCTTTAATTTCCTGAGAATTATGCAAGCGTTGTTTTATTCTATCATTCAACTTCAAATGAATTCATTATATCACTAATTATTGTTTTATTTGATACATTTTGGAGGCCTTTAATATATTATATATGGCATTCGATGGCAGGAATTTGACTAAAATAAAGATTTCTGCTTAGAAGAGAGACACAGAGATATAAAATACCTTGAAAGGAAGTCTTAATTCTTCACAAAAGGTTATCCGAATGATTTTCCTAATTATTTCTATCTCTTAAAAAGGTACATATTATGTGGTAATTGTTCTTTTAACTACTGACACAATTAACGCCTAATGCGTGAGAAATATAATTTATGGTTTTATTTGGCATGTACTTATGCACCTGCATAGCAATTACTGATGTGACATTTTTGTCTGCACTATAAAGCATTGCACATCCTCTCTTTCATCCGTTGAAAATTGAAGCGAAGAGGCTCGCTCCTTGGGGAGTACTTGCCCTGATCTTATCTGGTAGAATGAAAATATGATTGCCTTCCTGACACTATCAATTATGCTTTCCCAACTCTAGGGCCCTTCTGCAATAGAAATCTATGCCATTAGTGTGACTTTTTTGCTCTATAGGAAGTTGTTTTACCTTTACAATACTTAGAATATCTTTCCTCTCTGTTTGCATCTCAAATTATATGGCCATTGAACACCACAAAGAAGTGTTTCTGATGAAACGCACGATATAACGCTTCTCCCTCTTGTAATGATGAACGTAAGGATCTGATTCAAATGGTGAGTGAATATCAAAACTCTCAAGTTGAGTGAAACTATCAATTTCTTCCTTCAAAAGAAGGAGTTAAATGGCTCTCTTGGGTGACCTTTTTCTTTAACTCTTTCCATTTACAAATGAATTGGAAACACAAATAGCCAATAACTGTCACTGCCTTGAAAGTTAAAGTGAAATCCTTGTTGGTGTGGTCTCTGTAGACATTTTCATGCCAAAAGTTGTGATTTCTCCAAGGTTCTTGTTGTACCCAATAACCTCAAATGTTTTGGGATGAAACTCTGCTCTGGTATCTGGTTTTTCTCTTTAACTGATAGTGTTCAACTTTTAAAATTATATATATATATTTTTTTTTTTTCTTTTTCCTCCCTTTCTGCAATGTCACTTGCTTTTCCTTCTATTCATTAATTTCTCTGGAACTAAAAGGGAGGAAAAAGACATTTTTAAATTCACCTCAAAATACTTTCCCATCAAACTGCTCTTGAAAAACCTATTTTTGTGACACAATTGCAGAATAAACCTATGGTTAATACCTTATTTACACAAACTGAAGGCTGTTATATCTGTGTTTGGCGACCTTGAAACTATATTGTGCTCACTGCCCTTTTTATAACCTTAATTACTGGGGAATACAGAGCTTTAAAGAAAGACTAACATTTCACTTTAACATCCACAATAATCTATTATAAAGCCAGCTAAGCCAGTCCCCAAATACAGAGAAATGTTATTACATGCTCAGCTAGCTGTCAAGGGGCCATGAGTCAGTGGCTTACAGTTATCAAAAGTAACAAGGTTGTTCAGAATTTCCTCCAACAAAGCCAGCCAGCTTATGGAAGGATTAAGCTCTCTTTGATTAGAACAACTGGAACATGTCCTACCCTTTTAATTAGCATTCCCTTTTGCTTGGTGGAGGCTGGTAATTTGACACTCACATTAGGCATCTCAAGAAATGATTTGGTATTTTGTCCTACTCATGAGCATTAGAGCCATGGTATATACTTCTGCATCAACTAAATTTGAACTGCAGAAGGATTTATGTTCAAAACCCTGTAAAATCCCAAGGGCACTATGCCTCTAATAGACGAAATGTAATAACACTCCAATATAATGTGTGGCAGGAGATTTGGTGAGCCTTTAGGTATAGTATATTACCCTAAGGCCATACTCTTTTTGCTTTCTATCTTTAGGAACAAAAAGTTTTATGTCAGCTCTATTGATATTTTACAGGTTTACATTTTAATTCATACCTTAAGGCAATTCAGTGAGAGAAGACCTCTCCTTATGCTGCTGGATTACTTAGTTGGTAAGTAAATATAATTTTTCAGTGACCACCTGAAACAGAACAGAGTGGAGGCTACGTAGAATGAAAAAGGGAAATAGCATTCTGCCACTCCTCAAGGACACATGATCCATCTGAAAACAAATTTAGGCATAAACTTCATTGCCCAACTTACAGGCTGAGTCTACTTATATCATTCTAGCACTTCCATGTCTCCTTAGTTTCTCTACTTCCTTTTCATTTCCTTTTCCATTTTTCCTTATTTTATTTTTTTGTCTCCTTTCTCTCTCATCCCCCTGCCACCCTTTAAATGAATAAATATTGAATAAGAAGTTTCCAATGGGAAAATTGCCATCCCGCAAAATTAAGAAGTAACTTGTGGAAACGGAGCTTCCTGTTACTTCATGGAAATCTCCATGTGATTTGGAAAGAGATAAGTAAAAGTAAAAATAATAATAATAATAATAACTCAGCCGGATAAAAAACAGACAATCTAATTCAATTTTTTTTTCATCTTTTAGTACAGTCTTTTCTACAATTGAGTAGCTATTGCATCTACTTTATTTCTAAGGGGACATTCTATGTTTTGCTTGTAAGCTACCCAATTTAGATTTAAACTTCATGATATTCTTTTTCAAATCATTTTCAGAGAATTATATATCAACTAAAGATTCTTGTATATTTTTGTCTTTCAAAATATACCTAGGTATTTCTGGTGTTTATACTTGAAGAGTAATCTATTTAGTCAGTCATTTATGAGACACCATGATTGTGAGAAGCACAAAAGTATTAAAGAAGTAAAACAAAATCCCTGTCAGTCTCAAGGAACAGATAGAACAACAGTAGCTTTTTTTTTCTTTTTTTAAAGATTTATTTATCTCACAGAGAGAGACACAGCAAGAGAAGGAATAGAAGCAGGGGGAGTGGGAGAGGGAGAAGCAGACTTCCCGCTGAGCAGGGAACCTGATGGGGGGTTTGATTCCAGGACCCTGGGATCATGACCTGAGCCGAAGGCAGACTGCTTAACGACTGAGCCACCCAGGTGCGCCAGAACAACAGTAACTTCTAATAAGCGTTATCTCACTCAATTTGCAAACAATAGAGAAGTTTTGTTATGACCAGTTTATTTAGAAGCCATAGCCTTTCTTTATCTTGAGTTGTTTTTGTTTGGTTGTTTATGTCAGTAGATGAGTTGGAGGGTATGTTGGATGGGAAGAGGGCACTTGATGAATTCTCCCAATTAAGGTGTATGAAGTTGACTGTTTGTTCTCTGAGAACCTCTTCTTTCTTTTGTTGTGAAGTAGAAGATGAAATTCTTAAGTCAGAGTACAGCAATGGGTTTGGAGATTTCATGAGGTCAGAGAGGTTTTAGAAATTCTGTTGCAGATGACAGGGAAGAAACAAACTACGGAAGTACAGAAGAGCTCCTGGTCCACGCTGAGGGGCTAGTTTTTGAGTTTCGAGATTTCCCCCTACAGTTCTCAGCATACCTGATGTAAAACACCAAAAGATTAAATGAAGATTAAAAAATTTCCAAGTTTATCTAACGGAAGGAAAAGTTGCCTGGGAGTTGATTAAATTAGAAATAGATCAGTTTGAGAAAACTAAGAACAAATTCACCTTCCTGTAATAAAGGTAACATTGAAAATTGTATTTTAATATATACACCTGCTTTTCATATTTGAGTAATGTGTGGAGCATGATGTGTCCTCATCACATTAGGGCAAGCATACCTTTCTGCTCCTTTCCATGCTTTTTCCTTAGTCTTGAATTAGAATTGACCTCAGAGAAGCATACAAATAATTCTTTGAAGTAATAAGTGTATAGATATCTTGTATGTTTGTTTTGGTTTTAATTCCCACTGCAAAAAAAAATAAAATGGTATAAGTCACCTACCAACAACAGTTCTTCCAAAAGTTATTATGTGGGTTTAGAATCACTAGATGTGTGATTTCTGAAATGATTTTACAACCTCCAGGGCCACACATTTTTGAAGAATATACAATATAAGTACTAACACATAGAAGCACTTTCCCTGGGCCAAAAAAAGAAAAAAAAAATGTTAGAAAACAAAGTTATTTGTTTTACACTCTTAACTCCCTTATGCAACATGTTGGGCCACTTCTAATGGGAACAATGGGCCAGATTAATCCTACAGATTTGATTTGCTTGGTCAAACTAGCACTTAAAACTTTTTAACAATTTGGAAAGATTCTCAGTGGGCATACACTTTCAGTTTACACATTTTTCATCCCTTTTTATATCATTTTGCACTTCAGATTCACCCTATTTATATTGCTTGCCTCTGTAGGCCTTTGAAATCAGAAATACTGCTTTAAGATGACATTCTTCCCATTATATGGTAAGAGTTACATTACTATCCTTAACCGTACTAAGAATAGAAGAGAGCTGCCTTGTTTAATTCAGTAATTATACTGGTCACAATTTAATACATACAGATGATTTACAGATGTTTAAAAAATAATAGCCCAAAATATGTCTTCCTCATAACCATAAAAGAAAGATGCTTTATCGCCATTTTACAGATGAGGAAATTGAAGTCCACTGGGGTTAGAACATCTTTCTATTCGCTTATAATTTATAAGGGACAGCCCTGGATTTAAGCAAATTGGAGTCTGTGTGGTTCTAATGCTTATGACATTAATATCATCTCTGTCACACAACTTTAGGTTTTTCACAAGAAAATTTCTGCAGTCTAATGAAAAGCACAAGTTCTAGAATAATTTTTTTCAACTTCTCTTATACATTTTAATGAGAAAATCAAGTCTTTTTAATATTTTAATAGGCATGGAAATGTTATCTCACTGAATCTTCACAAATCCATGGAGCTTGAAGAGATTAAATAACTGCTGAAAAGGTATAGTACCTCTAGGTAGGAGATTTTGGACTTCAGTGTATCTAGGTTGCAAAAGACACACCTGGAGTGGACCAGTAAGGCAGGATAAAAGGATGCTTACTTAGACTTAGGTCATTAAAAGAAGACCTTCCATTGGCAGGTCATCCATCAACCTAAAATGATTCACTCTGGCCTTATATCATCTGTGGTACATGCATTAAGACTACAGATCAAGTATTAATTACAATTGGATGCAAGAAGAGATATTAGATAAATATGTCAAATTCAACTAAAAATAACCTATTAGAAAAATGCATATCTCAGAGTCATTGCATATATAGATAGCAGATTTTTTTCACTCATGCGTGGCTCAAAATACTACTAAGTCAATAAGCAAATTGTCTTATTTTCCATCCAGATGTAATCTCTGGTAAAATTGTTTCATGTATTAAGCAGTCTCAATTCCACTTTTCTAAAATAGCCACAGAAGCAATGGTTTTTTAAACATGTTTTAAGCTATCATCTTAATTATTCTGTTAGTTGAAAAAGTTTACCCAATGTGCATCCTAAGGCTGACTAAGCTTAGTCTTATTGCTAGCTGAGGGAAGGTTGGACATTTTAGAAGATCACATTATGTGGAGATGCTACAATTTTGTTTTATACACCTGTTTCCTAGGTACCATTGAAAATAATTCTGTTCATTTGCTTATGATGGTGTTGTTGACAAGAAAATCCAATCAGTTCCTTTGTTTTTACTTTCAGTTTTTTCTTTTTTCACTTGTTCACAACAATTTCATTAGGCAAAACATACTTTGTTCAAATTTGCTGTTGAATTTGCATCTGCCTGTTACCTGGACTCAGAAAATACAATTCCATGTCTTCATGATTTAAGCAGGTTTGTCTTTCTTTGTCCATTTCCCGAAAATCGACATTATTACTCTATGAAAGATATATTTTATGAAATTCTGGATTGTTGATGAAACCATAGTTCTTGCTTCTGATAGAACTTGATTGGAATTCTAGTTTAGTCACTTTTTAGTTGTGTGATCTTAGACAAACAGTTAACATTTCTTGGTCTTTGGGGCACATGGGTGGCTCAATCAGTTAAGCATCCAACTCTTGATTTCAGCTCAGGTCATGATCTCAGGGTTGTAAGATGGAGCCTCACATGGGGCTACACGCTCAGTGGGAAATCTATTTGAGATTCTCTCTCTCCTTCTGCCCCTCCTGTCCTCCCCTTTCCCCCTGCCATATGCACACACTCTCTCTTTCTCTCTAAAATAAATAAATAAATCTTTTTAAAAAGTTCTTGGTCTTTGGACCCATAGCTACAAAAATAAACATGAAATATTGTGAGATTAAATGAGATAATGTGTGTGCTATGTAGCACTGTTTAAATAACTCAGACTGTTTAAATAACTCAAAATAATATTATTTCCCTATTGCCAGGTTCTGTCTTCTTCACAAAGACATATCAGAGGTCAAGTGATAATGTGAGGACTCCTGTCCCTTCAGAAGAATGTGAAATAGGATGGAAAGGGTAGCCAACTGAATTTGAAAAGAAAAAAAAAAAGGAGAAACTAATGATTACTGATATCAACTATGTACACTGATTTTGTAGCTATACATACATTTCCTAATCTAATCACAAGAAGGCTGTGGGGTACAGCTATTGCCCACAGTTTAGAGAGGATAGAGCTGAAACATCTGTCTCAGACATGAAATTGGTAAGTGTGGGCTGCAGGATTCCCAAGTCTGTACATCTTCACCAAAAATATCTTTCTCTTTTCTTTCCAGATTCATAAAGACCTTCTCAATGAAAAATGGTTGTGATAGGAGACTGTATCCCATTTTCCCCTATAAAGGAATAAAATATTCCTTGCTTATTCTTTTTTAAAAGATTGGATTATTCTTCTCTGTGCTTATTATGTATGTATATCATAAATCTAGATACAACTTTTCATTAATAGTTACTAATGGAATGACCATCCTTAGCCGAAGTCCTTTAAGAAACTAACTACACTTTAAATAGCAGAAAAGATTTCTGAAAATGTAAGCGTTCCTACAAGAAGCAAGCTAACGTGTAAGTGTCTCTTATAACCATCACCTCTAGGATGTATCTTTAAGAACTATAAAAATCAGCAATACATGTTCAGCCTTGATACTGTATAAAATCAAAGACTTCTGATTTCAGCTACAGCACGTAAACAGTTGGGAGGTTGTCACTCCCATTCTTACAAACTGAAAAATGAATACTTTCTCCTTTACCCATAAGAAAATTGAGGTTGCAGAGCCAACTGACACCCTGAAATTTGGAGAGACAGGCAAATCATTGGAGTCACTGTCAAGATCTGCCTACCAGGAGTAGAAGCTGTTGAAGCCATGAACCGGTAAGAATACCTAACGTTAATTTTCCATAAATGCAAGAGCCTGAGTGTTTGAGACAAGCTTGAGAGTGAGAAAATCCTGGGGCTGCTGTCTGCAGGGTGGCACACTTTTCTGAGCTTTACCTGCAGGAAACCCACCTGGTTCTCACGGGCATACTCTTCCAACAGGTTAATCATGGTGAAATATACCCTGAACCCTCTCTCTAACAAAGGACTTCTCTGCAAAGGAAAGAACTGCCTAAATAGACATGAAAATTAAATGTAAAGCTGTGTCCTGTTGGGGTTAATGCAAAGCATGAAATCAGCCACAATACCTGGCTTGCTAAAATGTAATACAGAGGTCACTGGGGGCAAGGGAAGGTTTTGGAGAAGGGTGTGGGCCTTTGGAATGACGAAGCCTGCATGACCACTCTGCCATTGGAAGGCTGTGGGGAGTTGCCTTCCCAGAAGCCTTCTTAGCCCAAACAGCTGCCCTGTGATCTAAGAGATGTGTGCATTGTCCCTTAGGCTATGATTAGTAGAACTCGTAGAACACGTAGATTAGCATATCATATCTTCCCCATAAACAGATCCTCCCAGTTTCAGTATGACCCCTTGTCACACATCATGTGCTTGAGAACCAATGATAAGGATTTGTGATTATCCTGAAGGACCAATAAAAGCAAGAACAAAGAAGAGCAAAGGTCTCCCTCTCTGAGCGTTGACCCCCTTGGTTTCTCCTCTCTTTCACGGCAAAGTGTGGAGTCACTTTTCATCCGTCGGTACAGGGATTGCTGGCCATCCCCGGCAGTGTCCTTGATCCTAGAAATAAAAAAGGAGGTCAAACTAAAATTACAAATACCTGAATTAAGTATTGACTTTAGTTAATGTATAGTATCAATATTGGTTCATTAATTGTGAAAAATGTACCGTACAATATAAATGTTAATAGCAGGGAAACTGAGTGTGGAGTACATGGGATCTCTTTGTACCATCTTCGCAATTTTTCTTTAAGTCAAAAACTATCCTAAAATAAAATGTTTATTAAAAAATCATTGAAGAAATATTAGGAACAGAAGTCAGAACTAGGTGGCCCAGAGACTGATAGCATTGTTTTCCTGAAGGAATTGCTTAATTTCTATATAGCCTCAAGCCCTTAACTCTTTTTTTAAAGAATTTAAATTTATTTATTTTAGAGAGAGTGAACACACAAGGTGGGGGAGGGACAGAGGGATAAGAAGAGGGAGAATCTCAGGCAGACTCACCCCTGAGCGCAGAGCCCAGTGCAGGGCTCAATCTCAGGGTCCATGAGATCATGATGTGAAACGAAATCACAAGTCAGACACTAAACCCACTGAGTCACCCAGGTGCCCCTCAAGCCCTTAACCCTTTAATAGTAGATGGTTTATTTTCTCTTTTCTCTAAGAAACATCCAGTAGTGAAAGAAAGAATGAGGAATATTTTCTTTCTTTCTTTCTCTTCCTCTTTAATTTTTTTTTACTTTTTTTAGAAAAATAAATTGCATTTTGTAAAGAGACTGGAAGATTCCAAGCAGTGACTGTGTCTATCCATTTCATTGTTGTACCTTTGAGGCCTAGAACAATGCTTTCTGCATGGCAAGTATCCAACCTTTCTCAAATATTTGTTCCATGAAAAACTAAGTAATTATTAATAAAATTAATAAAAAATAGAAAACTCAGGGTGACTATCTCTACAATACCTGTATTGAATCTATAAAATGAATACTTTCTCCATATATTTGTATTTGTTTTTAGATGTTTTTTCCCCCTATTCTTTCCCAATAGTCCTATCCTTTCTAAAAAAAAAAAAAAAAAAAGTAATCAGGGAATATGTTTAAAAATTATTGTTTTAAACAAGTGAGTGCAAAAAAGCCAAAAGAAGCTAATAGATTCCTCAAAGTTTCCTATTTACTGAAAGAATCCAAACTAGAATCAAGGTATATTGACATTCGGAGATTTCCCTAGTTATATACCAGTGTTTCTTTTTTTAGAATTAGTTATATTGTGTAATAAGAAAGTGGTGATGGGGGCCTAGGTGCTCAGTCAGCTAAGTGTCGGACTCTTGATTTCAGCTCAGGTCATGATCTCAGGGCCATGAGATCCAGGCCCCTGTCAGGCTCCATGGAGCATGGAGCCCACTTAAGATTTTCTCTCTCTTCTCTTCTTCTGCCCTATTCCCACCCCCACGCCCTGCTTGTGCATGCACTCTTCTCTTGTGCTTGCTTTCTCTCTCAAAAAAAAAAAAAAGAAAAGTGGTGATATCTAATGAAATATTTTGATATAAATTATTTTACAAAATAATAAATTATTATTATTATTCAGGTATAGGTCTTGGAAACAGACCTCAATCAACACCTATATCTTTTTTTTTTTAAGTGTTATTAGGACATGTACTTTTTTGTTTTTTTTTTTAAAGATTTATTTATTTATTTATTTGAGAGAGAGAGAGAGAGAGAGAGAGAGAGAATGAGATAGAGAGAGAGAACATGAGAGGGGGGAGGGTCAGAGGGAGAAGCAGACTCCCCGTTGAGCAGGGACCCCGATGCGGGACTCGATCCAGGGACTCCAGGATCATGACCTGAGCAGAAGGCAGTCGCTCAACCAACTGAGCCACCTAGGCGCCCAACACCTATATCTTTTTAAAGATATAGGAAACTATGCTAGAATTAAAACATAATGATCATCAGGATCAGGAGGACTATGGGAATATTTTTTCACTAAAATCTTTAAAAGAAAGATGTCTTTGAGTATAATTTTGAGGCATGGTTTAGGTAAAATCATGAATATGGGTACATTGTACTTTTTCTTGTATTTTAAAGAGAAATAAATAATATATTTTCTGATAAAAATAATAGAAGCATTAATCAAAATAATTTTAGCAGTTCCAAAAAATGATAACCCATTTTAAAAGTATCATTAGAATTCTTTCAGTTCTCTACCATACAATATGGTGTGTTCTGACATGGAGTTAATACTAATAATTTTGGAAAAATATAAAATCATAGGTCAAAATGAAGTAGATTGTTATAAATGAATACTGGGATCTAAATAGTATGGCATTAAGTGCTTCATCCACAATATCAGTTGAATTATCCAAACCTTACCTCTGATTATTTGTGCGACCTGAGAATCTGCTATTATTGTTCAAAATTACAAATTAGGTGTAAATCAGGTATTTCTCTTTTGATGTTTCAGTCTGTGATGTTCCACCTCTCAGGGTTAATGTTTTCTATCATTTTATTTAGTCATTTAATAACTATTAATTAGGTCCCTAAAATGCCAGGTACTGGAGATACAAAAGTAAAACTGGCAGATATCACTGACCTCATGAATCTTAAAATCCATGAGAGGGACAAATGATAAACAATATAAAAATTTAAAATATATAGAATGTTGGATGCTGCGATTTGCTAAGGAGGAAAAATATTGCAGGAAGGAGAATTGAAATTCTAGACAAGGACACCACAGTAGCTCTGTGTGAGAAAGTGCCTTTTATAAAGAACTCATAAGGAGGTGAACAACTGAGGAGAAGAAAAAAGAAGAGAAGAGAGAAAAGGGGGGGAGGGAAGGAGAGGGGAGGGAAAAGGAGGGGAGGGGAGAGGAGGGGGAAGGCAAAGGGAAAGGAAAGCAAAAGAGACATGAAAGAAAGTCCCAGTGACTGGAGTGTGCATGGCTTGTTTGATAAACTGTAAAATAGTCATGGTTAAGGGGAGTAAGCAAGGGAGACAGTAGTAGGCAATGGGATCCCAGAAGTAACAGGAGGCAAGCAAATCATGTAGGTACTTCCAAGTGATTGAATAAATCTCTTTGTTTGTTTGTTTGTTTGTTTTTCCTTTGAGTGATGTGGGAAGACATTGGATGGTTTTGAATGGAGACATAACATCAGCTGGCTTATATTTAAATTGCGTCACAGTGACTGCCATTTTGAGAGGACACTGAAAAAGGCAGGAGATGAAAGACAATTTAGAAGGCTATCTCAGTAATCAACCTAAGAGAAGTTATTAGCTTGGATCAGGATATTGGTAGTTGTGACATGAAAAGTGAGCTTATCTTGAGTTCATTTTGAAGAAGAACTGTTATGTGCTATCAGTGCCTGGGTTTGAGGAGCAAGTAAAAGGTGAGTTAAAAATAACTTAAATATTTTGGCCTACATAACTGGAAAAATAAGGTTGCCATTAGCTAAGATGTAGAATATCATGAGGTAAGAAGAAATTAAGAAGGAATATTAGAACTCAGTTTTAGACATGTTAAGGTTAGCATAATTACTACATATCTAAGTACAGGTAATAAGTAAAAAGTTTAATATATGGATTTGAAGTACAGAATAGAGGACTAGAAGAGAAATATAAATTAGAAATCAGCGTGTAGGTATTTTTTAAAACCACAAGATTGGATGAAATTACCCAAGGAGTTATATTAATACTTAAGATGAAATTCAAAGAGGAAGTCTTAGAGAAATCTAAATTGTAGAAGTTGGGGTGGTGGAAAATAAGCAGCAAGAATAAGGTTGATGGAAAACAGATGAGTGAGATGCCCTGGAAGCTAAGTGGAGAAATTATTTAAGGGAAGAGAGAGAGATCCCCTGTGTCAAAGGCTGCTCATAGGTCAAGAAAGATAAGGGCTGAGAAATGAAAATTGGATTCAGAATCTATTAGTGAGGTCTTTGGTAACTACAGTAAGAACAGTTTCTTTGTAGTGATGTTGGGGGGAGGGGGAGGGGAACCTGATTGGAATGGGTTCATGAGAAAAAGAGAGGAAAGAAATTAGAAGCAGCCAGCAGAGAAAATTCTTTCCAGGATATTCATAGTAATAGGAAAGGAAATGGCACAGTAACTGTAAGGGAAAATGGGCTAAGATAAAGTTTGTCATTTTTGTATTATTTTTAAGATGGGAGGGATAATATCACGTTTGGATACTTAATTGATTTCCTCTAGCCACTGTGACAAATTGCCACAAACAGGTTGGTCTAAATAAAACATAAATTTAACCTCTCATGATTCTGGAGGCCAGAAGTCTGAAATCAAGGTGTTAGCAGGACTGTACTGGCTCAGGAGGTTCTGGGGAAAATCCTTCCTTGCCTCTTCCAGCTTTTGGTGGCTCCAGGTATCACTTGGCCTCCTTGGCTGTGTAGCTCCAATCACTGTCTCCCTGGTCATAGTGCCTGTTCCTATTCCTGTAACTCCATCTTCGCCTCAGGAAACTTGCCATTGGATTTAGGGCATACATGAATTAGTCCATGATGATCTCAATTCAAGATCCCCAACTTAATTACATCAGCACAGACTCTTTTTCCGAATAAAGTAACATTCACAGGGTCTGGGTTCTTAGTTATGCATGTCTTTCTGGGTGGCATCATTTAACCCACTACAAATACTGATGGAAATGATGCATCAGAGAGGGGAAAAACTGCTGATGCAGGAGAGATCTGCTAAATCGATATTCTTGAGAATGTAAGAGGAGATGCAAATTAGTTCGTGAGTTGAGTATATCATAGTCCTCCCATTGTAACAGGAAAACCCCCAAGATATATGGGGGGATAGATAAGTAGATGGGGTGACAGCTTGTAGAAGTCTTCTGATTTCTTCAAAGCTATTATCTTAGGTTTGTTGGTTTGTTTGTTTGTTGTTTTCCAGAAGAAGATGTGAACTGAAGATTTTTGTGAAAGCAATTTATTAAGGAAGCACTCACAGGAGAGACCATTAAGAGACACCTGAGAGGGAGCCAGGGAAAGAGAGGAAGTCAAAAGAGAAAAGGGGGGCAAGAACAGCAGTTACTTCGCCCCCAAACCCTGCTGTGTGAGGGCTGTGAGAGAGTAATAAGTCTGCTTTTGGGATGGCTTGAGGAGAAGCAGTACCATCAGAGGGAGCCAGCCTTCAGTTACTTCAAGAAAAAGAAAAGGCGGGGAGAAAAGAGCCGTTTGAAGACAATTTACCTCAAGTTTCAGAGAATATAGTGAGTTTTAGGAGATGGGAGGGGCGGTTGTGCCGAAATGGGAGAATTAGGGTTTGGGAGATGAAGGATAATCTGAGGGTCATGGGCTACTTGTGTAATGGTCATGAACATTTAGGAGCACCATAATGACTTTAGACCAAAGGGACATAGACAGACAGCAATGAAGGGAGTAGGGAATGCTGAGCGTGGGAAGCGGTCTTACCAGAATAAAGAAGAAATCCAGGCTTCCACTTGACTTCTGCTGATGGTGGTGTAGACAGATGTGCAGAGGAAATATTGTATTCTGCAAAGGGGTGGCCCCATCTAGTATGAGGGGTCCTTCTTGACGCTTGCAGACAATGGCCTGCAGAGAGGGCTCTTACTCTAAACACTGACTCTCTCTCAGACTTGGCAATCCACCTATAGTTTGAAAAAATTGGATCAGATTATATTACAGAAACTTTGTTTTTCCCTGAGAAAATGGCACAGTCTTTAATATGTTATGACAAGAGGGTACTTAAATTTTATTCTTGCTAACAGATTGCTTTTAAATTATATATATATATATATAATTTCATGCATATATACATATACAAATATTAATTTTATATCTATATCTATCTATCTATCTATGCTATAGCAAATTAATATTTACCACATGATTATTTGTATATACTGGTGTTTCCAAATCCTGATCCTGGATATTTCTTCTACAACTAGAACATTACCCAATGTCATTAATTCCTCTAAGTACTGTAATTAGGTGAGATCATCATCTTTTCTGCTTGCTCTATTAATTTTGATTCCTCAAGTGTTCGTTCCTGTGTTGGTTGAGTTGCTCCCCAGTGCTGGCTATGGAGGGGACTTACTTTCCTAGGTGAGATTTCCACTGGACTGCCCATAGTACACTTTGCACAGGCTGCTCACAGTGAGACCGGGCAGCAGGTGCTGCAGCTTTCGTATGATGTGTTTTCCAGGAGAGTGGCTGAGGGGTGGGAGAGGCAGTAAGGCAGCGGACACGGTAGGTTAGCACTGCATCTTCTGGGTGTGAGTACCCCCTTTCTGCCGGCGTGGAGCCAACCGCCTTGCGCATTGCTCCGCCACTTCAGCTCGGATTCCTAAACCCTATTCTTTTGCCTGGAGGTGTCTGTCTCCATGGCTGGTGCCCGACGCAGGTCAGCAATGCACAAGGGAAATTTCCCCTGGCTGCCTCTGTAGGGGGATCAAATTAATGACAGCTTTGGCTGGCGCTGCATCCCCTCCTGTCTTTGCTGCCCTTTCTCTCCACCAGCCTTTACTTACAGACGTAATACTTTGGCACCTATTATGCATAGTTTAGGAGACTCTAACTTCTCCCTTTCTTGCTTTCCAACGCAACTCGGTGTTTTTGAATTCTTTTTTCTTATTTTTTAAATTTGGCTTTGGGTAGGCAGGCTTAACATGTGCTTGTTTAATATTTGAATACAACTGGAGATTGTCTTTCAAGAAAAAAGGTCAGCACTTTTGTGAAGCTAAGAGAAGGGAAAGGTTTTCTATACCATGAGAAATCCCGTAAGTAATGTGCACAATTTGAGCTGTTCTTTAAACAGATTTGGAGGGATGGCTATCACAACCAGTTAAAAGCAGCGTTTTGTAGACATCAGCCACTAACAGCCTCTACCAACGTTCTTTGTAGTATAATTTAGCAGTGTTTTACTTTTTCATAAACATGTATTAACCGAGTGAGGGATAGATAAGAAAGAAGGCATTCGTGGTCATTGCCAGCCACTATTATGTAAGTTGCTGGGGCCACGTTGGATAAAAGAAAATTACAGCCTTTATTTTTAAGTAGTTATTTTTAAAACATAAGTAATAGTAGGAAAATATTAAATTATAGATTCAACCCTCTGTTTCTTGACCAGTATGGAGAGGTGATGAAAAACAATTAGCCTGCTCACCTGTGTGAAGCATCAGATATCATATTAATCTGAGGAAATGACTTTATTGCATAAAAAAGCCACAATGGGAGTATGCCTGTGACCACTCTAGGAACAACAACAACAACAACAAAGTAAGTCAGAGAAGCAAATGTTTTTAAGAAGCAGTCATAGGGAATAGATTTATTAAAAAGTAGTCACTTTTTAATAAAAAGTACATAAAAAGTATATCTCTAAGGTTTACCCACTTATTTGCAGGGTTCTTAGAACTCTAGACCATTTATATCCAGATCTCATATCCCAGAGAAGGTAATAAATATTAGGTTGAAGAAGTCAACCATAGAGGTGTGTATTACAGAGGTCAGAAACAAGAGGAAAGGCTCTAAGTGGGAAGAGCAGGAAGAGAAGAAAGAAGAGGAAAAAAAAATCTTGAGCACATATTTTGTGACATGGCACTTACATATAGTTTCTCATATAATTCACATAGCAACTCTGAATAGCAGTTACAACTGTGATGAGTTTGTCTTTCTAGCAATAGCTCTCATTTGGCAGACCACCTTTTAAAGTTGACGACAGCTTTTGCTATTCAAAGAGAAGGTATAGGGATTTTGAAAAATTCTATGACAGCAAGAAAATCTGTTTATTATAAAAGCTATCTACATTTTAAGCTGGTTGGCTAAGGGAAAAATTTTTTTTTCTGTGGGAGAATGTCTCTTTTGACTCAGAAATATTAATAGGTCTATTGATTTAACAAAGGCATGGTTGTGGGAACAAAGTATAGATAGGAAACGTTTAAGCAAAAATAAGAATCAAAATAATTTGCAAAATATGGTTGCATGAGTTTTGGAAGTGGTGTTATAAGGAATAAGAAGAAGGGAGAAAGAGAAAGGTCTCAGAAATATGAGGGGAGACCAGGGCTTATGAAACTCTATATTGAATTGAGAGCCTTATTTTATAGAATAATGTTATCTAATATTAAATTCTGTCGTTTCATGTATTTTCTATAATTGCTCTCCAGGGCACATTCTAGCTGGATGCTTATCAATCCTTTTCTTTTTCCTGGGAACACATGATAACCACATTTTCCAACCTTCCTTGGACTTAAGATGAGGCATGTCACAGGTTGTATAATGTGGTTGGGAATCAAATATACCTCTTTTATCCTGGCTATAAAGTATTTAATGCCACCCTCCATACTTTGCTTTTTGGAACAGCAAAGGATTCTCTGAATGATGTGGTGGATGATGTGGACAGTACTCCAGAGGGCAATGGAGCAGTGATGTAAATTGAACCTGGCTCTCAGAACTACGTTTTTGGTGGAGAGACACTCAGAAGAGTCACCCAACTCATAACTGTGAAGAGAACTGAGGCTTATTGTGTAAAATCACTGAGATTTGGAGGTTGTCACAACAGCTAGACTTAGCATTATGACTCTGAGTTTTAGCACATTTGCCATTACTCCAAGTCTTTGGTAAAGTATGTTTTAACCAAAATTCTTATTTTAGTGGTACTTAGGGGAGTAGCAAAGAAGTTGGTAGCCTGGGAATTCTATGTGGTTACCATCAGGAAAGAAAGCAGAAGTCTCAGTTGGTACACAAAGTGATAACTAGAAACCAGTTAGCAAGAAACAAGCGCGTGCATGCGTACACACACACATACGTGACAACCAAAACTCTGGGGCCTGTAAAGACACAGAAAAGGAAAACCACTTCTTTGTCTAAATTGCATTGACAAAAGATAATCCTTAAAGAATAATAGTGTGTGGTGGTAGGGAAGGATATTTATTTCTGCTTTTACATGAGATGAGAACTCAATCCATTTTTTGTGAGTTTTAAATCAAAATGTGACCCAGAGATTCCAAAGGCTTGCTGACCCTTAGGTGGGCAGAAGCTCCACAATTGTTCTTCTATGCTTCTGGGAGCCTCATGGAAAGTGGGTTACATGATGCAACAACCTGTCTTATTTCAATCTTTATAAAGTATTCATTCCAACATGCCACACTCCATTTGACTCAGAAATTTTACTAAGATGGCAGACTCTAAAGTTTCTTTAAGGTTTATCTTTTGTACAAGGCATGTGGGATGCCACCAGCTTCATGCTTATATAATCTTATAATCAGGAGGCCAGCTATACTGGACTACAGTAATGTACCAGGGAATGGTAGATGTTCAGTTAGCAATAATCGCGCCTCGGATAAACCTCATTGGCTACGATACTGCCACTGCGCAAAGCTTGTGGTAGATGTTCTGTATCGTGGCAGAATGAATTTTAGCTCAGCATCAGAAATCTAACATGGCCCAGAAGATATGATACAAATATACAGCTAACTCCTCCAGGAGAAAGCACAGGCTTTTTGATGTTTCTCCTTTTGTAATAAAGAAAATAGGCTCTGTTAGATGAAAATTCTATCCAAAAAAGAAAACAAAAATCACATTTCTAATGGTAGCTTCAGCAGAAGGTCACCACCTGATTAAGCTTATGATGATTCACTGTCATTTCCTAAATTCATTTGTCTTTGGCGCAAGTCAAGCCAAAGTTTTTTGTTTTTTGTTTAAGCCAAAGTTTTAAATAAAATGTGATAGAAATCAGCACTACTATTTATTTCAAGTCTTCAAGGGTGACATGAAATTTAATCGTCTTACCAAGGTTACTACATTGCTTTTAGTTTACTGTTTGGCAGAGTTCTGGATATTTCTTTTCCCAGTGCATAGATACTCTTCCATATAGCTAAAGATTCTTTGGGAGGCTACTAGAAGTGAAATTTATAAGATATCCTTGAGATGTTATCACTGAGACCTTCCTCAAGACAACTTAACATTCACTTCATTTAATATACTCTGTGTATTTGAACTCAAATACTGTGATTGGGTGGAGATCCATGACTCTGTGTTTTAGGGGTCAAATAAGGCTGTCATTTTCTCTATTAATATAGTTTTTTAAATTAAAATCAAATCATAATAGGATGTCCATGTATTTTTAATCTAAAGACACTATGATGAGTTAGCTACCACCAAAGGTCTTTATGTAACAAATTGTCCCAAATAACACTCCAGTTCTGCTACTAAATTTGCTTCTGGTGACTAAGTACTGCTTTCTTGATCACTATAAATTCATAATACTACCAAAAACATTGAAATTGAGACTATCCTCATCCTTACACAGAATAGCAACAATTTTAACCATTTGCTTAAGCTGTTCTCAATATGTGAAATCCAGAACCTCTAAATGTACTCATATCAAGAAATTCATCCAGATCTAAATTTATGTTCTTTATTCCCTAATTTAGCAACTGCATCCTTAGAATACAGGCCCATGCATTTCCTCTTGATTTTAGCAATATTAATAAATAAGAAAAGTGTGATTATATATTATATACAGATATATAATATATACATAAATATGTATATGTGTATATAACATATATGCATATATAACATTTGTAAAGTATACAAAGTGTATTATATATATCCTAAATATAAAATTTTGGGGGAAGGAATAAGCAAGAACCTCCTGGGGAATATTTAAAAGGGACAGATACCACTGAGCTTCACCTCAGAGAATCTGGTATAACTGGTCAACACAGCAGGATATTTTAAATTGCTACAGATGGGCACCTGGGTGGCTCAGTTGGTTAAGCGACTGCCTTTGGCTCACGTCATGATCCAGAAGTCCCTGAATCAAGTCCCGCATCGGGTTCCCTGCTCGGCAGAGAGTCTGCTTTTCCCTCTGACCCTCCCCCCTCTCATGTGCTCTTTCTCTCTCTCTCTCTCATTCTCTCTGTCTCAAATAAAAAAAAAAAATCTTAAAAAAAATAAATAAATTGCTACAGATAATTCTAATGTGCCACCAGGTGGGATTATGAGCCTGGTGACCATGTAGAGTGGTATAAGTGGGACATGAGGAAAATTTATATCCCTTTGTGAAATAACACGTGTTGTCATTACAGAGTTTTCAGCAAGAGAATCCTTCAATATTAGAAGAAGGACTTGTTTCTGGAGGGAAGGGAAGCTCAGGAAATTTGTTCACTTAGTGTACTCAGAAGCAATTGAATGTCTCCAGTGTATTGCCTAATTTCCCGTTCTCTCCTAAGCAATGACTCCATTTTCCTATAAAAACTCTGGAAGCACTTGTGAGTATATCTCATGGTATATTTCAGTACTGCTCAAGTGTGGATCCAACATCTGATCTTCAGCCATTGAACTCTGCTACTACAAGAAGAAACCCAGTAGGTTCTCTGACCATGCTTTTGTTCAACAATTTAATTGAGTCGTTTTCTTTAAGCTCTCCATCAAACTTAGAAGCAGCCAGCTCATATCACAGTCTTTCAAAAGTGCGTATTGCAGCAACCACTCAAAGTTTTGCTTTCAATAGGCTTTTCACTCCAAATACCCATATTTAATAATTTAATGTTTCATTATTATGTGCCAGAGCTTACCAGTGTTTCTTTAGATTATGTTAACCAGATCTTCATTGCCTTCAAACTCTAGGTCAGAAAAACACTTTAGATTCTCATTTACTTTAGCTTATTTTTCTTGCAACCATTTCTTTTACCAATTACTATGTTGGTCACTGTTAGTTGTAGGCAACAGAATTCCCTTAAATTAGATTTTTGAAGAAAATAATAGGCAGCACACAGAATTTCTAGGAGTGTCTTAGGATTTGAATGATAACATAAGATAATACACCTAGGATAAATGTCCAACCACAGTGCAGGGTTGTTCTTGTTTGGCAAGAAAAGAATTTGGCATCCCTCTGAAAGATATCTTTCCATCTATACTAACATCTGACTACATCTTTACACTAATGTCCTTAAGAAGTTGACAGTGGATCCTGTTTCATTGATGTTTTACAATATCTTGAACTTGGGTAGAAAAGAAAAAATATAATATATATGTGTGTATATATATATATATATTTTGCAAAAACCACTCAATATATATTAAATATATATATATTTAGCATATATAAATATGCTAAATGCCTCTTCCTCAAGCCCTGATTTCCTTAAGGAAGTTTCAAAACTTGGTCACTTTTGACTCATATCTTGTGTGAATGACCGTTTTGTGGACCCAGATCACATGACAAAAATAAAACTATTGGTGTTTCTAGGAAATACAGAGCATTATAACATCCATAATATAAGAAGGATTTATTGGAAAGGTGAATAGGAAGCTCACTGAATTGAAGAAAGTGATGATAACCCCTGAATAATAGAAAAAAATACCCCTATTATACTTGACAATTCCCTTATATAATTTTTTTGCACTTAAAAAAAAATTATTTGCTTTAACAGTATGAAATACCTGAAGTAGTCAGGTGCCTCTAAGGCCTCAGGCTCTGAAGGGTAAGAGGGCCCTGTTACTGCTCTCCATGTGACCACCACTGGCACCGTGGGAGAGATGTCACCTGGTTACTGTTGGGTGATGCTGAAAGTCCTAACTCTCTAATTGGTCTCCTCTGACACCACACCTGCAGGCAGGAGAAAGGTTGCCTCATCACTGGTGGGTGGAGTTGAAAGTACAACCTTCTCAAGTGGTCTCCATTCATTCATACCTTGGAGGGTGGGAAGGAAGCTTGTTAACATTTGGAGGGGAGGAAATTTTCCCAACTCTCTACTCAGCCTTCTTTGACACCACCCTAGCAAATGTGTTGGGGTACTTCCCTGCAGCTTCTGCAGGATGGAATTCTAGACTACCCATTCAAAATTTCCTGGTGTGGATCAGAGTGAGGCCACAGTTGTTTCTGTGGTATTGCCCAGAGCAGAGCAGTTATTGTCTGAAAGTTTTCTGTCTTCTGAGGCTGCTCCTTTCCTGTCCTTTAGTTACAAAAGATAGCTGTTGTTTTTCTGCTTCCATTGATATTTCTGGGTTACGAGATTTTCCAGTGTCCAGTCTAGAGTATTTGAGGCAAAAACAAAACAAAACAAAACAAAAATCCTGGAAACTCACCATTATGATGCTTCTGATACCAAGGTCCCTAGCTGGTCTGCCTTCTTCTCTCCACTTTTCAATCTTCCTTTGCCTGTTTTATATATAATATCTAGGGAGTTTGGTTTTATTGGCAGGAGGAATAGGGAAAATTATGTGTTCTCCATCTTTCCGCCAAATGAAGTAATCTGTTTTTATTTTTCTATCATCTAAAGTAGCAGTCTGGATTCAGGGAGTTAAATTAGGAATTTTTATTTTATTTATTGTTGTTGTTAATATTTGTTGAATCCTTTTTTTAAAGGGACATTCTTATATACCTAGTGTTGACTAGCTCACTTAAACTTCACAGTTGAAGAAACCAAACAGGGAAGTTAACTTACATGCCCCACATTACACTGCTAGTAAGTATCAGAAGCAGGATGTGAAATTGGTAATTTTGGCTCCAGGGCCCTTTTAGTTTCTTCTCTGTACTGTTTCTCCCATCATAAGATGGATTACTATTGGTCTAGCAAAAAACAGGTATCTGCTTTATACTAAAAACTATTATTTGAAAAGTAGCATTTCTTAAAGAGAGAAGAGAAGAAAGAGTTGCTATGAAACCAAAACAAGGAAGGACACCAAGGTTTCATGTCTAATTGGTGTCAAGATTGGTTCACAAACTTCCATATTCTTAATCTATTACTCATATTCTATTACTCAACTATAATGTCTTCTACATTCCTCAGAGCACATTTTTCTCCTACAATTTACTGTCTTTTATTTAATTTCTTCTCCAATTTATCAGTGCATTAACTTCTAACACAAAGTTTTAAAATCTTATTCGTGTATGTCTAATACCACTAAACTGTTTTAGATTAAAAAAGTGGCTGTATTCTATTCTACTATTTTCTCTAAGGATTTTTGGCACAATTTTCAAAACTGCTTTCTTTCAGTTTTGAAAAAAATATATATACATGGGGGCGCCTGGGTGGCTCAGTCATTAAGCGTCTGCCTTCGGCTCAGGTCATGATCCCAGGGTCCTGGGATCAAGCCCCGCATCGGGCTCCCTGCTCCGCGGGAAGCCTGCTTCTCCCTCTCCCGCTCCCCCTGCTTGTGTTCCTGCTCTCTCTGTCTCTCTCTCTCTCTGTCAAATAAATAAAATCTTAAAAAAATATATATATATATACATATATATATACATGTATATATATCTCCAATGGCAAATGGATACATGCACATATATGTATACATATATTTATTGTTCTTTAGATACATATACATATAATATGTGAAATATATATTAATTGATATAGAAATGGATATGGATACATAATGTGAAATAAAATAGTTGAAACAGTGTTAGCATAGATATAGATATATATCTCCAAGGAACTAGAGAAGTTACATCTTCCCTTTATGGTAGATTACATAAAATATATATTAATTATTAAATATATATTTATCCATCGAGAATAAAAAAAACTCCTAAAAATATATAGCTTGTGTGTGTGTGTGTGTGTGTGTGAGACAAAAAAATAACAGGGATAGTTTTCACATACCATGAAGACACACACACACAATCCATATATCTAAAACCAAAAAGTAAAACAATTTTTCCTTTCCTCTAGACTTGGTTTAGAAAGGATGACTTGGGTGTTTCTAAAAACTTTATGTGTGGTAATGAATTTATGAGACATGTCTTGAAAAACACCTTTGCATTTTTCCTCACACCTTTCTTGCTTTTCTTTCTTTTTTTTTTTTTTTTTTAAGCTCAAAACACTTAAATATAGCTGTGGTTTCCCTGATGAACTTTTGTGTGATGAGTGATGATAGGCTTTTGAATCAGTTTGGTTTGTTTGAGTACAAACAAAGAAAATCTAATGGTGTCTTAGATCCTAAGGGCTCAGGTTGCTATATTACAACAAATCTGCAGTAAGCACTTTGAGATTTCAGTCAATGTCTCAAACACATTAGGAACAGAGAAAATTTTGTTTCCAACCTGAAACAACTTGTTGTCCAGCATGTTGGCTTTCACCATCATAGAAACAGCCTGGCTCTCACAGTTCCTATAGTCATGTCTTGTACCAGCGTCCCAAGCTGAAAGGAAGTGAGCAGACAGAAAACGCTGAGGTCTGATTTTATCTGTTAAAAAAAAAATTCCCTCTATGCGCTCGAGTAATTTTCCCTTACATCAGAAATACGCATTTCCTTTTGAGAATATTCAATTCTCTTAGATGAATAAGTCTGTAGTTTATAAACCTAGGTAAAACTCTTTAAGGCATTTTCATTATAGATAAGTAACCAGTAAGCAGAGTTTGTTAGACATAGGCAGAATTCATAAGATATGTTACTTACAAGATAAGTAGTTAATAAGTACAGCAGGTGTGTGTTAAACATAGATAGAAAGGGATGGAAGGAGATACCTAATCTTGGTGAGGCACCTGCATACTAAATGCTTATGATCTACTAAATAGCTGTGTGACTCCATATATAAGCATCTCAAAATATTCAGACACTAAATATTCATGTGGTCTTATCTGGCCATCCACTGGTAAAACCCATTCTAGCCCCCTGATTTCTTTGCTAAAGAAACAAAAATACATCCTATGCTATTCTTCAGCATGTTTGTCAAGCTACCACTTTGGCCCAGTATCCAGATGTACTTTCTCCATACCTCTCCAATGGAGCAAGAATCGTGGGCCCAGTACACCCTCTGTCTTTTGGTGCAGCTGCTAGAGAATCATCCCTGGTACTTATAGCTACCCCATCAGCAGAGAAGATTGATGTGGTAGACAAAGAGACAAGACATACAAAGATTGCAAACATAGAACTCAGTAATATGGTCCTTCCGTCTTGCTTGTGTTTGGTAACTCCTGTGATTGGAGCATTTTGACTTGGTTTGTAAATCTTTTTGTCCCATGGCTTCCAGAATAGAGTGCCTGCAGTATATGTAGAGGCTGCTGTTGCGTCAAGGTTATATTCCACATGACAATATATAATGGACCAGAGATGGGTCCGAGAGCCATTTCAACTGGCAAGGGAGACTGGGAAAGTAAAGATCTGTCAAAGGAAACCCATTTGCTAAGATTGGCTCGTATCCAGTCAAGGCTTTTTTCTTGCCACTAGTCACAATGTTACAGAACAAAACTGGGGTTCTATTAGCAAGAAATTAGAGTGTAAAATGACTGCTGGTAGTCAATTTTAGTCTCTGTCATAAAATTATCCTCTTCATTTGTAAGTCTGTGCTTCATTTTCTAGTTAACATTTTTCCATATGGAGTGAAATGAAAACTGAGTAATAATCTCCTGCTTTTGTAGATGAGGAAATACCAGCATGGAGATATATAAATAACTGAAGTCACTCAATGGTTATTACCAAATTAAAACAGATATAATATTGTTTATTTTGAGTTAGCTCTTTTACTCTACATTTTATTTTATATATTTTTTCATAGAAAGTAATTTCCTGAAATTTAATATTTGGGATTAAGAAAATTTCCTAATATGTAATACCTTTACCATCCTTGAATGAGGTAGAGATGGTGCAGAGGATGTAGAATAGATACAGACAGGGTTGCCTTGGGTGGTTCAGTTGCTTAAGCATCTGACTATTGATTTCGGCTCAGGTCATTATCTTGGGGTCATGAGATGGAGCCTCATGTTGGGTTCTGCACTGGGCATGGAGCCTGATTCAAAAAACAAAAATAAAAAGGGAGGGGAAAAAAAAGAATAGACATAGACATGTTCAATGTTCCATAGAGTTTGCTGTTTATGTAAGTTATGAGTTTTGAAAGAAAATATGTAAAAGTACATTAGTGTAAGAGATGCCTGATTTTTATATAAGGTCTGCAGTTTAAAAAAAAGATAAAAATAGCTTACAGCCTTATTTTAAGAACTGAATATGTGAAAATTTACATAAAATACCTAGCACAGCACTTTTCTCATATTTGGGACTAAATGAATGGGTAGTTATTATTATCATTATTAATTCTATTGTTGACCTTAATGATTTTCAATGTCATAAGAAGAATGCAATTTAGAAAGAAATACAGATTTACTGTAGAATAAGACATCTTAAAACTTACTAAATGTCATTTAAGGCACATTTATTAGCCACTTAGAAAAATTCACTTTAGCATTCCTTTCACTACCCTGGTGCATTTAATATACTATTAATTTGCAAAGCTGATGAGCAAGAGCAAGTGATTTGGGTATTAAAATTGTAAAAGAAGTGTGTGGACATTTAGTAATTGTGCTGAGGGATTAAGGCAATTATAGAAAAAATTCAGACTAAAAGTGCCATTGAAGAGAATTTTTTTAAACATTTATTATTCAGATGACTCATCTAAAATGGATAACTGCTCTGGCTGATTATTGCTCAAGACTGTTTAATTTCTTTAAATGACTTAATCACTGAAAAACTTCATGTAGAAGTTTGGATTTTAGGTAATTATTGAAGGAGAAAGAAAAGTTGCTTGGCAGTAGATCTCAGTTTGAAATTAGGAATAAAATGAGAACAATAAAACATGCACCATGAAATTTCTCTCAAGGTTAATGATAATTCAGTTTTAGGAACTATATATTCAGACATGGCTGGCTCTTTGCAAGACTAAAGTAAGTGAAGTTCATCTTTGGTGCATCCAGTCATTACTCATTACCTTTTGTTTTACTCTGTAGAGACCCTCATACCCTTTCTCACCTGCCTCCGTTTTATTTTACCAGTGACAACCTTCCACTGTAACCTGCTCTGAGAATGTATGTACTAATCAGTATGTTATCCAAGAGTATTTGTATTTTAAGTCTAAACTCCAACAGTGGAATGAAAGCCTCTAGCTTTATCAACTATATTTTAAGAGAAGTAAGAAAGATTTTTTTTTGTTGTTTTGTTTTTCAAAGAGAGGAAGAAGGGAGAGGGAGGAGGGAGGAAATTCTAAGGGCTTTGAAATGAAGTGTCTAGGCAGGGTAACCGGATGTCCTCGTTTTCCCAGAAGAGTCCCAGTTTACATCCACTGTTCTGGCATAATTATTAATTACGTCCCATTTAACATTAAAAAATGTCAGGGCTTGGAGAATAAATTATATGGCCAACTAATTGTAGAAACATATCTATTTAGTTTAGCCTAAAAATAATGGATCATTCACACACACAACAATTTAAACATACTTTACTTAAATACTTAAAAATGTTATCTAAGTAAGTAATAGATATATTTGTAAAATTAATGTCCCAATGAATATATAATACTTATCCCAAGCTTGTTTACAGGAGAAGTGCCTACCCTGACATCTTATTCCCAGATAGCAAGCTTATTTGTAGAAGTCCCTTAGTCCTGACATCTTGCTTGCTTGTATAAGTTTCTTCCCCCAACGTCTTGTTCCCAGGTAACAAGACTTCTACAAGAATAGCTCTTGCAAAAAATCAGTGAAATTCCCAATTTATGGTGTTTCCCAACAATGCATCTTTCTATATGTATAAGCTTAATTTTATTTAATATTTACATAAAATAATGATATATGTGATATAGAGATATATCAGATAAGATAAAATTTATAGCTATAATAACAAAAATTAAATCACCAAATTTCAGAGTTTTAACTTAATAGAGGTTTGTTTTTCATTCAATGAAATTCTGAAAGTGTTTGAGACTCTCTAGGACAGCTCCTTATAAGTTGCAATTCAAGAATTTTTTGTCTATCTCGGGCCTCCATGATCTCAGCTCATGTGGTCCAGAGGTGCTTTGGGAAAGGAACACAGAGCCTGGTCCTGGTGAAGTCTTTTCATTGCTTCAGCCTAGAAGTGACACTTGTCACTTCCACTCATGATCCATTGGTCAGAAGTAGTAAAAATTCTGACCAGCAAGTATCCTTTTTCTACCTTATCACCATGAAAGAACACACTCATCCCCTCCCCATGAGAGACAACTCTTTCCATCCCATCACTGCATCCAGCTCAGAAGTCTAGAACATCTGGTCATACAAGGGTTTCTACATCAAGTCATATGTAGCTCCATTGTGCTATCTTCCTTTGTTCACCAAGGATTCAGTGATTAGACTAGGATGGGAAAATTGCAATGAACACTTTCATTCAGAAAGAAGGAAAGAAAACATACCACAGTCATAAATCCATAGTAACTTTTATTTATTTATTTTAATTAATTATTTTTTTTTAAGATTTTATTTATTTGGCAGAGAGAGACACAGCGAGGGAGGGAACACAAGCAGGGGGAGTGGGAGAGGGAGAAGCAGGCTTCCCGCTGAGCAGGGAGCCGGATGTGGGGCTTGATCCCAAGACCTTGGGATCATGACCTGCACCGAAGGCAGATGCTTAACGACTGAGCCACACAGACGCCCCCCATAGTAACTTTTAAATCCCACTGGGAAAACACTGTATAGGTCTCTGATCTAAGGATGAGGTAGTAGGTACTTTGATCAACCCCTGATTCTTCTCTCTGGGAGATAACCCCTTGCCTTCTGTTCTCTGTGACCTTTGGCCCCAGGCTCTGGCAGGTTTTTTTCTTTTCTATTATCTCTCACACCTGTGATGAGTTTTCAGCAATATGCCTTCCTTGGGGCTATCCAGCTTTCTATACTTGTTTCATATTGGTCTAGATTTCTTGATTTAGTGGAGTTAACCTATTAAAAGGTAACAGATAGGGTAGAATAATGGGTAAGAGTGTTTTCTGTAGAATTGTTTTTGTTATCAAGCCATTCGAACAATAGGTCTAAAGCCATACTTCCAAAGTTACTTACCAGTTAAAAGTTGACATCCCCATTCCTGTTTGTGGGTCTCCCACATGTTTTATTTTTCACTTAGTTCTAAACTGAGAATGAAAACAATATTATTTTTTTATTTCCTAAAATCTAATCAACATTAGTTACTTATGTTGCATGTTAAAGATAATAAATTTTACTTATGCATCTAATAAAGATGGTTTTGTAAATCATGTCTCCTCAAGGCTGGTTAAACTACTTTGAAGCATGTCTATCTTAATGGAAATCTTTTGACAGGTAGAAATTTCTGAATGTTACAGTACATTAGGCTCATTATTTTCATTATTCACAAGGAGTATTAGAAAAGTAAAAATAATTTATGCATGTTAAAGTAATTATTTTGTGCATTTCTGATCTGTTACTATTATTTAATATAATTTTGATGAAAAATGTATATGTATATAGAAAAAATAACATTTAAACAAAATTTAAATAAAGGAACATATAAGCACTATACAGTATCTTTTTTATGAGTTTTATTGGTCTTGATCTTGTACTTCAGTTAGCTTTTAATAAACATTTTCCAAGACTGTTTCTAGAGACTGTATAGAATTAATATCTCGCTTAGCTAATGGTATCATTTTCACGCTTTAAAGTCTTTATTTCTGATGCAAACTCGCTTTTGGTGATACCATTTTGCTAATTTCATGACTCTTAATAATTACAATCACTCTTTCCTTTTCTCAGTTATATCATGAATGAGAACTATCTTTTTTAAAATATGTATATTTTCCTCCCTTAAAGGAAAGACCGAATCTCAGAGATTTAAATTTGTGTAGTTAACTGTCTCAGTCAGTGAATTCTGCTTTTAAACATACTTTTCCATAAATGTTTCAATGGCATTGAAAATACCATCTAATAAAGGAATCATACAAGAATAAATTTACACATTCTTTCTCAATCTCAGTCCAGGTTTGTAATCTATTTTAATGTTTACTAAGGAACTTTGAGATACATTTCTCTGGGTTTTCCCTTTGGAATATTTTAAGAACCTGGCAGGTAGGAAGAATAGTAATAGCTACTTAACAGTGTCTTCATAGTTAATACTAAGAGATTTTTGATACTTCAGTAATAGTAATGACTTACATTTATTCAGTGCTTTTTCTAAGATTACTGGGCTACTGGACTGAGACCTTTAAATAGATTATAAAATTTAATCATAACCACTTAAGGAATTAGACAATATACTTCCACTTTATGCTAAAGAATCTAACTCTTAAGATTGTGTAATTTGGCAAAGGGAATGCAGCCAAAAGACAAAGACAGGATTCTATTGCAATTTTTTTTAACTTCAAAACTATTCATAAAAATTTATGTTGTGTAGACCCATTGGAGCGAGCACAGTGCTCAGTGCATGCTGAGTGCTTAATAAATGGAGTTTGGCTTGCTAGGACTGAGAAAGTCTAATATACCGGCAAGTACGACATTCAACCTAAAGTTTAGCAAGATATTGACTAATTTGTCTTCTAAATTATATTAAAAATCAATGACATGTTTGCAAAAGTCTTTGGAATGAAAAGAACTGTGTAAATGGGAGCTAATATTCTTCTGTGTTCTCTAATGTCCTTCCTGTAACAGTCAAGGGAATAATTGATTTTACATTGCTACTGTTCTAAAGCTTTCCTCTGCCTATAGACAGGCATCTACAGATGATTGTCTGCAGTTATTTGCCTGGGGGAAGCTATTGAATGTCAATGAAAATCAGGGCAGTTTCCTCAACTGTAGAAAGTTACTGGCAGGAACCTTGCAGGCATAGGTATATTTTAAGACAGTAGAACTGCACATTGTGTCAATAAGTTGATATTACCAAATAACTAACTTTTGACCTTGATATCAGTTGTTTTCTAATTTCTCTATAGTACACTTTATTTTAAACCACATTACTAGGGCACTAAAAACATCGATGATTGTGGATAAGGTTTAAAACATATATGATTTTTAGGAACATAACTTTCAAGTTGCTTGTATTATATTTTTTGACCAATGTGAATATACAAAATTTGAAATAAAACTCATAATAATAATTACAGCTTAACATTGTGCTAAGTGTTTGAATGCTAAATTTAGACAAACTTTTTGTCAGATTACATTTTATAAGTGCATTCTGATTTTTAAAAAATCTCAGAAATGGAATCCTAAACTGGCATTACCATTTGCATATTTTATCCATTACTTTTTGTTCTTCAAAAGAAATAAATTTCTAATGACTTGGGACCCAGCCACCTGTCATGCTAAAGAATGCTTTCCTCTTCACAAGTAATATGATGTGCTAATTAACTGTTAAAATTTGGGGTAGGGGGTTGAGAAATAAAAATGATAATGTGTTATAGTGAAAAAAGCCAAACACTTTTCTATTTAGATGCATCTATTTTACTATTCCTAGTGGGACAGAAATTGTTGAAATTGTTATGCGAAGAAGAAACAATGTCACCTTTAAAAATAAATAAATAAATAAATAAATTGCAATCTGGATGAGCATCTATGAAACACAGGCAGTCACACCGAAAATAGACTTTCTTATTCTTGAGGAAAATCAATATTGGTTCCAAATGTACCTATATGCATGTATATGCATTTTCATCAACAATGGTAGAGATATTTAGATATTCTATTTAAATCTAAATTTTCAGTTTAAGATACTGTTTTATTAGCTCTCAGACTTAGCCTCTTCATGCTAAATAGTTATCAAGACATAGAAAGTATAAAACTCAAAACATTGGAAACTAAGACTGGCTGACAACTCATTGCCAGAACATGAAAAATATTTTGGCTAATAACACTGCACATGTTTGAAAGCAGTTCTGAGACACAGACAAAGAGAGAGGTTAGACATATATCATTCCACTTCCCCAGAGTCGTAGAAGAATGCACACAATATGATCAATGTCTCAGGCATTGAGACATTACAAAGGAAGAGTAAATCTTCCAGGATGAGTGGGCATGATGCAGTGAATCCCAAGATGTACAGATTTCACAAGAGAGGATGCTTTGATACAAGTGGAGGCTTTTATAAGAGAAATTCATTTTCTAGGAAATGCCGGTTTTTTTCCTTCATTATTTTTCAAATTATCACGAAAACATGCTGGTATTAGAGCAGAGAAAATTCACACTATTTAATTTTGTTCAATGCTGGGAGTTATGTCAAGAAGTGTTTGTACCAGTCAGCTTTCTAGATATGGGTAAGGAAGAAGATTCAACCAGCAACCCTATGGGCAATAAGTACCATATGGGCAGTCTCCATCTCCTTTTGGTTGGCAAAGAGCATGCCTGTATATATCTCTTCTCATCCAGGAAGATTAACAATAAAAATCAATATGGGGCATATATAAAAAGTTCTTCAGAGAAAAGAAAAGACAATTTCATACTAAAAACTCTAAGGAAAAATAGACCTTTAAGGTGGTCTAATAAATAGATGTGAATCTTAGAACAGTTATTTAGAATCCTTAAAAGACCTCTTCCCTATAAACAGAAATAGACTGTTACCAGAAAGTAAAGGATTGACAATGACTGTGAGTTTATTGACAGTTATATTGTGAGGAATCTAAAAACGTAAATTAAATTAAAAATTTCCAATGGAGGCAGTGAAAAATGAAATTAATCTATTGGATCATTATGTCATTTTAAAAGACAAATTTGAGAAAGAACTGTATAATGTAGAAGAGGAAAAAATGAGATTAAAAATATGAGAGATAAATTGATAAGTATGGGAGACAAAGCCTAGTGATCCAGTTTAAGAGTTCCAGGAGCTCAAAGAAAAAGAATCAATACCCGTTAGAATTAACTAAAGAAAATTTTCTGGAAAAAAAAACAGTAACATAGATCTACTATCTGAATGGTTTTATTATGAAACAGATGTAATCAATCAATAGATTCTCACCCTAGTCCAACCATGTACAAGTTCAACTACATTCAACTAAATGTAGAAAGTCCTACATTCAACTAAAAATAGAACAAAACAAAATAATATATTTATGAAAGGATTAAATTTCATATTGGGTTAAAATCTCTAAAACACTTCATAGTAATATATATATACACACATAGATATATGCTATTTGAGAATTTTATATTCATGCAAGTTTTGATTAATATTTAAAGACTACATATTGATTTTCTCAGAAATACAGGTGTCAGAACTCTATCACATGATTACCATCTTAAAAAACAGATACTTGAATCCATATTTGTATTCTGTACAGAACAAATTAACATTAAGAACTCAAAATTTGGGGAACTGCTTTACAAGGGACAAGCATGGAATACTGATACTAGTAAGCTGTTGTAAATTTCAAAAATAAATAAATAAATAAAATTGTAAGTTTGATTATAAAACAATAAACTCAATATAATTGTTGAAATATTGCATAATTCAGAAATAAATTATAATGTTAAAATTATATTTATTGTAAATGTACCTTTTTACCACCTTCTCCCTCATTCTTCTACCCCTCAGCCCCTGGTAACTAATTTTCTACTTGTTTCTCTGAATTTGATTTTTTTTTTTAAGATTCCCCATGTAAGTAATACCATGCAGTATTTTTCTTTGTCTGATTTATTTCATTTAGCATAATGCCCTCAAGGGTATTTCTACAGACATATATATTTCTATGTACAATATATATTCTATATGTTTATATAATTTCATATATATTTTATAATGCAAAGCTGATTTATTTGCATGCATAACAATGAGAATTAGGACATTAGATTAAAAAGGAAAGTAGTCTTCTGGCAAATGGAGATCAAATCTCTTTAAGTAACTTAAATGAGGGCCAACTACAATGGGAAGACTTACTGTGTTGTCTTCAGAAGGTAACTCTCTTCACGACTGACACTTCAGCAGGTCTTTCAAGCAGGCCTTCCTGCTATTCCTTCTGCTGATTTCTTCTGAAAGCCAAGATAGTATTCCAGATAGTCCATGCTCTTCATGTATTTATCCAGCAACTCGCCCATGAAGTCTAAGAGGTCAGTTTCACTATTCTCAGAAGGTAAGATCTTTAGGTCTTGCAAGATCTTGCTTAACATGGTCTCCACCAGAGCAGATTTTAGAGCTTGTATGTCACTTTCCCAGTTACAAACTTTCAGCTCTCAAATGAATAAGGTCTAAGGATCTAATCTGTATATCATGGTGGCTAGAGTTGGTAACGTTGTACTGTATAATTGAAATTTGCTAAGATAGTAGAACTTAAATGCTCTCACCAAAAAGAAAGAAAAAGTAAAATGATGAATGTGTTAATTATCCTATCGTAATGTATATATATCAAATCATCATGATGTACACTTCAAATATCTTACAATTTTATGTCATTTATACCTCAATAAAGCTGAAAAATGAATTAAAGTTGAACATAAAAATATAAGAATAATTTCCAAATGAACAAAAGAATAATAAAGTCCAGTCTTGGAAAGTGCAGGGCCACAGAATCATGCCAAGTTACTTATCTTGGACGTGGGGGCATGTTTGTGAAGGAGTTAGATTATAATAACATTATAAATCATCATATGAATTAATGCATGCAAATAAATTTTAGAATCTCAATGATGCAATTAGTATCCTGGGTGGGGGGAAATACTGATTCAAAGAGCAAGACCTACCTTGATTAGGCAAACAATCATTGTATAATTGGGAGGAAAAAGTCAATGAGTAAACTCCTAGAGTATTTGAAGGCTAGTTGTTTCAAACATTTCAGTTAAAAAACGTAACCAGTAAGCAAAATTTTCTATGGCAAAGGAAAGAGAGAAAACTACCACATTAATTTCTGTGAGGCACAATCATGATATCATCACTTGATAAAGATTGCAACCACAAGGAAAAGTATAGCTCAAACTTTCTCCTGTAGGCAATGTCTAAGATGGTCTTCAGGGACTGTCATCTCCTGATGTTTATGTCCTTTCTTAGTTTCTCCCCTTGAAAGTGGGTTGCTTTAGTGGGACTCATTTCTAAAGGAAAAAAATATAGCAGAAGTAATGGGATGTTACTTCTGAGATTATAAAAGTTGTTATAAAATCATAAAAGCATTATGGCTTCTGTCTTGGACTCTCTCTCTCCCTCTCCCTCTCAGGAAAACATGCAAGCCTATGGAGAGGCCCACGTAGTGAAGAACTGACAGCTTCAACCTCCAGTACGCAGGGTCCTGAGCCCTGCTAACGACTACATGAGAGAGCTTGGAGGTGAGTTCTCCTCCAGGTGAGTCTTGAGATGTGTGCAGCTTCTACTGACACCCTCATTGCAGTCTCCTGAGGAATGCAGAGCCAGAGGCAACCAACTAGACTGTTCCTGATCGACAAAAATGGTGGGTCAACACCAGCAAACAAACAAAGAAATACAAGCAATTAAATAAAATATTTGTGTAAATATAGGTATGTATATTTGTGTACTTTGTTACACAGGCCACAATGCAAAAGAAAAAAAGGCAAAAACTGAGTAGAGGAAAACTCAAAAAATATATGTAATCATTAGTCTTCTTAGAGTATAAGAGAGTGAAGCCATAAAAAATGAACAGAAAGATAAAAAACAAGTATTCATTAAACCAATGATAATATTAACATATTCAGTATATTAAATATACTTACATATACTCTATGTGTGTGTATAAGAATGGAATATTGGAAAATAAAATTGAAGCAAAATCCTAGAGCTAACCAAAAAATGAAGAAGTAATAGGAGATGAAGGATAAAATAAGCAATAACTATAAAAGATAAGCCATAACTATAAAAATAACTATAAAAGAAGGCCCAATTTCTGAATGAAAGAGTTGCAGCAAAGGAAAACTATATAGGAAATATAAGGGAGAAAATTATCAAAGAAATATTTCAGTGATCACTAGAATTGAAGGAAATATATTACTAGATTAAAAAAAAAACACTGAAAACTCAGTCAAATAAATTCAGATCCACAGCAAGACATGTTATTTTGAAAATTCAGAACTCTTAATAACTTAAAAACTCATAGAGAGGAAAAATAAGTGGGAGAGAGAGTTAAGATGTTATTAGACCTCTCAACAATAGCCCTGGACACTAGAAGACAATGGGTAATATTTCTAAAATTCGAGGAAATAAATGTGATTTTAACCTAAAAATGTGTAATTAGCTGAAGTATAAATTAAGTATGAGGATAACATAAAAACATTTTCAGTTGCAAAACTTCCAAAACGATTTCTTTTCATGCCCCACCCTTAGGCTGTTGCAGTGGTCAACTTTTTTCTATAAAGATCCAGATAATAAATATTTCAGATTTTGTATGGACCATCAAGTCTGTGTTGCAGTCACTGGACTCTGCCCTTGGAGTATGAAACGATCTATAGACGATATGTAAATGAATGAGTGTGACTATGTTCCAATTAGCTTTATTTATGGATACTGATATTTGAATTTCATAAACTGTCACATGTATGCCATGAAATATTATTCCTTTTCCCTCAAACATTTGAAAATGTAACAATTATTTTAGCTCCTGAGTTGTATAAAAATGGATGGAGAACAGATTTGGCAGGCAGGCCCACAGGTTGCTGACTCCTGGATACTGGAAGGTAAGCCTCCCCTAGACAGAGTTAACCAAGAAAGAGGAAGTTATAAAATCAAGGATTTAGAGGATTCAATGCAGGAAAGAGGGAAGGTGAATCCCCATGATGAAGGTGAAGACAAATCCTAGAAAGACACTGAGACAACTGCCTCAAATCACAAGACTCACCACCCATCTAGGTTGTAACAGGAGGAGAGAGGGCTCCAGAGAGATTTCAGCAAGGAAGACAATTTGAAAACAAGCAATATAAAATGGAAATGATAGATTTCCCAATGTGTTCACTGTATTGAGAAGAACTTTGAAGGTTTATTGGAGCCTTGGAGAGAAGGAATCATGATGGGTATAGATAGAAAAAAAGAACAAACAAATAAATGAAATGATGATTCACAGGTTAAAACACACAAACAAAAAAAGTCAGTCAAGAAAAACATTTAGTCACCATAACTAAGTTGTATAGATCTGGAGTAGTTCTTTAGTTATAACAAAATCACAGAATATTGATTTTTTAAAAAAGATTTTATTTATTCATTTGAGAGAGAGAGAGAAAGAGACAGAGAGAGCACAAGCAAGGGGAGAGGCAGAGGGAGAAGGAGAAGCAGACTCCCCACTGAGCCGGGACCCCAACATGGGGCTTGATCCCAGGACCTGGAGAACATGACCTGAGCCAAAGGCAAATGCTTAACCGTCTGAGCCACCCAGGTGCCCCGAGAATATTGATTTAATAAAAACCATAAAATGACTGTATTGGAGACACTGTTAGAAGTATGTGTAAGGATGGGGATGGGAGGAGGTGTGTAAGTAGCTAGAACTGAAAACTCAGGAAATAGTACTCGAAGCATATTATTTAGAAATATGGACGTGACCACCCAAAGAAATAGGTAACAATAGAAGTTCCTATTTCTGAGGTGTAAAGGATAAGGAAGGCTGGGCACAACCACCATTTTTATTTATATGTCATGTAAATTTTTTTGAAATAGTGTTTTAAGACCAACGCATTTTAATACTCTCCCCCAAATAAATAGAAAGTATGAAAGTTTATTTCTGTTCTATAAATGGAAGTAATCTAGATGATATAATAATAAAAATACTGATATAAGAATTATATTATTTGTCTTAACAATTAAAAATATGAAATGCATTAAAGTAACTGCAAGAAAGGATTGGAAAGAATCCAAAGAACACAAAACTTGGAATCTTATAGTACAAAAAAAATTTTTTGAACTGTCTCTTCCCTCTGCCTAGACTGCTTTGCCCCCAGATAGTTGATTGACTTGCGCCTTTCCCAGCTTCACGCCGCCTGCTAAAATAGCACTTCCTCACTGAGGCCTCTCCTGATCGCCCAGCACACAAACATACTGCCTGTCAGACATACCCTGCTTTGTTTATATCCACAGGTTTTATAAACATCTGACATAGTATGTTTTAATCTTTTTTCTTGTTGTTTGTTTTTTCATTGTCTTTCTGTTCTCTTTAGAACGTAAAACCCTTGATGGCAGGGACTTTAATCTGTTTTGCCACTCCTGTTTTCCCCAAATTTAGAGCCCTGTCTGGTACACCATAGGCATCGATAGATATGTGTTCTAATGAACTGACTTTTGAAAAATTAGACACAATAAGAAAAACTGAATAGTGTAGGAATTTCAAATTTTCCCAAATTAATTTATAGATGTAACAAAATATATATCACTTCTCCACAGGAGTTTTTGTTGGAACTTGTCAGAATATGTCTCAGCTTCAGAGTAATCAGTAATTATTATAGTAGAGGGAGCAGGGAACCGTCAAGTCAGTGGTGGCTAGTACCATTAAATCAGTGAAAATAAAGATACTTTGAAAAATAATAAAATAAGATTTACCAACAAAATGTTAAAATATGATGTAAAATAGAGTAATTTTAAAATCAGTTTGCATAAAAATCCACTGATAGGTAAATGGAACAGAATATGCAGTCTTGAAAACAACTGCATAAATATTAGCAATACTGACAGGTTAGTCATAAAAAGGTGCAGGAAGCAGTGGGTATTTGGGAAATTTTTGTTAGTTACAATATATATCCCCCCACCAATTCCAGAGGTTTAAAATAAGTTAAATAACAATTTTTATAAAAAATAATACTAATACTATAAAATAGAGGTGAATAGCCCAAGCACACATAAATAATGTTCTACCTGGTCTTTTAAAGTTGATATATCAGAAGTCATCACAGATAAGACTAATAGTAATCGATTAATAAAAATATTTTTGAACCTGTGTTTTTCTCAAAAGCTTGAAGAACTCTTCCAAATATAAAGTATAATGACATTCAAATTTTTAAAAAAGAGCAAAGAACTAAAACAAAAAAAAAAGTTTAGCTTTACCAATAATTTTTAAAATGCAATTTAAAAAGCAGTAAGATAATATGTTCCCCCCCTTTCTCATTGGCTAAGCCTAAAATTAGTAACTAATACAGTTAGGGATTCTCATATACTTGTGGTGAAATGAAAATTGGTTCAAGTTTTTTGGAGGGAAATTTGGTTATCTGAGCAGTATTTTTATTTTTAAGAGTAGATCCTAAGGAAATAATCAAGAATCAAACTATGTTTGAGCTTCTAGAAAGTCCTTCAAAAGACTTTTAAGATGAAGATAGAAAAATAATAGAAACAACCTAACATTCAACAATAGAGGAATAGTCTTATAAGTTAAATAATGTAATTCAGTTCAGGTTAAATAAATAATGGTGTAGTAATATGATAACATCTTTGTAGCTATTAAAAATCATGTTCACAGCTTGCCTAAATACATGGAAAACTCCTCATGATATGTTGAATACCAATAAATTATACTAACATGGGTTTTAGAATGATCCCAATTGCTTTTTCCCATTTATATTACATATATAATGTATTCTATCTACTCGTCTATCAATTATCTACTTCATCTATGTACCCATCATCTATAATCTAATTTTAATCTATTTGTACTTCATTGAACATAATGCAAAGTGTGAAAATAAACTTTCTTACACACACACACACACACACGTACACACTTTTTTTTTTAAAGTGATTACATCTGGTTATAAGACTGCAGGTGACTTTTAATTCTTCTATCCACTCTTCTGCATTTTCCATTTTGTACAATGAAGATAAAACATTTTATCATTCAATAAAAGAACTGAATAAAAGTACTCATCAGCTTTTCCTGAGACCTACTGAAATCTGATCACCAAACTCTCATAGTTTCAATCATGGCAGTTTCATGACTGTCTCAAAGAAGGAAGTCAGAAAATAGAATGTAGCAGCTAAGGGTTGGATGTCACTGCTTTCCTTTGCCGAAAAGCTCTTCTTTCATAGCTATTCACTGTTTATAAATGACAGCACAAAAGAATAATTGGGAAGAGTTGCCTGATACAAAGAAAAAGGAAAAAGTCTCTGGAAGTCTTCTGCCAGAGTTATTTTTGGAGATCTTTAGTGAGCAGAACAGCCCTTCAGCAAGACTTGAGCTACCTAATGTATTGGTGGCTCCATCAGTTTTCTCAGAAAGGCTACAATAACTACCACCCACCCACCCCACCAAAACACATAAGATTATAACGTTTTATTCTTCTGCTGTGCAACAATCTTAGTTTTAAAGTGCCACAATTTAGCTCTGTCCTTGAAGGGATGGAGAAATGTAAGCAGTTGTTTTTGAGGGGAAAATGCTTCCCTGTGACCTAGAGGTGCCATATTTGGGCAATATTGTCCCGAGAATCGTGTCAAGTCTTTGTCTACTCTTCTCTTTTCTGTAAAACATGTCTAATCTCTTCTTCCTTTTTTGTCACCTCCTGGGATATGATATACTTATGGTGGCTACTATTACAACATGTCCATGGGTAAAACTGACAGACTTGTGAAACAAACCTACGCCAGAGTAAGAAAACTATTCATAGAGCATTTACTGTATGCAGGTGTTGTTTTTTACATCTTTGATTGATTAATGAATTTCATCTTCGCAACAACACTGTGCCACACTGCTAGCATCCCCTTTGCTCTTAGATTAAGATCCAAGGCACAGAGAAGGCAAGGATTTTACTCAAGTTTACACAGCTAATAAGTAAATGATGAGCTAAGATATAGACCAGAGATTCTGGCTCTTAAGCCCCATAGTAAATTTCCTGACCTTTTTGCAATGATCTATGGAGTCCCTGCATGAAAAATCCCCTTTAATGTGTTGCATGCATGTTTTCTTGCAAATGCATGTGAATTCCTAGTGTGAATCAGTTTTGGGGATGTTTTTTCCTAAGGCCAAAAATGTAACTTAAGACTGGAAGAGAGAGGCTAATTCTTTCCTCTCTTCTTATTCTGAAGGATGGGAAGTTTTAAAGTAGGTTTGGTGGTGAGGGGGCATCAGGTCAAATAGATTCAGGAAAAGAAACAGTGGGCCCATCGATTGAATCCTTTTTTTCCTTTTGGCAATTGTGTCCGCAGTTGCGGGAATAGAAGTGCTTTTATTCAGTTGTCAGGAAAAACAGTGATTCTTGGTAAAATAACATCCAGCTCCACTATGAAACGCATCTGAGTTCTAGAGCCATTGGCAAAAGTCAGGTAAGGTCTTCCCGACATTTTGGATGTAAGGAAATTACAAGAGATCCGGGAAAACGATAGATTTCGGGACATGCTGTTCATATTTTCTCCTCATTCCCAATTCTCCCTGCACCTGCTCACTGTTATTGTGCCTTGGGAAAAATGGCTATGTGTAAATACTAAGAGTTATTCCTTCTGACTTACTCTTTTTATGGTCCTGAGGCTTTGGGTCTGGTTTTACAAAGACTGGACTCAACGCTGAAGATTTACCCAAGTCTTTGGTGGGATAGAAGCCACCCAGGCCTGAGTAAATCAGCAGAAACCTGCATTGCTGTTCGAGAAAGCAATCTACCAGGGGATAGCTGGTTTTTTTATTCAGGTCCAACAGCATATGCTGACTTCCATGTGACAGATGGCACCATGGCTGCTGTGGATGCAGCTTAAACAGTGGACTTTCCAGAGGCCGGCATTTACAAAATTTGGCACCAGTTAACACATGAGAATTTCTGCTTTCCTGGTGCAGCAGGCAAACTGTTTAATGGGCCAATATAAATATCCTCAGGAATACTTCCAAAACCTGTGAGAGATGACATCTAGTAATAAAGTGGATTTCTTGCTCATCAGTCATCATGATTTGAATATCTTTCTGTTGTAAATGAGATCTTATTACAAGATCACAAGCTAGGGACATCTCTGAGTTGACAATGACAGCCAATCTAGAATTGTTGTACACAAGGATGTCCTTATTGCAAAGTCCTCGTATGTATCTTTATACAAAACTCCTACTGCCCTCAGGGGTCTGACTCCCATTTTTTCCTGCCATGATTATGATATTTCTCTCTTTAAGAGCTATTGATTGATGAGTTTTGCTTGCTGATTTCTACTGTTAAAATCACTTTCCTAATTTCCACTGGCGGGAACTATTTTTAAGGGTAGGATTGATGGCAGAAATGCCAGCAAATAGGCTTCTAACAGAGAGGAGACAATCGGGAAGGGTCTCCATGGTCTGGCTGTACCCCTTGATCCACTCAGATCTGCCCAAGTGTAAAATAATCTTGAATGAAGTTAAGTAGGCTTGAGATTCACAGGTATTTTTCATGTTTTGGATCTATATAAAATTGCATGCACTGCCCATCTGTATTCTCTCTTGTTAATCTTTATACAATGGAATTCCACAAATAACACTTGGTAGTGGGTGGCAAGTAAAGCTATAGCTTTAACACTGTACTATTTTTTTTTTTTTAATCTGCTTTTTGGAACGATTCTAACTCCCTCAAGGGCTGTAAGCAAAAATATCCAAGAAAAAGGAATTATTCCTCCTCCTCCTTTTTACTTTGTAAAGAAATGAGCATTTCTGGTGTATTGCCTTGTTATTTGCGAAGCACACATATATTAACCCTCGAAAAAGTTTTTTTTTTTAAGATTTTATTTATTTATTTGAGAGAGAAAGTGAGAGAGAGAGAGCACATGAGAGAGGGGAGGGTCAGAGGGAGAAGTAGCCTCCCTGCTGAGCAGGGAGCCCGATGTGGGACTCGATCCTGGGACTCCAGGATCATGACCTGAGCCGAAGGCAGTCGCTTAACCAACTGAGGCACCCAGGTGCCCCCTCGAAAAAGTTTTAAGGCAAGAATTACAATAAATGCTCATGGAGGAGCATCACCTTGCCTAAAATCACACAGCAGGTGTCTCTATACAAGACACAACTGAAACTTGGAAATGCTGACCCTAAATTTAGTAGGTTTTGTTCTGTTTTGTTGGTTTGCATATAAAAATATTTTCAAATATAAATAACTTATAAATCAATAATTCAAATAATATTAAAGTATTTAAAGTAAAGATGAAAACTTATTTTTCTTCCTCCTAAACCCATGACTTATAACAGTAAGATAGATGTTTATACTTCCAGAAATTTTTAATGAATATATAAAGTGTATAAGGGTACTCACATGCATAAGAATATTCACAGATAGGTTTTTTTCCCCAAAATTTGGTATGCACTAAATACATTGGTTTGCAATTTGCTTTTCTCACTTAATATCCCAAGACTTTCAAGTTGTAGGTATAACGCCGGCTGTTTTTGATTAGTTTTTAGTTTTTAGTTTTAGTTTTTATTAAAGTAGTACAGTTGACCGGAGAACAACATGGCTTTGAACTGTGTGGGTCCATTTCTAGGTGGATTTTTTCTGATAAAGAGTACAGGGTTGTTTTTCTTCCTTACAGTTTTTCTTAATAACATTTTCTCTTCTCTAGCTTATTTTATTGAAATACAGTACATAATATAAATAACAAAAATATGTGTTAATCAAATGTTTTCTGTTATCAGTGTCATACATTCAACAGTATTTAAAGATTTTGGGGGAGTCAAAAGTTATCCTCAAATTTTCAACTGTGCAGAGAAAAGGTTGGTGCCCCTCCCCCCCATGTTATTCAAGGGTCAATTGTACATATATATGAACATACTTCCTTGTATATTACTTTAATACATATGTATGTGGTAAATATATATATATATGTACATATATATATATGTCAATGAATAATAAAAAAAGCTTATTACAAGACACCATAAAGTACAGGATTGCTAAATAGAGACCCACGAGTTGGAAGTCAAGTTTTGCTAATAATTTATAAGGGCACAGGTAATGGTGAGATACAGATAAATTATGGAGAAGTCTGAGATGGCCAACACATTTCTTCAGATTCTCTCTCATTATATTAAAACACACTGTAGCCCTGATTCGACAAATACTTCAGCTATGCATCACTTCAATTCCCCTTCTAATACCCAAATTTATTCTTCGGGCATGTCTTTCCACTACTTACTCTTTTCTTTTTCTTCTTCTCCTCCTTTTAGTCTAACAAATGTGTTCTTTGATTCAACCATGATTTTTTTCAGCTTAGTAGTATGTGTGTTCTTTATTTTTCTGTTTTCTTTTTCTAGTTTCATATTGCTGATATCTTCCTTAGCCCTTTTTGCATGTTTATTTGGCTTATTTTTGAATTCTTAGTCCTTCTAATCAAATACTTATGGTTTTGTTGAAATCAAACATAGTTTTCAGGCACCTGGGTGGCTCAGTCGGTTAAGTGTCTGCCTTCGGCTCAGGTTGTGATCCCAGAATCCAGGGATCCAGCCCCGCATTGGACTCCTGCTTAGTGGGGAGTCTGCCTCTCCTTCTTTCTCTCTCCCAGCTCTTGTGTGCTCACTCTCTCTCACTCTCTCTTTCAAATAAAAACATAGCTTGCTGTCGCTCATTTGAAATAGTTGTGCTCCACAAACGCCTGGTTGTTTTGACTTGTGAGATTTGATCAACCAATTAGATGCTTATTTACTACTCAATCAGGTAATGGCCTAAGCTGTGCCAATGCCAATGAACTCGAACGAAGTATATCATGGTGGTTTGTATTCTGTCCATTTGCTTAAATCGAACATACATTTCCCTGAACTTTCTGCTTTCTACGGTTCTAGATTAACGTTGGCCAAAAAGGGAATTTATGCAAGATTTGGAAGGTGGGAGTGGAGCAGCAACCATTGCTCTCTGGACATCCTCGTGGATAGATACGAGGAGAGCTTGCCCTTGCTCTCCGCAGCTCTGTTCTCAGAACTTTTTTCAACATGTTGGATTTGCTGAGCAACAATAGCTCTAGGTCTATCGCGGGACACTTGGCTGAGGACCCTCAGTGACAGCAGCCCCTGATCTATTTCTGAACTATGTTTCTCCTTTGTAGCCCCACTTCTGTGTGATGGAGTCAGTGACTTTGATTCTCCAGTTCTTCCTATCATATCTTCACTTCCCAGCTCCTCCAAAAACAGTTCTAAATACCATTCCTAAAATAATTCCCTTGCTCCCTAGTGCCGTAACAAGTGCTGGCCTTTCCTACTTGAACCTTGACTGATCCAAGTTTGGGCTGAAAAAGCTGAAGCACAGGAAGCACCAACACCAGGAAGCCACAGTTAGTCATTTCTTAGCAACTTCTCAGATCAAGAGGTTATCCCTAGCTAAGCAAAGAGGTGCAGAACGAAAAGGAGGCACTCCCTACTCTTGTTTACCACCCTTGGAGGTGCGTATAAGAGACAGGTGGCGCAGACCATGTCCAAGGTGTGTTAGACCCCCAGCACCTGCTTTTCTCACCTCCCCATCCACCCGTGGTTTTGTGTTGCTAAGATTTTACTCCAGAGAAAACCTGCATCGGAGATCTGAGTCACAGCTAGTGTGGATTCTGGCACTGCTGGTCCCACACAGAGTGGGAGGAAGCAGAAGCAAGATTCCAACAACCCCTTCCCTATTTTTATTTTCTCACAATGGGGCAGGGCTGCCTTCTGTTCAAATACCTCCTCCCCTGTGCACACACCTGCTTCAAGCAGCCTCCTTGAGGTTTCTCTTCGTCCTTCCCACGTCAGGGTGTTTTCTGTCATTGTCTTCAGCGTCAGAGCTTTTGAAATGTAGCCAGCACAGAAGCTTTCTTTCTTCAACTAGTTTTGATATTTCATGTTTTTTGTTTTTTTTTTTCTTTGTGAATGTATCCATTTTGGAAGGCATTTCAGGTAAATAAATGTATTTAAACTGATATGTTTAATTGTCAACCTCTTTGGCTTTGGTTACACTTTGTCTTAGACAACTCTGGCTGACATAACAAAATATCATAGACAAGGTGGCTTTGGCATAGAAATTTATTTTCACACGGTTCTGGAGGCCAGAAGTCCAGGACTTGGATGCCAGTATGTTTGGGTTTTAGTGCCAGCTCTCTTCCAGGCCAGCAGGCGGCTACCCTCCCACAGTGTCCTCAATGGCAGAGAGATAAAGAGTCTCTGATGTCTCTCCTTACAAGGACACTAATACTATCAGATCAGAGGTCTACCCTTAGGACCTCATTGAAACTTAATTACTTCCATAAAGGCCCTATCTCCAAATCCAGTCCTATTAGGGGTTAGGGCTTAAACATGAATTTTGGGTGGACACAATTCAGTCTATAGCACAATCACAATTTTAGTTTTTCCCTTTTACTCTCCAACTTCTATATAGGAACCCAGCATCTTCCCACTGTAGCAGGGCTACATATTTTATTCTCAGCCCCCCTTGCTTGGCTTTATAAAGTGCCCCCACCCCAACATATGACCTCCTAGAAATTTCCATAATGTAGATCTGTCCTTCTTTGATTTTTGGTTTTCTTTTAAAGATTTTATTTATTTGAGAGAGAGAACAAGAGAGGAAAAGGCAGGGGAAGAGGGACAAGCAGACTCCCCACTGAGCTCCCCAGGAGCCCCACGACCTGAGCAGAAGGCAGATGTTTAACCGACCGAGCCACCCAGGGACCCCAGAGCTGTCCCTCTTCTAACTTTCATGAGCCCTTAGCTATCCTCTTTCCCAGTAACCTTGGCCAGGGAGGACATATTAGTTTCAAGTTTAACCAGTTTAAGCAATAATGACTAAATCTAATTGAAATGCATATACAGATTTGAACACCTCAGGAGAACTTTATTAACAAATATGTGTTGGCTAAGTGCTATATGACAAATACTGGGCAAGATCTGGGAACACATAAATAGGGAAACTAAAATTCCAGATCCCAATAAATTTATACTAATGAAGGGAATTTGAAGCTTTTCAGCAGTAAGATAAGGGATTAAATACTCATTAAATCACATCACATAGTCAGAAGCTCCTTAGTTTTTGGCAAGCAGACCATGTATTTCCCAATTACAGTAAAGACTCTGAGCTCAAACCATGTGTTGTTGAGTGTGGATTTGATCCCAATATCTGGGGCAGATAATAAGGATATCAAATACTTTCACTCATAAGTAATCTGTCTAGTAAATATGCTAATATCATTGGTGGTAGGCAAGCATAATTGAATAATTAACTCATAAGAGAAATGACCCATAAAGACAAAAAAAATCTTCATTTTTTCCTGCACAATTGTTTTATATTTCCAGTAGATATTCATGCAAAATGACCTGATAGGTTTTGTAAAAATTTGATATGTTTAGAAATATAAAAGAGTCACAAAAATTTTATCTGTAATGTCTGTTTTTGAGAAAGCAGTGTGACCTGAGGGTTTGACTAATGGAGTGTGATGGAATGAATGTTGGAAGATTAGTTGGAGCCTGATTGCAGGGGGTCTTGGACTCCAAGAGTTTAGTTTGACTTCTAGGGAAGGTTTCTCTGATATGAAACCATCCAAATTTTTTGAACAATGGATTAATATAAGCAAAGTTTTTTGTTTATCAGAGTAATTTGCTGACAAGATTGACTTAGTCTTGGTAATTTAGGATGTATCAAGCTCATATATGAAATCAGATAGGAGTCTATTACAAAAGATATCGATTAGTTAAAAACTGAGTTCAGTAGAGAAAAAAAATCCCAAATATAGCAAGGTCTCTGAAAAAGTTCAACAAAATATCACAGAGTGTTAGATGTCAATTTAGACTTAAATATGCATTCATAATATGTATCTGTTTATAAGTGGAGTCATCAGTCTTTTCATAACATAAAACACATTAAGGAGAAGTTAACTCTATGAGATGAATGGACTTTGATGAAAAGGAAAAAAAAAAAACATATTTCTGCCAAACAGAACTGTTTTCTCATTCTTTCTCTATCAAGTTCTAGAAGACTGGATAATTTAAGGAGGTAATTAAGACAGGAACTTGGGTAGTAGGGTTTTTTTTAGTAGTTTATATGATATATTTTTATTAAAAAGAGACACATTTTATTTACAGAAAATATTAATATAGCAATTCTATTTTTAAACAAGTCAAAAATGTTATTGCACACTCAAAAAGTTGTTTCTATGATAAGGCCCACAAGACAAAGTAAGCTATATTTACACCAATACATAGGAAATAGAAGGAGTTGCCTAAATTGCCATAAGAACCAGAACTGACTTAATCATTCTGCTTCCATTTCCATTTTGGTTATTGTGCTTATAATGTTAGAAGAAGGCAGCTTTCAGTAAGTATTACATTCTATCACACTGGCAAAGTATCAGAAATGTCACTCATTTGTATTCCAATACCATGCAAATGTATTTATTCAACTTTAAAGAATGTTCTGCATGCTATTAAAGAATAGTTCTGGGAATTTTTCAACTGAAATTCATCGGCACAGTCTTAACATATATGAACGTGATGCAAGGGGAAAGAAGAGAAGGGTGAAAGAAAAAGGAAGAGAGAGAAAGAAGGAGAGAGAAAGTGGGGGGGGAGAGAGAGAGAATCAGTTTCCTTAAAAAAAAGGAAATTTCTTACCAAATGATGTAAGATATATAAAATCAAATTACAAACTCTAAAGTGTTATAAAAATAAAATGAGATTTACAATTGTACTTTGTCAATGAGGATTTCATCTTTGTTTCTGTGAATGCTATAAGGCCATTTGCATCACAAGAAACTGAATATATTGAATACGATGAATGACAACTTGTGTCACTGACCAGTGGTTGTAAAATTTATTGAAAGTGGTATGTACTTAGAGGCCTTTGGATGGTCTTTCCTTCATTATTTTGTACATATGGCATTTCTGGAAAACCTAAATGAGACTTAGCAAAATAAAAATCATATTTTTCTGTATCTATAATTTTTTCATACAACAAATACATTTTGAAATTCTTTGTTAACAGCAGAGACATTGCCAGTCTCTAAACAAAAGCTAAGAAAGAATATACATGCCTTAGAAGTATGATTTTTGAAATAAAACTATTATAACTGCTTACTTCTTTGCACACCAGTCTTAGGAAAATTACGTTTAAAGGCATGGGAAAAAATTAAAACATGTTCATATTTCAAATTCCATATTTATTTTAAAGGAATTACCAATATTTGTGATAAATTCATAATTTCTAATCATAAGAATGAATAGGGGCACCTGGCTGGCTCAGTCAGTAGAGCTTGTGATTCTGGATCTTGGGGTTATGAATTCAAACACCATTTGATCAGAAATGACTTTAAAAAAGAAGAATTACTAGATAATGTCTTGGCACACATTCTTCTTTTTAATAAAAGAATGTGTGTGTATTCACTAAAGTGAAAGAAGAAGAAGGAGGAGGAGGAAAGGAGAAGAGGAAGGAAGGAAGGAAGGAAGGAAGGAAGGAAGGAAGGAAGGAAGGATGAAGGGAAGAAAGAAAGAGCAACCAAATTGTAAAGGAAGAAGTAAAATTGTCTCTGCCGATGATAGCATTTTATATTTAGTAAATCCTAACAACTCCATCTAAAACTGTTAGACCTAATAAATAAACTCAGTGAAGTTGAAGGATATAAAATGAACATACAAAAATCAGTTGCATTTCCATACACTAACAACAAAATATCTGAAAAAGAAATAAAGAAAACAATCCCATTCACAATAGCATTAAAAACAATAAAATATTTAGGTATAAAGAATATTCAGTAGGGGAAAGATATTCCCTTCAATAAATGGGGTTTAGAAAACTGAATATTCACATGCAAAAGAATTAAACCCCTGTATTATACACTCATAAAAGTTAACTTGAAATTGATTAAATACCTAAATGTAAGACCTGAATTCATAAAATTCTTAGAAGAAAACATAGGAAAAAATTTCCTTGACATTGGTCTTGGTGACGGCTTTTTGGATATGACACCAAAACCATAAGCAACAAAAGGAAAAATATACAAGTAAAATGGTTGATTAAGGGAGGTTTTTTTAAGATGTATGCACAATAATCTCTATGAATATTATATATATATATTTTAATGTAACAAATATTTACAATTGAATGGAAAAAAGCACAACAAAAAATCTCAGTGTGATAGCAGATCATATGAATAGCTGAGCATTAAATGTGTGTCCCATGTTGAGGGAAAAAGTGCAAAGGCTCTGAGAGGGAGTTGGAATGTTCAAGAAACACATTTAGTATAACATAAATTTTTCACTCCTATATGGTAATATTTATATGTGGAATATAATATATTCAGTATTAATAATCTATGTACAAAAAGGCATAAAATTAAAATAATTCAAGAAATAAGTCAATAGGGGGAATCTGGGTGGCTCAGTCAGTTAAGCGTCTGCCTTCGGCTCAGGTCATGATCTCAGGGTCATGAGATCGAGTCCCGCATCAGGCTCTCTGCTCTGCAGAGAGCCTGTTTCTCCCTTTCCCTCTGCTGCTCCCCCTGCTCTTCTCTCTCTCTCTGTGTCAAATAAATGAAATCTTTAAAAAGGAAAAAAAAAAGAAATAAGTCAATAGTATTATGTTTTCATTCTTGTTTTGCCTCTAATAAAAGTCATGGATGATATTTTTGTGTTCTATTGTCCTAATTTTTCATCACAGTAGTATGAGGGAATAGTGCAGAATAATCTCTAAGTCTTATCTGACACAATTTTTTCTTTAAATGTAATCCTGCTATCAGGTTAAACTCATGCCAGGAACTATAGAGAATATAAAAGATGTAAGTATATAAAATAAATATATTTTTCTTTTTTTTACACAAAATTTTTCTTACATTAAATTATTTTTTGGTATGGAGTGGGTAAAAAATCAATATAGACTGATTTATTATTTAAAACATTTACTGCTACCTGGTAGATAATACACTATATTCTAGATTTACATAATTTATTCTCCAACAGACCAAAAAAACCCCAACATTTACCTTTCATAAAATAGTAAATTTATTCATTTTCTACTGTTCTCCCCACCCAGATATGATAATGATTTTATTAGTTATTTTGGGTTATTCTACTCAAAAAAACTTTTCCAGGACTTTATGTATGCAAATACTTATTAAGTTACAAATTTGTTAAAGTTCTTATTACAATAGTGGAGGCTGGAGGCCTTTTATTGTGCTAAGTAATTGCAATATTTAATTGGGTCCTGTGGTGATTACTCATCTGTTTACACACTTGAGAAAAAAATGTTTCCAAAAATCAGTATTTAATTTCCTTTTGACTACATTACGTGGTTGTAAAACAAGTAAAAAATAATAATAAAGAAGGTAAAATTATTTACCCAAGTCAAAATTTGTTGGAATAACTTAATGGTCTTTTGAAGAGTCAGCAAGAACTGCTTTTGCCATATTTGAAAAATAACGAGAGGCGCCTGGGTGGCTCAGTTGGTTAAGCGACTGCCTTCGGCTCAGGTCATGATCCTGGAGTCCCGGGATCGAGTCCCACATCGGGCTCTCTGCTCAGCAGGGAGTCTGCTTCTCCCTCTGACCCTCTTCACTCTCGTGCTTTCTATCTCTCATTCTCTCTCTCTCTGAAATAAATGAATAAAATCTTTAAAAAAAAAAAAGAAAAATAACGAGAAAGGAAAAGAGGAGAAAAGGAAATAGTGGAAGAACAAGGAAAAAGGACAGAGAGGAAAGAGATTTTAAAAATAATGAAAGTTATATGAGCAGTAAAGTGAAGTAGTCTACAACATATTTCCAGAATAGCAAATCTTAATGCATTTATAGCATGAATAGTCTTCTACTCTCTTACTATCATTCAAACCACTTTTCTAAGAAATGTTAGAAGTGGAAATAATAATATTTACTTGTCTGGATTTTTAAAAGCTTCTTCTAAGGAGATTCCATGTGGAATTTTTCTCAATGTACTTTATTTGTATCTCTATTTTAGCATATCACATGGTGTTCATGTTCTCTATTTACTTATTGGTTCCTGAGAATTTGTGTACTTTTAAGGAAGAGAAAATACTTATATTTTTATTTTTCAGCTTGGGACATTGCATAATAGGTTCAAATAAATGGTAATTTATTGAATAATTTGCAATGCCAACTGTAACATATAAGATATGCAGTGTGATTAAAATGTAATGAGTTTTTTTTTTTTTATCCTGAGACATGGATAATGACTTAAAAGATCATTTCTTTTAAAGATTTTATTTATTTATTTGACAGAAAGGGAGATAGAGAGAGCAGGAACACAAACAGGAGAGTGGGAGAGGGAGAAGCAGGCTTCCTGTCAAGCAGGGAACTCAATGTGGGGCTCGATCCCAGGACCCTGGGATCATGACCTGAGCCAAAGGCAGATGCTTAATGACTGAGCCACCCAGATGCCTTAAGAGATCATTTGATTCAATAATTTCAATTTCAGCAGCATGTAAACAGGTACAGAGAATATCACATCCATATTCTCACAATGAGGGGACACACAAAAGCTAGAAATATTGTAATCTTTTTAATGAATAAGTTGAGGAATTCAGAGTTTTTTCATAGAAGTGTCTTCCCATATTATCAGTTGATTAATAAGCATAACACTTATTTTTAAATTTTATTTAATTTTTTATTTGTGTGTAGTTGACATAATATTAGTTTCAGTTGTATGACATACCAATTCAAGTTCTGTATACATTATGCTATGATACCACAAGTGTAGCTAAAGTGTACATTATTGAAGACATCCTAATAATAATTCTAAGATAAGTATTGTTAGCCTGGGCATGAATCATAGTTAGAATTCTATAGTGGAAATACAAAATAGTTGTAAAATTAAAGAATGACTAATTTATATAAAGTGATTTATTATTTAAAACATTTACTGCTACATGGTAATAATACTCTATATTCTAGGTTTGCATAGAAAGTAGTATTATTATCTAGTTAGCAGTAGTTTGATATTCTATTTTGTAAAAGGGATAATAGTTTTATCCTCTGTTGCAATATCATATCACTGGTTTTCCCATTCTATATTTACCTCATATAATCACATCTATTTCACACACTCATAAGTTGTTTTCATTGTTGTTATTTGTTTAAGACTTCCACTGGTGAGCACCTCAAGCATTTAGTTGAAATCCTAGAAAGGTCATATTTATGCCCTAAGAGTAAGGACAAAGCCAAAATAATTTCTCTCTAATCAAGCCTCGATATTATAAAAGTAACACTAAAGCAATAACTGCCTGCCAGAACAAAATTCTATACTCCTTAAAGGAAGATAACACAAATAAACAAATAATTTTAAAGTGCAGCATAGATTTGGAAAAACAGAATTCATATGGAAGGAAACAAAAGCAATCAATGGGTCTTATAATTGAGAGAAAGAACAGTTAATATAAGGAGGCCACACAGATAATCCATATGGTGATATTAGTAGACAAGAACATTAAAATAGTTATTACAAACACATTAAAAACATTTTGCAGAAAAAGTGAACAAAAAGAATGGAAATATGTACAAGTTTAGAGAAAATAGGAAAGCTGAAGAAGAACCAACTGAAAATTTTATAGCTGAAAATGAAATATCTTAAGGAAAGGATTTATTGATAGCTTAATAGCAGACAAAACAAAAATCATCTAAATCAGAAATTATAAAAATTGCAGCAATGAAGAGATAAAGAGAATTAAAACTAATAGAAAGTGTAAAGCCAATGAGACAATAGCAAATAGTTCACCATACATACATTAAAGTCCCAGAAAGAAATAGGAGACAGAAAGATATACAAATTAATCAACAAGATAATGCCTATTTTTTTCACCAGAACTGATGAAAGATGTCAACCCACATGGTCAAGAGGTTCAGCAAACCCAAGAAACTCGTACTAGACACAACATAGTCAAATTGTTGAAACTAAGGATTAAAAAACGTCGTAAAAGCCACGATAGGAAAATAAATAAATTCTACACTTAGTATAACAAAAATAAAGATGACTGCTTTATCAGAACATTATAATACAAAGTGCTATGGGATTAAGTTTTTAAAGTGTTTTGAAGGGAAAAAAAAATATGTCAACCTAGAATTTTATATCCAGCGAAAGTATACCCTTAAACATAAAAGCAAATTAAAGACATGTTTATCAAACAAAACCACCAGTAAATGTCCAGTACAAGAAATGTTAAGAGAATTTGTTTCTGGCTAAAGACATATAATCACAGATAAAAGCCTATATCTGCAAAAACAAATAAGAATTCCTCAAAATGGTAAAAATGTAAGTAGATATGAAAAGGTCATGCCAAAATCTATTAAAAGACTAGTTACTATTTAAATAAAATACATAAATAATATGCATGGTGGGGTTTATAACATATGCAGTAGTAATTATATACAACAATAGCATGAACAGTGGGTTAAATTGGATTATACTGTTAAAATTATTTTATTGTATATGAAGTGGTATATTAATTTGATGTAGACTGTGATAAGTTACTGATACATATTTAAATCTTTAGAAAACCCAGTAAAAAAATAATAATACAAAGAGGTGGAGCTAAAGCCAATAGTGGAGAAAACATGACAAATTAAGAAAAAAAAATCTAAAATATGTAGTAAATTAAAGACAAAGAAACAAGTAGCAAATGGAAAACAAATATTAAAATGGTATACTCATATCCAACTATATCATAAATTACATTAAATATAAACAAACCTAACAATCCAATTGAAAGACAGAGATTGAGTGGATAAAAACAACAAAACAAAAAAGCTGCTTATAACAGACCAAATTTAAATATGAGGACACATTCAAATTAGAAATAAAATGACATATATGATAAAGAGTTAGTATCCAAAATATATAAAGAACATACAAAACTCAAGACCTCAAAAACAAATAATCCAATTAAGAAATGGGCAGAAGACATGAATAGACATTTCTCCAAAGAAGACATACAGAGGGCTAACAGACACATGAAAAGATGTTTAACATCACTGATCATCAGGGAAATGCAATTCAAAACTACAATGAGATAACACCTCACACCTGTCAGAATGGCTCAAATCAACATCACAAGAAACAAGTTTTGGTGAGGATGTGGAGAAATGGGAACCCTCTTGCACTGTTGGTAGGAATGCAAACTGGTATAGGCACCCTGGAAAACAGTATGGAGTTTCCATAAAAAGTTAAAAATAGAACTACCCTATGATACAGCAATTGTTCTACAAGGTATTTACCCAAAGAATAAAAATTACTAATTCAAAAAAATATATACTAATTTGAAGGGATACTTGTACGTTGATGTTTATAGCAGCATTATCAACAAGAGGCAAATTATGGAAAGAGATTAAATGCCCACTGACTGATGAATAGATAAAGAAGAGGTGGTACACACACACACACACACACACACACACACACACACAATGGAATATTACTCAGCCATAAAAAAAGAATGAACTCTTGCCATTTGCAACGATATCGATGGAGCTAGAGAATATTATGCTAAGTGAAATAAGTCAGTCAGAGAAAAACAAATACCAAATGATTTCACTTATATGTGGAATTTAAGAAATAAAACAATGAACATATGGGGAAAAAAAGAAGAGGCAAACCATAAAACAGACTCTTAACTATAAAGAACAAACTGATGGTTACCAGAGGGGAGGTGGGCAGGAGGATGGGTGAAATAGGTGATGGGGATTAAGGATGGAACTTGTGATGAGCACAGGGTGATGTATGGAAATGTTAAATTACTAAATTTTACACCTGAGACCACTATAACACTGTATGTTAACTAACTGAAATTAAAATAAAAAACTTAAAAAAAAAAGAATCCAATGAAGGAGATTATGGTGACAGAAACACAATCAGATCTAAGGAAGGGATTAATGAACTGATAAGTAATGATTGATAAAATGGAATGCACTATAATGCCAAAAGGGTTTTAAATTACAAACACTAAATTGAAACTAAAAATACCAATGATATTTGTTAAGAAAATAAAAATATAGCAAAGAAAAAAAGAAATAGTGTTGGAAAAATATGTTAGGCATATATTGATCATAAGAAAGCAAGTGTGTTTATATTAATATTAGACAAAATATAATTCAAACCAGATATATTGCAAAAGACAAAGAGGGGGATCATAATTGTAAAATAATTCCTCAGAAAAATAAAATAGTTTAAAAGATGAATTTACCCAATAACATCACTTCAAGATAGACAAAGCAAATATTGACAAAACTGAAAAAAAGAATAGTTGTCACAAGAACTTTATTCATCCTCTTACAATAGGGTATAAATCTTATATATTTCATTTTGTCAAAATTTTGAGTCTTTGGAGAAAGATTTTAATATTTTTACTATAAAATTCCAGCAATACTTCTATGGTAAGTAATGATTTTAGATATTTGGTGTCTACTTTAGAAGAATGGGAATTCTTCTAACAAGCCAGTATTAATATGTCTATAAAACAGACCTCAAAGTTTTAAAAATTAGAAATTTATTTTAGGAAGAAAAAGACAAAAATTTTTAAGAAGTTCTGGGGGCATCTGGGTGGCTCAGTAAGTTAAGCATCTGACTCTTGGTTTTGGCTCAGGTCATGAATTCATGCGTTCTGGGATGGAGCCCTGTGTGGATCCCTGCCTGAGCCCCAGGTTGGGCTCTGCGCTCATCAGGCAGCCTACTTGACGATTCTCTCCGTCTAGCCCTCCTCCCACTCACACAAGCTCCCTCTCTCTCTCAAATAAAGACATAAAAATTGTTAAAAAGTTCTGTTTAGGTGCCTTTGAAAGAATAGGGAAATGACCATAAGCTGCATGAGGGGAGGGGACATTTTGAATGAATTTTTACTCTATTCCTAGTGCTGATAGAGGACATAACACATGGTAGAAAAACCAATAAATAAATCTTTAATAAATGTATAAATCTCTTTAATCAGTGCACTAGTTTCATAAACTTGTTAACTTCTCCAACAATCTAATCTTTTTTTAGTGTGTAATATAACTATAAATGCATAACATGCAAATGTAACAAATCACAAGAATATAAATTATCTACTAAAGGTAATAGACAAAAGAGTATTTCTAGCCTGAAGTTATGCTGAAAGAGAATATTAATAATTGGAAAGAACAAAATAAAATAGTTAATGGGAATACATGTAAAACTAATGCATTATTGAGTTATATTCCACAGGGAGTTATATACTTCAAATTTAGCTCTTGAAAAGTTGAAGTACTTACTATGCAATTATTGTGCTGTTATATACACCATGATATTTTTGTGGTAGCACTGAGATAATATATATGAATATATATGCATATGCATATGTATATATGCATATATATAATATAATATGTGAATTTAGATGAGGTTGCACCATGAAATTATTTTTATTTACAAGATCCATGGTGTCAAGAATTTACCTCTAGTAAGATAGAATTGGAGCATTTCAAAATTTGGACCAAAAAGGGACTTAGAGGGGTTCCTGGGTGGCTCAGTAGCTTAAGCATCTGCCTTCAGCCTGGGTCTTGATCCCAGGACTCTGGGATTGAGCCCTTTGTCCAGCTCTCTGCTCAGTGGGGAGTCTATTTCTTCCTCTCTCTCTGCTGCTCCCCCTGCTTGTGCACCTTCTCTCTCTCTTTCAATCTGTCAAGTAAATAAATAAAATCTTAAAAAAATAAAAAGGGACTTAGACAAAATAAAATATAATAAGCCACCCAATAAAAATGAATATATGATATTTTTCTACTCTGTTGACTTAAGAGAAAGAGATTATCCTATTTTCATGTACTTTTACCATAGTTAAGTAGGATGTTTTGGAAAAAGCAACAAACAAACCAAGAACATCTTGCCCTTCTATGTCTTACTGCTTCCAGACTAGAATTACAAGATAGTATTAGGACTCCTTATTACAACATCTAAATATTTCTGTAAGATGTCCAGTAACTCTTAAAAGAAGTAGAATCCTTGGACAAAACGGAGATTAGAAATGCAAAGTTTTGGAGCTGATGAAGAATTTTACTAGCCAAGAAAATAGATACCAAATGATGTCATTGAACAGAATGTTATCATAGCCAGATATCGACCTTTATATGGGGTCATTTCAGGTGATAATAAAATTTCAGAAGGACAAGAATGGACTCTGACACCAGATTGCTGTGTTTTAAATTCTAGCAATTCTATTAATTAGCTCCATGACCTTGGGCTACTCACACAACATATAAGTAACTCAGTAATGGTACCTATTTCATGTATTACTTTTGAGAGTTAAATGAGTGAATTTACTTCTACAATCACCTACCTGAAACCCTCAGACCCAGAAGTATTTTAGAATTCAAAACTTCTCTAATTTTAGAAGGGTGAAATGGTATTTACCTTGAAATATTCCCCATAGGTTATAAGGCATCTTGACATTACTCATAGTGAATGCTGCCTATATTCACATCAGATGGGATTAATAAAGATTATGAATTATCTCTTGATGAGTCAAATCAGGTTTTGCAGCAAACAAGTTTGCACCACACATGAAAAAGCTTTCATTTTTCAGAGCTTTATGGGTTGCAAAACTACAGAAAAGGGATCTATATACAGAAATCACACTGAATCATGTGTAGAGAATAAATGTATTTATTAGTACAAAGGGATATGTTAATCCTACTGTACTATGTGTGAATTAGGTCACATCTGGAGTATTCTATCTAGTTCTAGATGCTTCATTTTCTGTGTAGCATTACACACTAGCAAATACCACATGGATATTTTTATAACTGGGGACCGTAGCTGAACAGAAGAAAGCACAAGTATGTTCATTCTACCCATCTCCTTAAACTGGGTTAACTAACATTTCTTATTTCAACCTGCTTAACTAGTAAAACGAGTCCAAAATGTGTGTTGAGTTCTGTGGGACAGAAACCTACTTTATATGTAAAATCCGAACTTTCTTGGGCTTGCTCCCCATATAACTGCAAACTCTGGGTCTGCACTCTGCACTACCACCTCCACTTGTCACTTCATGGAGGACTATTGTCCTGATCCTTTCCTGCTGAGTTTTTAGCTTTGCCTTTTGCTATGTCCTTATTTCTATAGGGTAAGTCCCTTGAAAACTGCCCCCCACCCCTTCTTCTTTTGTTTTTCAGTAAGAGTTGCCATTAATAACATGCAGTATCTCAAACTATGTGCTCATGAGGGTAGTACAGGCATCAGAATTGACATGATGGTAACAATGTAGATTTTAGTTGATAGAAAGAAGAATGAAAAGCTGTTAATAGTACTGTTCACCAAGGGCTCTATGACCATTGGAAATTTTGAATGTTGGCTATGTACTTAGTTAATTGAAAGGATTTTACCTTTTAGATTTCCTGTGAATATTCTATAGTTTTAGTAATAAGTTACCACATTATATAACTTATTTTTTTATTAACAAGCCCTGAGAAATTTCATTGAAGTATTTTGTAAATATGCATAGCTAAAATGTATACCTTTTTCATATTTGTATAAAGACAGACAATTTCAAGCTAAGTCAATGTGTAAAATTTAGGCTGAACCTAGTGTTTACATTTTGTGGGAGGGACAAAAGAAAACTATAGATTAATAATTATTCTAAAATATGGAATGGTGCTGCTTTGGCAATAACTTCTCTACATGTTCAGATAATTTTGGCAAGTACTGATTTATTCAAGCAATAAAAACCTAAAACAATTATTTTGACCCCACTGAGAATGTTGAGATTCCTGAGAAATGTAAACGCTGAACCTCTAGTGAGATCTCTGTGGGAGAAATTAAGCAAATTTCCTTCAATGAAGAAAGGTACTGCTGTGAACTTCTCTTCTGTCAACCTGGCTAAATGTATTAAGTAAAATTTAGTGAATAAGGCACAAAAAATAGCATGTGGTTGGAAAATTGATTCAAATAATGAATTGCATTTAGTACTGGAAACATGTTAAGGTAATTAAAGTAAATTTTGTTAATATTTGTACCCATTCAAATATGAGATTCTTGACAAATGTAGTTTGCCTTTTCTACTGTTGAAACAACTCAAAATAAAATACTTAAAGAAGTGTCTAGATTAAGGTTAATTTTCTATAACATAGGATTCTTAAAGAAATTCTGTAAAGTGAATACTCATTATGCCTATTATTACATTTTGTGTCTAATTATTTGAAGTCTGTTTTTGAAAGGGGAGGTAAGACGTAACTTGTTACTTTTCAAAAAAACAAGAATGAATGCCTTTTCTTTACTCACCAGATAGCATGACACTAATAGATATAGATTATTAGAAAAGTAACTATGTCCTGATTGCTACATTCCTCATGAAGAATGGGTTGCTGATTGCCAAGCTCAAGAAAAGATTCAAATATTTAGTGATACTTTTTCTCTAAATGTACATTTTAAATCAACTGTTCAATGCACATTCTCCCCCTTCCTCATGAGATAAGAGATGAATAGTGAGCTGCCACGAATCTGACTATAAAACAATGTCTTATCTTTATGCGGCCCATGCTACAAATCCTGTACTGAATAGCGCAAACCGCTCTAGAACCTTATTTATAATAGCCATCAGTTTCCAGTTAAATGAAACTCATTTAAAATGCAGTAGAATTTCATGTTAAAATCAAATTGTATAACAGTGACTTGTTTTCATTTTATCTCTTTCTATATAAGAAAAATAACTGGAATGTTGTTAGATGGTTTGGATAAGGCAGTAAGAAATTATTTTATTTCATGCTTGTTTGGGACCAGTGTAAAGCCAGTCTCCTTTACAGTTTAGACCCCTGGGGAAATATCAGATGAGAGGGAGCAGAAGTTTTAGAATGAACTATTTTATCCACAAATCAAAAAGAAAGAATAGGGAATAAGCCATTTCCACAGCAGAATCTTACTTTTGCTAGACAGTATCTTTATTACTTCTCAAAAAGTTAGAATGACAAAACCTATGCAATGGCATCACTTTGTAGCTGATGATATTTTAAAAAGGAAGACCAAAATGCAAGTTAGAGTGAGAAGATGGTCAATATAAGGTGTTTCATGTGTGTTGTTTTTTAAGAGTAATGCAACCATTATGATAGAAATTAACTATATATAGATCATATATTTCATATTTAATTATGAAAGTAACACTTCATTGGATTTTCAAAATTAAACACCAAAAGTCTAATAAATTATACATTATGGAGTTTTTTTTTTAAACCAATTGTAGGTATCTGTTCACAAAACCAACATTGATAAAGGCCATAACCTCTATTTTCCCATTTGTATGATAAATGGACATATTGCAAATTCCACAAGATCAGGAATAATTTCTTATGTCAATTTCCTCCCCAAACCGAGTATAGTATTATATGTAGAATGACTACCACTTATCAGTAAGCTACCTTGTCCTTGTGACCTTTTCTCTTGCATTTTGATTTATAGATAAATTAAGAATATTTTATTAAAAATTTTAGAATAAAACAGTTACTCTCTTATTTGCTGCATGCACCTGTTAAAAGAGGGCAGTTGGTGGTCTTCCTCCATTCTATGCTTTTTTTTTTAAGATTTTATTTATTTATTTATTTGACAGAGAGATGGAGAGCACAAGTAGGCAGAGCAGCAGGCAGAGAGAGAGGGAGAAGTAGGCTGCCTGCTGAGCAGGAAGCCCAGCTCTATGCAGGGCTCTATCCCAGGACCTCAGAATCAGGACCAGAGCTGAAGGCAGACACTTGACTGACTGAGCCAGCCAGGTGCCCCAACTGGAACATTCTATGGCTTGTAAGGTTCGATTGCCAGTTTTCTGCAAAGCTCAATAAGCATCATTTATATATCTAGTAAGTAGTAAACAGAGGGACAGCTAAAAGAAAATATCATTTTATTTAGCTTATGCTGATTAACTCTGTGTTAGCAAACATTGTGATGCTTAAAATTTTATTTCCAGAAGATTTGACCTTGTCATTATGAATCAATTCTAAGAATCTCGATGTTTGTGCATAGTAGGGGAACAACACAGTTTGGGGCCAAAGCTAAACTTTAAACAAGTCAATAAAACATGGGATTTTATCACCTCTCAAGATGTCCAGCTAGGCTAAATACTGACTAGCATTAAAGAAGAACAACTATTAGCACTGGGTGTTATATGCAAACAATGAACACTACATCAAAAACTAATGATGTAATGTATGGTGATTAACATAACATAATAAAATTAAATTAAAAAAAGATAATGGGCTGACAAATTTGAATTCAACATAAAGAAAAAAAAATCTAGCAACATGTCCTAGGATGGAATAGCATTTGAGATAAAGTAAATTCAATCCAAAAAAAAAGAATTTTTAGTAAAGTACTTTCATTCTCATTCATATTATCTTTCATGTGTGCTCTTTTCTCTCTTTTTCTCTGTCTGCAATTATGTTTTCAGTCAAAAAAAAAAGGATTTGTGACTGGATGGATGGATAGATAGATAGATAGATAGATAGATGGTAGATAGACATTTGGATATGATGATGCTTTCTTTTCTCTTTCTGGTTATCAGAAAAATAGCTGAACTCAACCTCGTTTTACAATATTGCTATTTCCATTTCCCTTAAACATTTTGTATTACATTTTCATGGCTTTATTCATGTGGTATCAGTCATACCTTTGTTTATCTGGAAAATCCTTATTCATCTTTTTCATTAAGCTCAGATGTATCTCCTCCAGGAATTCTTTCCTGAAAGCCAAGGTGAGTTGAATGACTTGCTTGCACACCACACTACACGTACATCAATCCTATCACAACCTTTCCAAATGGCATTATCTCTTTGTAAATGTCTGGAGGTAAAGGACTGTATCTTCTTCATCTCTGAGACACATGTACGTAGCAGTGCATGAACAGAGCAGATAAACATATACACTGTATTTACTCATTTTGATCTCACTGTCTTGTAATATACTAATATTTATTCAAAAACTTCCTGATAGATTATGAAGTTCCTTGTGTTCTTCTTTTTTTTTTTTTAAAGATTTTATTTGTTTATTTGAGAGAGAGAATGAGAGACAGAGAGCACGAGAGGGAAGAGGGTCAGAGGGAGAAGCAGATTCCCCGCTGAGCGGGGAGCCCGATGCGGGACTCGATCCCGGGACTCCAGGATCATGACCTAAGGCGAAGGCAGTCGCCCAACCAACTGAGCCACCCAGGCGCCCCTTGTGTTCTTCTTTTGCTAAAGACAATTTAGTGTTCCATCACAGGATTTTAGTCTTGTGTTTATAAAAGTTTTTTTTTTAATTTAAAATATTTTTTTAAGACTTTATTTATTTATCTGACAGAGAAAGACACGGCGAGGGAGGGAAAACAAGCAGGGGGGATTGGGAGAGGGAGAAGCAGGCTTCCCCCTGAGCAGAGAGCCCGATGCGAGGCTTGATCCCAGGACCCTGGGATCATGACCTGAGCAGAAAGCAGACGTTTAATGACTGACCCACCCAGACACCCCTATAAAAGTTTTGATATTTTATTTTAATGGTAATGATTTATAAATTTTTGAAAATAATTCAAGAAGAATGATAAAGTGTGAAAGTACTAATAAACAAAGCAAGTGAAAAATTAGAGGCAAGAGGAAAAATTAATATAAATGGCATTTAGATGATTATGACACTTTTGGACAAAAAATTAAATCACGGATTTATTCTCTGCACAAAAATAAATTCTAAATAAATAAATACTTTTTAGTTAAATAACACATTTATTTATTTATTTTTTTTTATTTTTTTTTTAAAGATTTTATTCATTTATTTGACAGAGACAGACACAGCGAGAGAGGGAACACAAGCAGGGGGAGTGGGAGAGGGAGAAGCAGGCTTCCCGCTGAGCAGGGAGCCCGATGTGGGGCTCGATCCCAGGACCCCGGGATCATGACCTGAGCCGAAGGCAGACGCTTAACGACTGAGCCACCCAGGCGCCCTTAAATAACACATTTATTAAAACAGAAGAAAATATGGGTAAATATGTATCTTTTGTCTATACAAGAATGATATTTCTAAATATAAAATTCATACAAAGTAATAAGGATAAATAAAATGGAATGATTTGTCAGTATAAACTAATGTAGGTCTCAAATTACCTAGGCAATATTAAAAATAAAGAATAAAATATCTGTATCATACATAAATTGAAAATTGCTATCTTTATTTTATTAATTCTTACAAATAAGGTAAATATATATAAACATCATAAAACAAGATAGGATATAGAAAAGGACCGGTTATCAAAGATAAACATTTTATGAGCAATAAAAAGGGATTGGCTAAATCATATATGTTATATCCAACTGATGAAAGTCTATGCAAACATTGAAAGAAATGTTGCTCACTTTCAAAATGTTAATGATAAGATAAAAGACCAGGCAATAAAACAAAATGCATAGGGTAATTCTAATTTGTGTCTTTTAAGCATTTACGTGATTAAATTGATAATAGTAATTAATGAGGATACTGGAGTGAGAGATTTTAATAGTCAATTTTTTCATACCTTTATTTTTACAGTTCCTACAATAAACACTGATAATAAGAAAAAATGTAGGGGTGTCTGGGTGGCTCAGTCAGTTGAGCCTTCGACCTTGATTTCTGCTCAGGTCATGATCTCAGTGTTGTGGGATCAAGCCCAGCACTGGGCTCTGAGCTTAGCACAGAATCTGTTTGGGATCTTCTCCCTTTGCCCCTCCCCCTGCTTGCAGTCTCTCTCTCTCTCTCTCTCTCTCTCTCTCAAATAAATACATAAAATAAAAATTTTTTAAAGAAAAAAATGTGGAATTAAGAGTACATTTTGAAATACGAAAGTTCCTATTCTCTAAAAAACCTTATTTACATCTAAGTTGTCATTAGACACTAATTGATGCATTAAAGTTTACTTTCTACAGACAATAATCATTTTTTGTATGTTGTAATGCTTTTGAAACACTCTGGCCTTATAAAAATACCGCCTTTCTGTGTCTCCTTAACTCATTATTTTTTCACTATTTTAATATGATCTTCTGTTCACGAAGTACACAAAAGCTAGAGACTTCTCAAAGTGGACAATATCTCCAGAACAAGAAAGATCATATCCAAAAATTGTCATTTCACTTCTGGATTTGACATCACAGAGAGTCGAAGATAAAATGTCTAAAGCAAGGATGTTGAAATACAGTTTTGGTAAACAAGATATCCTTCAGGTTATTTTAAGATTCGGCATTAGTTACATTACTTTCTTGCTCATGTGACATTTTAGTGTCCCCTTTCACTAACCAGTTTTTAAAAAACTTGTTTCAACAATGTTCAGCTAGATAATAGGTCCCTTAGCAAGTAAAAATGAAGTGGTACAAATATTAAAAGCATTCGGTGCCCTTTGAAAATATTATGAAAGTTACTGCACAGATGGGCTGAAAGTTTAATTACCACAAAGAAGAGTGTCAGAGTCATTCTTGCTGCTGCAACAACTGGAAATGTAGCAACCAAAATAACCATCAGGAAATTACTCTGAGAGTATATATCAAATACAGTGAAGAAACAGCTGCCATTCCATTTATGTCTCCCAGACAGGAGAATTGCAGGGATTGGAATACGTGGAGATGCCACATTGGCTTTTTCTTAATTTGACATTTTCTAGGCATCTCTCAAATGTGCCAGACTGGTAGAAATGTATGAAATAGAGTAAAAACACACCAAGTAAAATAACACCAGTTCAATTTCATGTATTTTTGGTGTGCAGATTTGTGTGTGTGTGTGTTAAAGTTCATAGTTCTATTATAGGATGTAAAATTTTATTTTTATTGCAGAGCTAACTAATATTATCCACAGAGCAGTACTAAGCTTACTTTAAATGAAAATGTTATGCTATTTTGGTCTTTATAAATCATCTTTAATAGTGTTGTGTACTCTCATGTATTATTATATAACGAGTTGATAGGAAATCCTATTTTAACATCATAGCTCTATGTCAGATGTCAGAAAACGTGAGAAAAAATATTCAACAAAGATTATTTTTTTCAGAATAAATGTTCTTCTGCCTCAAAGGAGAAAGTGCATAAGGAAATTGTAAGAATATTTAAAAACTGCTCTAAAAACAACTTACTATAAGTCATATGGCCCACTGTGGCATCTTGCCATTCTCTGCATTCTGTTGTTTCTGGCAATGTTTTAGCCAGAATTCTTTGAGCCGGATTTGTTATTACAGATAATGGTACACTATGTACTTAAGGAAGCACAATATAGTTGAAAGCTATAAAAGAGATGTGTGTTCATTTATATTTAGCAGAGTAAGTTTTACAAGTATAAGAAACAATACCACATATTATGGAAAATATTAAGGAAACTATGATAGTATAAAGATATATATTAATATCATCAATTTCTGAGAAACATTACAATTTGTGGTTATTAAAACTTAACTATGCTGAATCCCAGTTGAATTCATGATAACTCATTTTTACCTCCCAAACACGCATTTCATATATAAGCCAAGTCTTACTTGAGGTCTCGAGAAGTGAGAATACAGCTGGGAACAGAGTTACATATAGAGTAGTAGCTAATAAATAATTGATATCTTCTATAACTTGGACATTGTTTCTGAGCCCCTATGACCAAGAAGTTTCTGAAACTTTATGCTCAGGAGAGTATGCAGAAAATCATAAAGTAGTTTGCAATGCAATTAAAGATGTTGAAGGTGTTATAATTATGAATTTCTTGAAATAATTATTATGCCTTAAAATTTTAGCATAATTTAATGGAATCTCATTTCAATAGGTCAAAAAACTTAGATTTAAAAGTCTTTCTTTCAAGCAATAAACTTAGATCAGAGATTTATATGGAAGGGATTATGTTAGATGTGTGGATTCAAGACTATTGGGTGAATAGATTTAGTATGCTAAAAAGACACTGAAGTTTATAAACTTCAATTAAGTGAAGAATACATTCATATAACCAATGGGCAACTTGCATGACATACCACTCCATTGCTTGTCTGACCTCATGATATATCTTCTGAGTCTGCTCCAGGCACACTAGACTGCTGTTCCTCCAAAATACCAGAGGCACTCTTGCCTCAGGGCCTTGCACATGGCCATCCCTGCCTGGGATCCTCTTCCTCTGTAAGATACCCACTTCCCTTCCTCATTCCTTCCATTCTTGACTCCATATACCTACCTTCCCAAAGAGGCCATCTAGGTTTTATCTCCCCATCCTGGCTCTTGCCAACTTACTGTCTACTTTCCTTGCTTAATTTGTGTTCTTCTTATTACTTAGCATCCAATATAGTATAGTATGTATACATATGACCTTATTTGAGTTTTTGTCTGTTTTCCTCACTGGAATATATGTATCTTGAAAGCAGGGATGTTCGTTTGTCTGCTTTGCTGTATTTCAGGCCCAGAATAATATCTGTTGCATGAATAAATGAACAAACTAACTGCAATACAAAGCAAAGTGAATTTGGTGCTGAAAAAATTGATCCAAAGAATAAGTATTCTAATTTTCTTAAAACAATCAAATGAAAGGGCAGATCAGCTACCATTCTTTTTCTGATTTAGAATTCTCTGCTTCTGTAAGGCATAGATTTAATAAAGCGATTCTGTGTACACACACACACACACACACACACACACACATTTTGTATCATTTCACTAAAAGGGAATTAACATTCTCAACAATATAAAGTGGATGGCGGGGGATGCATATACATCTGGTGATACACTCTTGGGGAAAGACAAGTCATCTTGTCTAATATCTGTATAAGCACGCTGGTAATTGTACCTTCTTATAAGTAGACTGCTTCTATTTGCCAGGATAATGCACTTATCGTGATGTCCCTGGTTTAGAATTATTTATGATAACCCAACCTAGAATCTATGGATTTATGAGTTAAGGCTCTCCCATGTCTCATAAGTTATATAACTCTCTGGGTTATAAAATGGAGAGATAGGTAATGCAAACACTTGCTGTTGTATGAGGTGACCAAATCCCCGCTTAGAAATAATATCTATTACTTGAACCAGGGAAAGAATGTCAGATGCAGAAAGGAAAAACCTGGGAGCCATGACGGATGTCCTCTATTCTCACTAGTTTCTTTGGGCCTCTTGTCTGCTAGCTTCCTTGAAATTATTAATAATATCTGATAGTTCAGTATCGAACAGCTATAATGTCTTTAGAGGTTGATGCTGGAGCATAGTTCAAAAGAACTTTTTAAGTATAAAAAGCTTGAAATGAGAAGACCTGGAGTTCATGTTTGTTCCTGGGCAGGATATCTTACAGAATTTACTTAACATCTCTCAGCTAGGATTCTTTATTTGTAAAATAAAGATAATACTTCAAAGATTTGAGATGAGACATGAAAAAAAGCAGTGCATTTGAAATATCAGTTGCCAAGTAAATAAGGGGCATATATTTTTATGTGTGTGCTTATGTTAGACTTCTGCTTTTTGTTGAACAAAAAGATAAACATATCAGAGATTTTTTCTCCTGTCTTGAGCTTTTATTTATTATCAATAAGGAATAGTTATTAGGCAGATCTGATTCAGGGTGAAATAGAGTAGAACCAAAATGCTGTGATTTCACACATTCATAAAGATTTGGAGATAAAGATATTGTATTTGTTAATAATCAACTCTGTGGCCATCAGTGAACGAGGTGTTTCTATACACTATTTCATCTAATTCCCGGAGCAACTTTCTGATGTATTGTAATCCTCAAGTTATAGAAGAGAGAACAGAAGTTCAAAGAGGTTACATAATGGAAGTAAAGGATTGATTTATGTCATGCATTTGTCTCTTCATCTAATGCCTAAAAGAATGACTGGAACTCACTAATTAGATTTAATACATTATATAAACAAACCCTAACAACTGTTTTGTGGTAAGACAGAAAAGAGCGCATAGATATGAAGCTGGAGACTGGAGGAAGACAGCAGAAGTGGTAAATCACTACAACAGACTAAACTCCTAAAGGGTGTGATTAATTCTAAGTTAGGATTTGTGGAATATTTCAAAGTACAGCAAAAACCCACAAATAACAAGCCTAGCAAATATCAGTTACACCTGCACAGAAAATGTCAAGGCATTTCTCAATTTACAAAGGGAAGAAGACCAGTCAAGATATTTTCCTGTGAATAGAAAGACTTTCCACAAGTTTGTAATTTAAAGCATAATGCTATCCATATCACATATTTCGCTTAGACCATATACAATATATACCTGGAAATTTAAACAATAAAAATAAAGATTAGTTTTCACTGTTTTCTTCCTAATCTGATTACTTAAAAAAGCTTCCCAGCTCAGCTATACTGTTATCTTCTTATTTCTTTGAAGATCCCAGGAGATAAAATTATTTTAAAATAATTTTCATTTCCAAATGCTATATGGCAATGACAAATGGCACCTTTTGTCACTGGGCCTCTGGTGTTTTTTCTGATAGTGTTAACAATGATTGTTCTTATTTAAACATTTACATTCAGTGCAATCTGGTTTTAAGGAAAGACCATTTTAAATGACCTTCTTTAGAGTTCACCTTCTCAGAACGATCTATTCTGCAGTCGGCAGCAACTTAGCAACTTTCTGCCTTAAATATCATCAGTGAGAGGAGAAAAAAAAAAGTCTTGAACAAATGTCTCTCCTCAAATGGGAGAAAGTGACATTGCCAGTGAATAGAGGTGCTGCCTCTTATCTGTGCTTAATAACCTCTCTTACTGGCACCCATTCAGCTGCCACTTAGCACAAAGACAAGTTTGCATGTCATTTAACAGGTCTGCATTAATACACCCAACCAATCAATGGCTCCTACCCATTCCACAAGGACACCGGTCTGTTACCATTACTAGACACTGTCAACAGAAAATGACACCAGAGTCACAAAAGGCAAAATGATGTCAGTTTAATCAGAGAGCAGACAAAAAGGCAAACAATGCTACCCAGGATAGAAGTGTAACAAGGAGACTCAGAGGTTGGCATAAGCCACTCTTGGCAGGTCCCTGTGAAACTGGCTTGAAATTCAATGAAATAAAACCCAATAGAATGACATAGACAATCAGAACTGTTTTCCTCCATTCAATTAAAACTGGTGACTACTGTTGGCAGAAGGAAAATCTGTAACAAAATATTGGAAGAAGGTACAACTTGAATAGATTTTATAGGAAATCAAACTATTTTTTCATTCTAAGGGAAGGACCAGCCACCTAAATTATATTATTTTAAAATTTGTTTAATCAATTACTTCAGTTTTCTTTCCATGGAAATTAAATCAATTTTTTTTAAAAGTCTTATTATATTAGGCCAACAGCTTTGAATTGGTATATGTATACACTGACAAGATAGCTGTTCACATTAAGTAGTGATAATAATGATGGATCTGTACAATTATGCATGTGGAATAGGCCTCAGAGATTATCTGGCCCAACCTGCTCATTTTACAGATGAGAGAACTGAATCTAAGACAGAGTGAGTGAGATGCCCAGGAGCACAATGGCAGAGCAGGATTCCTGGCTCTCGGTCCAGCTCTTTTTTCCATAACACAGTTACAGTTTCATGTTTTACAATCATAACGTAATTTTTATCTGGAAAAAGAAAGCATTTCATTAATTTTCCGTATGCATGGAATGCAAGGTATTGTGAAACAGTGAAAAGGAAATTATTTTAAGAAAGTGACTTCAAAATAGAACACTTATGAACAATGCATTATCGTTTTACTGACCCTGTAAACCTTGTGAGATTCCTCTTCCATCTCCTCAAAATACTGGAGGACCTGCCGTGCCCTGAAAATACACTAGAGATAAGCCCACAGTGAAGCCAATGGGAGTTGCCCCAGAGCCGTAAATATTTGGGCAAAATCTCAGCGGTTCCACATCCCGATCCCCCACTGCCCTAATCTGAGTTATTTGGCTGGCTCGTCACCCAGTTTTCACAGGGGTCACTATTTTGGCCTCATCTCTGACATTATTCTCAGCACCTCTTTGTGTCAAAGTCCAGAGCTGACTGTGCTGCCCACTTCAGACAGTGCTTTCAGCCAAGGGCTGGCTCTTCCTTTCTTCCAGTTCAATTTCCCCCAGTTCGATTTCTGCTAAGTCCTGTAGCTCTGGGGCGGCTTGTGCATATGGAGAGCCAGGTGGATAGGCATTTTTCCCCCGGACACATTCCAGACTGCTCCCTGCCGTAGGCTGACAGCTTTTCCTGGTAGCAAAAATTGAAATTTGGTTTCAAAGCTTATTCTTCCCTTATTATCCCAAGAGGTCTATCTCGACCCTTTAAAATCCATGCCCCTTTCAAATAAAGAAGATATATCTCAAGGATCCTCTGCCTCTGCCCCCAATGCTGATATAAGATTTAAGGGTGATTTGTGACACTAAGAATAGTGTTAACTGCTGCCCATGAAGAATGTGTTGGGCATTGATATGGGCAGTTCTGTTACAGAAAACTATTGCTTTACATTTAAACATGGTACATGTAAAATATTTAAAATGTTTATTCAAGCTTCACAGACCTTCCCCTAAGATTCTGGTATGGGCTGCTCTCATTCCCTTTTTCCCAAGCTTTAATGCAGGCCTTACCGGTTTAGAGGGGGCATGTACCTGCAGTATTATAAACCCTTTGCCCTTTTTCTTTTCCCTCTGCCTTTGACCTCTCCCAGAACAGATAATTTCACCACGAAGCAATTTCTTTCTCACATAGTTTCATAGAGGCTTCCTCCTAGCTTTTTTTGTCAACAACCATCCTTGGCACCATATCCTCAGGAAAGTCTGCCTTTTATTTATCCTAAGTTCAAGATTAAACACACACACACACACACACACACATACACACAGACACAGACACACACAGGGAAAGAGAAAGAGAGAATTATAGTTATCATAACTAATTAGTTTAAGGATAGTTCCAGTAAAATATTTTTGAAAAAAAGATATTACCCTTTCCTTAATATTAGGAAGAATAATCGTTGACTGCTATCAACTTCTGGATTCCTTTAACATTTCTAAAAATAGTAGCAAAATCCCTCTCTATTTCTGCTTTAATTCTGTAATCACCCAGATTTTAAGATTTTGTTACCCACAAGGATAATTTTTAAAATCTCAACAACAATGTAGGAAAATGGCATTTCACATTATTAGCTATGGAAGTAAACTTAATGTTCATTGACAGATGAATAAAGAAAATGTAATACATGCATACAGTGGAATATTATCAACCTTAAAAAAGAAGGAAATGCTACCATTTGCAACAACATGGATGGCCCTGGAAGACATTGTGCTAGGTGAGATAAGCCAGTCACAAAAGGATGAATGTTGCATTATTCCATTTATATGAGGTATTTAAAATAGACTCATGGAAGGAGAAATAGAACGGTGGTTGCCAGGGGATTAAAGTAGGGAGAAGTGATGTATTGTTGTTAAATGGGTATAAAGTCCCAGTTATACAGATGAATAAATTGTAGAGATCTGCTGTACAACACAGTGCCCACTGTTAACGAAGAAATTCGTTAAGAGGGTAGATTTTATATTAAGTGTTCCTATCACACACACACACACACACACAAACACACACACACACACACAAAAACAGGCAGAGGGACACAAGAAAACTTTTAGAGATGATGGATATGTTTATTACCTTGATTGTGGTGATGGTTTCACAGGTGTATGCATATGTTCAAAATCAACAAATCATATGCATTAAACATATGCAGTAATTTGTATATAAATTATGCCTCAAAAAAGTTGTAAAAAGAGATACAGTCTGCTAGAGTCAGGTTATGTATAGTAAGGATATGTCAAATTTTAACCAGTAAAGAAATAAACCATAATTTTGGGTTATATTTCTAATGTGTATCACAATAAGGTAGAGGTTAAGTATGGCGTCTAAAGTCAGACTGGGTTTAAAACCTCGTTCTACTATTAACTACCTTGAATAAAGAGCTTATATTTTCTCTTCCTCTTTCTTAATCTAAAAAATGAAGACAATAAGAATACTGCCCTCCTAGAGTTGTTAGAAAGGATAAATGAGATAATACACATTAAGCATTTGGAACCGTGCCTGGCATCACTGAGAGTTAGCAACTATAATTATAATAATAAATAGTGATACTCTCTAGCCTCTGAAGGGCTGTTCTGATTTCAGTGATGTCTCCTTTCTTGTGTACTCCTGGTGCATTCTACACAAGGAAATGGAGGTGGTCATTCAATTCCTGGTACATGAAAAGACATATACTGGTTACCTGATTCCTTTGCTGTCTAAGGGAGTAACACCTTCAACTCTTGAAAGAATTATGGCCTTTCATATCAGTTACTCATTTAAATGTGAAAGGATGCATACTTATCATAAAGTATGCAGTAAATTATTTCTATTAGGACCTCAATCACCCATCCATTATAGGTATATCATAATTTTGCTTTTCTCAAACCATAAAATGCTGAATAACCACAGCAAAACAGTATGCTTCTACAAATATAGCATTATTTAATTTATAGGTGAGCCCATTAGATTTAGTTTATCACAGCATATTTCAAAATTTGATGTGTCTTATTGATACACAGATTCTAGCTCTGAGACCCAAGAGTCTTCATTTCTTTTTTCAATTTTTTTTATTAAAGTATAGTTGATATACAATGTTCTATTAGTCCAAGGTGCACAACATAGTGATTTGACAGTTCTATACATTGCTCAGTGCTCACTACACTAAGTGTAGTCACTATCTGCTACTATACAACATTATTACAATATTATTAACTATACTCCCTTTGCCCTATTTTTCATCTCTGTTATTTATTTTATAACTGGAATTTTGTACTTCTTAATCTGCTTCACCTATTTCACTCACTCCCCCCATCCCTTCCCCTCTGGTAACCACCAGTTCTCTGTATTTATGAGTTTGTTTCTGTTTTTTGTTTATTTTTTTAGGTTCCACATATAAGTGAAGTCCTATGGTATTTGTCTTTCTCTGACTGACTTATTTCACTTAGCATAATGCCCTCTAGGTCCAACCATGTTGTGGCAAATGAGTATCGATTTCTAATAAACTCTCAGATGATGCTAATTCCATTGGTCAAAGCCACCACACTTTGTTCCACATGCGGATCTATATAGGACATTATGATCTTCCATACATACACAATTTAAAATAATAGATCTATTATATGTTGGCTAATTGAACATAATAAAAAATGATAGATCTAATTTTAATTTTCAGACTTGAACATTTTAGGTTTTAGAGTCAATTTTACTTAAACTTTAGTTTGCAGTTATTTGATGCCACAGAAGGTTGGGTTGATATTGGGTTTGTCTGGATGCCTATTGTATATTTCAAATAATCATATTTTTGGTATGACTATTCTAATATTTCACTTGAATTCATCAATCTAGAAGATATTTTCCAAAAAAGAATATGAGAAATGATGTGACAATAAAGTCCAAACATGGATTTTGAACCAATGTCACAAATACAATGTCTTGTCTTTTTATGACAAGCCTTATGATTTAAAGTACAGCAAGGTTTTAAAAAAAAAAAAAACTTTGGTTCTTCTAGGAGTATACACTACAGTTCAGGAGCAGTCAAACTGGTACTTCACTGCAAAATTTCTTTAAATAGCACTGGTTTAGAGGCTGGAAAAAAGCATGCAATATTAAAAAATATGACAAGAAGAGAAGAGTAGAGAGGAAAGAGAAATGTCAAACTGTAAAAATACATTTGAGTGGAAAAGAAACATGTTCTTGGTAAGGGTACATCATGTTGGGCTTATATACCGCATTGAAGATGAATAAGGTATGAGAAAAAGATCCTACTCATAATTAATTGAGCTTATGAACTCAGGTGTTTTATTTTTTCTGATTCAGGACGTTGATACATTTTTTAAAATATAAAAGCCTCAAAGGGAAGAAAGACACCCATAGCTGTCATCATTCCTTCTGGCTGTAATCCCAAACAAGATATGAGAGAAATAGAAATGCAAGTGAATTTTTATAAGGTTCCATTAGATATGACAGTAGGGGGACTAAGTGATTACCTCTCTTCTTTCGAATTTTTCATTTTGAAATAATTTTAGGTTTTCAGTAGACTTGCAAGGATAGTACAGAGAGCTGTTATCCATCTTTACTCAGCTTCCCCTAAAGTTAGTATCTTACAAAACCATGGTCTGTTTATCAAAACTAAGAAATTAACATTGGTGCAATGCTGTGAACTAAACTACAGACCTTATTTCATGTTCATCTCCTTTTCCAATAACATCATTTCTATGTTACAGAATCCAATCCAGCTTACTGCATTGCATCTGTTCATTATGTTTCCTTGATCTCTTCCAGTTAGTGACAACCTCTTAAATCGGTCTCTGGTTTTAATGTCATTGATATTTTTGAAAAGTACTGGTGAGGCATTTTATAGATTGGCTCATTTTTTTTAGCTCTTAATTGGACTTTTTTCATTATTCCATTGGGGTTATGGATTTTTAAAAAGAATATCACAGAGGTGACGCTACCTTCTCATGTATCACATCAGAGGGTCCATGATATCAACATGACTTGTTACTGTTGGTGAGAAACTTGATCATCGAAACGTTGGTTACGATGGTTCCTGCATGATTTCTTCACTGGGAAGTTGTTCTTTCTCTATTTCCACACTATAAATATAAATTGATCACTGAATTGAGCCCACCCTTAAAGATGGGGTAGAGTTTATTAAGACCCACCTCATGGAGGAGGAGAACTGTGATATGCAAAATATATCCTTCAAAGATATCCCTTTCTTAATCCCCAGAACCTGTGAATATGCTTTCTTCTGGCTGTCTTCAAGGTTTTCTCTTTGTCTTTGTTTTCAGCAGTTTAAAGATAATATATCTACATGTGCATTTTGTATTTATCCTTCTTGGCTTTATCTGAGCTTCTTGGATCTGTAGTTTGACACCATCACTCATTTGGAAAATTTTTTTTTTTAAGGATTTTATTTATTTATTTGAGAGAGAGATTGAGAGAGAGAGAGAGAGAGAGAACATGAGGGGGGGAGGGTCAGAGGGAGAAGCAGACTCCCCGCTGAGCAGGGAGTCCGATGTGGGACTCGATCCCGGGACTCCAGGATCATGACCTGAGCCGAAGGCAGTTGCTTAACCAACTGAGCCACCCAGGCGCCCCTCATTTGGAAAATTATCAGCCATTATTTCTTAAAATAATTCTTCTGGGTTTTTTTCTCCTTTTTTCCCCTCCTTCTGGAATTCCAATTATGTATATTTTAGATCATTTGATATTGTCCCACAGTTCATGGATGCTTTCTCATGTTTTCTTTTTTCTTTTTTTTTTTTTCCTTCCACTAACTTCTCTTTGGTTTTCAATTTGGGTAATACCTACTGATTATTTTCATTCTTACCAATTATTTCCTTGCTTGTGTTTAGTCTGCAGATGAACCCTTCAATGACATTCTTCACCTCTGTTACGAATGTTACTGATTTCTAGCATTTCCAATTGACTTATTCTTATAGTTTCCATCTCTGCTTAAATTATCTGCCTGATCTTGCAGGTGTTTACATTTTGTATGAAAAACCTTTAACTATTCATTGTGGCTTTTTAACTTCCTTACCTAAAAGTTCCAAGATTTCTGTCCTATATGAATCTTGATCTGATGGTTGATTTGTTTCTTCAGACTGTGATTTTTCTTGTCTTTTTACATGCATTTTATATATATGTATATATATATATATATATGGATGCCAAACATGTTTACAGGACCATCAACACTGATGTATATTATTTTTATGTTTGGAGATGAATACACCTTTCTTTCCTGTAGGCTTTTAACTTGGGGGGATTGTGGCTAATAGGATCAGGGGCTGGGTTTGAAGTGTATTGTAATACTTAACATCAGTGCACCAAGCATCAAATTCTTCTAACAATATCTTGTGTTTATGGGTTGACTTATGTGCCACATGGTTTTCTCTCTGTACTGCACTTAGTTTGAAGTCTTTCTTAGCTCCTTAGAGAGATCCTATGCCATGTAGCCCTTTCAGCTATATTCTACTTTCATTACTTCCTGATGATGGTTAGTGTGGGTGGTGATGGCGGTGGGGAATGCACTCTCTTGTTTTGATTAAGCCTTAATATTAGGCAATCTATTGAACCCATGAGCCTGGATCCTGAACCTGGATCTCCAGGTAAAGCCTACACAACTCCCATTGTTTCTTTTCTACTGTAGGCTTGGACCCAATATGTACTACTACTCTTCACCCAGGATAGTTTTTTGTTCATAGTCCCATCTTTTCAGCGGTTGAGTGTCCACCATGCCTTCAGTGTTCATTTTTTCCTCCCTGCAGATTAAGGCATTCTTTCCTTAGGTGATGTAAGAGGGATGGGTCTGGGCAGGGTTTTTCTCCCCTCCTCCAGCTGCAGAAGATTTCTACCAGAAGCCCTCAAGCTACAGTTTTTGTTTTCCTTCTTAAGGTGTTTTCTTTTTTTTCCTTAGGACTTAAGCCTAGATCTGGGCCGAGTTTCGGCAGTGGCTAGTTTCCCATCCAGTCATCACCATGAGGAAAGCTTTCTCAGGACTCGTCCTGATTTTCTCATGGAGCAACTAGTGGTATTTCCGAGAAGCCTGAAAGTGGATGGGAATTCCTACCTGTGTCCGTGGTCCTTACGCTCTCTTGAGAGCCCACACTTGGAGGTTTTAGCGATTTGTTAAAAATTTCTCACTGAATCTTCTTCCCTACTTATATGATGGTCAGTGGCATCTGACCCATATAAGGAATTGTTTGAGTTTCTTTCTACCTCATGGCACTCTCTCCAGATTTCAGGTTAGTTCACTCTGTGACCTCAGGTCTTTGATGAATTTCAGAACACCATTAGTTTGAAGTTTGTCCAGTCTCTTCACTTGTACTGGTGAGAGTGACACTCTTCATTTCTTTCTATCTCTGAACTAAAATTGGAAGTGGGGCACCTGGCTGGCACAATCAGTAGAATATGTGACTCTTGATCTCCAGGTTGTGAGTTCAAACCCCATGTTGGGTGTGGAGATTACTTAAAAGAAAAAATAAAAATAAAATTGGAAGTGGATTATTTCTTTTTAAATTTGAGAAAATATTACCTTGCAAGTGTTCTTTGATATAGTTTGGTCACTTTGTAGTAAGTCTTGGAGACGGAGTGATTCCAAAAGTCAGGTAGAAGTCAGGAGTATTCTTAATTTCCCCAGCTCCTGCCCCATGGGACAGGAAACAATAGGACAGTCATAAGTGTTGTTTGAAAAATGGAAGAGAGATGTATTTGTCAAATGCACTTGGGAAAATCATTGCTTTAACTTTATTACACAACTTTTCTTACCGCAAATTTCCCGAAGCTTTTTTTTTTTTTTTTAAAGATTTTCATTTATTTATCTGAAAGAGAGAGACAGCAAGCAAGAGAGCACCAGCAGGGAGAGTGTCAGAGGGAGAGAGACAAGTAGACTCCCCACTGAGTAGGGAGTCCTATGCAAGGCTCAATCCCAGAAGCCTGGGATTATGACCTGAGCTAAAGGCAGATGCCCAACCTACTCTGCCACCCAGGCACCCCTCCCAAACTTTTATAAATGTGTCTGGTAAATCAACAACAGTATATTTTCAAACTTATTTCAACAAAAAATGCTTTGTCCCCCTCTGGAAATGTCTGGAAAGTTATTTGTAGGCAGAATATACTTTTTAATATCTGCTTAATTTAATTAATATATAATGTACAGTTGACTCTCTTGTTTTCACACCATGAATCTTCATATCCACTCCTGCTTTGATGGGACTTCCTCCTCTGAATAGACTCTTGAGGTTTCAGGCAGGTCTGGGAGATATGGGTCTCCTGACACAATGGGCCTAAAGTGGGGAGGGGCAGAAAGACTTTCCTAGAAAACTAAGGATTACACAACATAATCACTAATTACACTGGCTACACCTGAAGCTGACTCTGAAGAGAAGAGCCAAGTTATGATGTGTTATGTGAGAAATGGGTAGAAAATATAGCATCAAAAATTGGGCATAAGTTTTTCCTGCCTCACATTGAGTCATTTCATTGTCCTAGCCAGAGCAACTGCTACTGTGCATAAATGCTCTCCCTTTTGAAAGAAAACCATTAGTGTACATCTTTATTGACCATTTTTATTAACATTTCTTAGCCACTTAGTTGCAGTGAAGCTAATTTTTCCTGGGTTTTGACATTTAGAATATGGAGAAAAAGGATTTTTTTGGGTGGTATATATGCTAGACACACTCTTATTTCACTTTCATAAGAAATTCACAGATAAAACTGGATTTAAAAGCTGGTCAAACAACGTTAAGAAATCCTCCAATGTTATGATAGCTAAAAAAAAAGTCATTTCAAAAGGCATTTTTTTTTTTTTAACTGGAAGCTGAGAAGGCTTATGGTCAAGAGTTTATGTCTCCAGGACCCCAAGATATGAAGAGATGCTTCATCAATGGTTAAGTGCTGGTTTTTCAAGGTTAAAACTTATTTTTTATAGTCATCAATTGATCTCAAATTGGTTTCCTGCAAATGCCAGGTAAGTCAGCTGGCAAGGACAAAGGAAATATTCAAAATCCAGATGATCACACTCTCTTCATTTTATTTAATTAGCTATTTTCTGTGGGAAAAAAAATCATAGGTTTTATTTTATGGTCACTTCTAAAGAATTTTGGAGATATCACATAGACATGGTCTAAGGAGAATTTCTTTCCGCATGCAGGCAACCTCTCTAGTTGGCTGTGCAGTCTTATATTACTTTAAGAGTGTGTAACTTTTGAGTCAGAGGTTCTTATGGCATGAAAAGCCTGGGTTGCCCTCAAGGGATTTGTCGCACTTTATTTAGCTCAAGCATGAACTCAAAAACCTGGAAAATGTACTCTACTTGGCAGCCCAGTACTTCTTGCAAGTCGTAAAGTTCAAGCTATCAAAGAACTTTTCAAGGTGACAATTATATCACATAGTACTTGACCTTTACAACAAGACTTGGGTTTGGCAATCTATGCTGAGGGGTTTCCCTCCTGCTGGCATGTACCTTGCCTCCTCTTTTAAAACATACAGTTTGGACAGAAAACAGTCTGGCTATTATGTAAACCATTTGTTCTATGCCATACTAGCTAATGGAAGAGTTTTAATGTTACAAAGATAGTAACACATGTTACCTTCCTGCTACCTTACCTGAGAATTTGAAATAATCACAACATCCAAATAACTCCCTTCTGGTTTGTAAGAGATGATAATAGTCTAAGATTTGCTCACAAAAGGAGTCCCTTGAAAGGATTAGTGACAGCTATTATAATTGGACTATTATAGAGACAATAAACTGGCTTAATCTATAAAACACAAAAATCTAAGAAGGTCCAGAAGGAATGGAGACTCTATTTTTTTTTTAAGATTTTATTTATTTATTTCACAGAGAGAGAGAGAGAGGGAATACAAGCAGGGGGAGTGGGAGAGGGAGAAGCAGGCTTCCTGCTGTGCAGAGAGCTGGATGTGGGGCTCGATCCCAGGACCCTGGGATCATGACCCGAGCTGAAGGCAGAGGCCTAACAACTGAGCCACCCAGGCACCCCTGGAGAACTATTTGATAGGGAATGCAAGCTAGGAAAATAATATACAGGCTTGATTAAGCAGATTGAACTGAATTTTTGTAGATAATTTTTTTCAGTAGGATTTCATGACTTTATATTGTGTGAAATTGTATAGAAATGTATCTCATATATAGAAATATTGTTAGTTTTTTCATCTTTTTTGTTGTATTTAGTTTTTTAACACCTTCTATAATATGAAAGGAATATCAGAGTATTTGATGTCAAAATAATGTCAGGCATTGAGTGGGTATCATTTGTGACCCATCTTTTAGTGATCGGAAGGCTGGGAGAAGCATGAACATGCATCCTTTCCCTTAATATAAGTTTAGTGAGCACTTACTATATTTAAGAAATGTTTCTCTGAACCACAGCGCAGCAGTTGGGGGGGGAAGATAGAAAACCCCTTTCCTTCTTTGTTCTTGTCTTTTTCAGGTCATATTATATAGCATTTGGTTTCTTCTTTTTTTTGGTCAAACCTGTAGAAACTTCACACTCTTGGCGAAAAATCACAATGGACTCTGTAAACCACACCCAGGAATGGCAAGAGAAAAAAGAGAGGCCACAGGAGTTGACAATAGAGTAAAGGAAGTTAGACAGAGTACTTCGCGAGAACTCTTTGGTTCAAGTGCATATCCCCAAGAAGGGAGATCCCCAAGAAGGGAGAAAGGGAGAGGTCAAAAGAGCGCTTTCTGCAAAATAAACCCCAGGGACTGTGGTCCCATCCTAAAATCTGACGTCCACTCATATTGCATACAGTATGTATGCAATGTATTGTATGCAACTATGTATTGTAAAATACATAGTATTTTACAGGACCAGGGGTTAGAACAGAGTCATTTCTTAAAATATATATATATATATTATTTGTGAAGAAACTCCCCTTTTTTTCTTTTCTATTTTTCACTTTTTTTCTCCATATCAATCAGCATATTGTCTTTCTTTGTAATGCCATTTTTATTCTGTTATACTGTAAAACAAAACTCAACCAAAATGTAACAAAACTACTTTTAGGAACTACTTTAATCAATTGAATTGAGTTTGTATTCTAATTTTTTGAAATTACTTTGTCTTTAAAAATTGTTTCTTTAGGCATGTTGAAGGTTTTGATATGACAGCCTATTTAGTTGAAATATTCTGATATATTTTCATTCTAATTCTTAACAAAATAGAGGCATCCATCCCTGCTTCAGTTAACATGTACCAACTGTACAGAATTTAAATTTCTCACTTTGAATCAATATCCCCTCAAAAATCTTTGTTGTTTCTAATATAAATGTTTGCTCCTTATCTCAACATTACAATTTGGGGTATTTCTTGATACCTGCTAAAGAACTCTTGTGTGTGGAGTTTATAATGAAAACTTAATAAGATTCTTCTTGAGAGAACAAAAATCTGACATTTTTATAGCCCCAAGAAAAAAAATCCTATGTGAAACATATAATAGAAGTAAAATGAAAGAAACTTATTTTAGTATTAATATTTTTTTAAAATGAGGGAAACACTCTTCATCATTGGGTCCTGATGATATACAAAATACATATATTCTAGATTAGTTTTGACATCCAAACCTTCAGTCAAGCTACACTTCATTTTCTTGGAAATTGATTGCTCTTCTAAAGACTTTCAAGGTCTAGTACCTTGAAAAAAAGAAATCCTGGGAATTAGTGGAGCTGTTCTCAGCTCTGGAAATCTCGGATATAATTGGGAATGAGTACTTCCTTGAGATCTGAGATGATGGCTTTGTGTATAATGAGAATCTTGAACCTCCAATTTATACTGAGCCCATGCAACAATCAACTGACACAGTTACCTGAAAAATGATGCTAGTTTTCCTTGATACCTACCTTTGCCACTTCTTAAAAAAAAAAAAAAATTTATTTAAGAGAGAGCGAACGCAAGTGCACGTGACTAGGGGAAGGGGCTGAAGGGGAGAATCTTTAAGCTGAGTGGGGACCCCAACAACACGGGGCTTGATCCAGGGACACCATAAGATTACAACCCATGAGATAAACGACCTAAGCCAAAACCAAGAGTTGGACGCTCAACCAGGCACCCATAGCTTTGCCACTTCTAATTGACTCTATGTGTGTTACTTTTGGTCATATCTCAGCTGTGTGAGTAGAGGGAAAGAGTCCCTGGATAAAAGCAAATAGTGTGTGCCAGAAAATTGCAGGTTCCGGATAAGTATCCAGAATCATGAGAACATGATGTGGAAATGGATTGTAGTTTATAGTATAAGGAAAATTTAAAGATGTAGAGGCAATTATTTTTCACCCTGGATTCATTGTTATAGCCAAGGTACTTGACTGGTTCTAATGATTTGTCTGCATTCTTTTATTAAGGCAAATAAATGATTATGGCTTTATATCAGTATGATGTAACTGCTAGAACTTCTTCGGCATTTTATTTAGGAAGGGGCAGAAGGCTAAGAGAAGTAGATATATCACAATGGATTTATATGTAAGACCTGAGAATCCATCATTTGCCTATATTCTACTGAAAAGCCCACAAGATACTTCCATCTCTAAGACAATAGAGAATGTACTGATGGGGAAAACATTCTTTTATTTGATAAAATCAATGCAGTCTCTGTCAGTTGTCATAAAATATGTTGATTTGTCATACCAAATGTTGATTTGGTATGTGTTCTTTTGGATTTTACTAATAGGCAGGAACAAAATCTTGTTCTCATATGGCAAGGACAGAAATATATATTTAATTTTTCCCCCTTGTTCACATTAACTTGCCTGATCACCTGCAATTACTTTAATTATATTAGTATTCAGTAAACACAAACCAACCCACTGTATTTTTGACATTTGTGCTAATTGGACCGGTCATGCAGGAAGTAGTAAGTAGTCTAGGTACCATAGTAATAAACACACATGCCAGAAGCTGGGAGATAATCTCTTCAATGATTCAGGGATCTGCTAAATAAGTGAAATCCAATGGTATAGGTCTTGTGGGGACATATCCTTTAGAGTAAATGAAAATTATTTAAATCTTGAAACTTGTACCACTAAAAAAACTCTTCAGTTTTGGTTCTTTTGGTAGACCTCTTTGGGTTGCAGGCTTAACTCATTTAAACTCATTTAAAAATCCTGCTCCAACTCATTGACTAATTGATACAGATTGGTCCCGGGGATGAAAACCAATCTCTCCCTTGGTCATACCAGGGCTAGTGCAATAGGTACATGAACATAGATGCATAGGTACAGGGATGGAGATTATGCATTAGCTCAGAAATATGGAATTAACCTTGCCAAGAATCTTCTAGCTACTGTCACTGATGGATATCCAAACATCAATAACAGAGAATGTGGCTGAACTTTGATCTGACACCATAACTTAGCCAGATTTGCCAGCAGATTGATTACATAGGCTCCTTTTCCCTTTGGAGGAACAATGATTTTGTCCCTACTGAAACTGACAAATATTCTGGCCATAGACTGCATTTCTTACCTGCAACACTTCAGACTACAGTACCATTCACGGGCTCATAGAACACTGAAGATAGCTGGCACAGAAAATATATATCCTAGTGAAGATCCCACTTATGGAAAAATAGTCATGTACAATGATTTTATTTTATAGCTCAATGTGCATCAGTGGGAAATATGTAAATAAGTTATGGGATATTACAGTGGAGTACTACACCTTACTTGAAAATAAATGTTAGATCCAATTCTATCAATAAAGGTTTGTGGTAAATATATTATTCTTTGTACATTTCAGCATTCTTTTGTTCAACATTCTTAAAATATGTGTGCGAATTTTTTTCCTAAAATTATCTGAAATAATTACTGTTTTTAAACTAAATCTGGATGCTCACTGGAACCAAAAATTATGAGAAATGTCAAAACGTTTCTCTGATATAGCTCCTTTTGATTTTGAAGCTGACACCCAATCAGGGCTGAGGATAATTACGTTAGTAAAGACATTATCAGACATTCCTAATAAGAAATAGTTGAGGAATGTATTAAATGATTGAATCCAAAACCTTTCACATGGATATTAGTATTTATTTAGCTATCTGGGGTGAAGCTAAGGATTTTGACTTTGTAACTAAATTAATGTTATTCATAACATCAGATCAATTGGGAAAATAATCACTGAATTATAATACTAGGGCAGCCTCAAAAACAAGTTGAGGGCATTAAGACTTTAAGCATGGAACCGATAATATTTTTATGACAGACTTGTTTAATTACAGTATTTATTGCATTGTCTTTTTGTTCTCCTGGTTCTCATTTATTTTATTTATTTTAAAAGATTCATTTACTTATTTGAGAGAGAGAGAGAGGGAGAGAGAGAGAGAGAGAGACAGCGAGTAAGGGGAGGGAAGGAAACAGAGGGAGAGAATCCTCAAGCAGACTCCCCACTCAGCTGGGAGCCCAGCGTGGGGATTGATCCCAGGACCCTAAGATCATGACCTGAGCCAAAATCAAGAGTTGCCACTTAACCAATTGAGCTACCTAAGCACCCCTTGGTTCTCTTATTTTAAACTTAATTTTTATAATTAAGCTGTGAGGTCAGTTAATGTTTTATTTCTTGTTGGGGTTAATGTAGAGCATGAAATCAGCCATAATACCTGGCTTGCTAAAATGTTAACACAGAGACCGCTGGGGGCAAGGGAAGGTTTCAGAGAAGGGCGTGGGCCTTTGGAATGCAGAGGCCCGCGTTGGAATGCCACGGGGAGTTGCCTTCCCCAAAGCCTTCTTAGCCCAAGCAGCCACCCTGTGATTTAAGAGATGTGTACATTGTTCCTTAGGCTATGATTAGCAGAACTCATAGACCATGCAGATTAGCATATCCTATCTTTCCTGAAAACAGATCTTCCCAGTTCCAGTAAGACCCTTTGTCACACATTATGTGCTTGAGAACCAATGATAAGGACTTGCGATTATCCTGAAAGACCAATAAAAGCGGGAGCAAAGAAGAGCAAAGGGTCTTCATCTCTGAGCGTTGACCCCCTTGCCTTCTCTTCGCTTTCACGGCAAAGTTTGGAGTCATCTTTCATCCATCGGTACAGGGATTGCTGGCCATTCCCGGCAGTTCTTGACAATTAAGCACTGTCTTATATAAAATTTGAAATTTGAATGCCTGTTTATTCCTGAATATATGCTATGCAAATAATAATAGTGTTACCAAATTACTCACATGGCCAAAAGTTATATGATGAAAGGTGAAATATTTCTGTTTGCTTTTGAAAATAATTTTAACTAAAGACAAATAATCTCATCCTTCCTTAACATGAAGAGTGGATGTAGTCACCTTAAAAAACAGAAAATGTGGCTGACTTACAACACTTCATTTCATATAGCTAAAAGTGAAATGAAAGAAATAAATATATTCTTCCTTACACTAATATTTCAAAGCAGAAAATAATCTCCAAGAGCACCTGGGAACTGTTAGGATAGTTAGCACTAAATTTCAAAGTGATAAACCAGCTATATTGCTATGCTATGAAGTAATAGATGGTGTCACATAAACACAGGGAAAAAATAGACATTATATGCTTCTTTGGCTCTGCTTTGCGTGAACAGCTTCAGAGTTTTCTGGTTCTTGAGAATAAGGATGTATCTTTCATAAAAATGTAAAGTTACATCTGTTAGTATTATTTCCTTTTTGATACATAAGTTAATATCTCTTGATGATCCAGTATATGCAATATTCACAACACACAAATTTTCAGCCTGACCAAGTGCCTTCTATATAGAAAACTATTGGTAAAAATAAATTATATCCTGTGATTTCAAGTTGTAATTTTTATAGAAAATGAATATCTTGTTTGTTGTTAAAACAGGAGAAATAATCATTTGAGCTAAGTAATAACAAACTGGAGGCAACCAAATATTTCTTACTATTTTCTTTGCTAATCAAAGACTTTCTTTTTTTTTTTTTTTAAGTTTTTTTTTTTTATTTGACAGAGAGAGAGACATAGCGAGAAAGGGAACACAAGCAGGGGGAGTAGGAGAGGGAGAAGCAGGCTTCCCCGCGGAGCAGGGAGCCCAATGTGAGGCTCAATCCCAGGACCCTGGGATCAAGACCTAAGCTGAAGGCAGACGCTTAAGGACTGAGCCACCCAGGTGCCCCAGTCAAAGACTTTCTTAAAGCTGTATTTCTAGAATTTACTTTTTATATGAGTAAAAAAAAATTTGCTCTAATCTGCCATGAATATCTCAAAGAAAGAAAATTTTGCTCATTATCTGACAAAATGATTGCATATGGTATATTCTATGTCTCTTCAATAGGGTTTTCTCCAGACAATTAAGGAACACTAATTATGTTCAGAGTAGACAGTTCTAGCAAGAATTACTTTAATAGCATAAAGCAATTAGTATTATTATTTTTTTTATTAAAAGTTTAGGTAAGTATTCAGGGTCATAGGTCTTCAAGGTGAAACCCCATGATGTTTTAACCAAAAGAAAACACCCTCTTGCAACAGATCATAGTAACTATATAGGTCATTAAGAGTATTTCATAAAAAATACAATTCACAACTCTGATCCTTATTACATTCTATTTCTCTAATTTTGCCTTTCTCTTTTTTGAGTATCATTTTCCATATCTGAAATATTATCTATCTTAAGATATGAAAATGTCATTGTTTTATATTCAAAGGTTTTGAAGTGCTACAGTAACAATAAATACTAGAAAATTGTTCATCAAATCTTAAAGAGATTTTTGGTAAGTTAAAGTAGGAAACAGGTTATTCAAGTGGAAAAAGATGAAATTAGATCCTTTCCTCAGACCATATATAGCTCCAGATAGGTTAAAGACTAAATGCCAAAATACAAAACTTATATTTTGTCTGTAATTTTTTTAAAAAAAGTAATTATATTTGAATATTGTGGGGTTTTTTTAAGATTTTATTTATTTATTTGATAGAGAGAGTGAGAGAGCACAAGCAGGGGGAAGAGTAGAGGGAGAGGGAGAAGCAGGCTCCCCGCCAAGCAGGGAGCCCGATGTAGAGCTCGATCCCAGGACCCTGGGATTATGACCTGAGCTGAAGGCAGATGCTTAACCATCTGAGCCAAGCAGGTGCCCCAATATTGTGTAGGAAAACACTTACTGAATAAGATACAAAAAAAGCTTAACAAATTTGACTATTAAAATTAAGAACTCTTGTTTATTAAAATACACATGAAAAGAAAGTGAAGAGGAATCCTATACAACAAAAAATATATTGATAATTGTCTTTTATGAAAAATATATAAAGAAAAAATATATATGAAGAACATCTACAAATCGATGGAAAGATTATAGACACAAAATAGAAAAAAATAGACAAAAGACACAAACACCCATGTTACCTAAGGCCAATAAAAAAACCAAGATGACAAACCTCACCTATGGTCAGCAAAATATGCAAAAACAACTTTATGACATTCTGTTATATTTCTGTTACACTGGCAAAATTTAAATCTGGCATTACTGGGCATTTAGGGAGAAGAGGATCCACAGAATCCCTTACATATTATTAGTTGGAGAGTTCATTGATTTACCACTGGAACAGTTTGCATTCTTTTCTTTTTTTTTTTTTAAGATTTTATTTATTTATGGGACAGAGAGAGAGACAGCGAGAGAGGGAACACAAGCAGGGGGAGTGGGAGAGGAAGAAGCAGGCTTCCCACGGAGCAGGGAGCCCGATGCAAGGCTTGATCCCAGGACCCTGGGACCATGACCCGAATCAAAAGCAGATGCTTAATGACTGAGTCACCCAGGCGCCCTGCATTATTTTCTTAAGTTGATTGTTCTCATATCTTATGACACAGAAAACCCATTTCTAGGTATGTACACAAAAGATTCTCTTGCATCTACACATCAAAGACAGGCTCAGAAGTATTATATCACTAGTGTTCACAATAACAAAAATTTGGAAACAACTCAAGTGCCCACCAAGAAATAAATTCAAGAAATAACATTCAAGAAATAAATTGATTGTATAATCAGAAAACGGTATATTACACAGTAGTAAAACATAAATCCAAGACTATAGGTGAATTTCAGCAATATGAACACCAAGTGAAAAATGTTCAAAGGTTGCATATGCTTTTTTAGTGAAAGAAAACTCAAAATACATCTTTTAGAAATACATGGAGCTGAAGATTTAGAATTAATAGTTGGAGGGAGTGATATAAGAGCAAAAGACCATTTGGCTAGGTGTCATTTATTTTCGAAGTACTAGATTTTATTTTGGTTCATATTTAAGATTGTTTATTACACAATTAAAATATACAAGTGCATAAACAAGTACATAGAAGCCAACCATATCTAGACTATTGATTAAAATTTTTCATAAGTCAACCATTATGATTAGCCAGTTCTGAATGATTAGCAACCCCTGAAAATTAATAACTATGGAGGAGTAGCTGTCCCATCCCATATCTCAATAACATTTTTAAAAAATTAGTTTTGATTCCACACCATTATATTTTTCGGGAATTGCATATATAAAACAAGTATTCCTCATTTTATATAGGCTTAAAAGCTATTTATTTATCCCTTTCTCTTTCTATTTTGATGCTTTAATTTTATACTTCCATGTTAAAAGGATACACTTGAACATGAAATGAAGGAATATAAGTGATATCTAGTCAGGTGTCTCCCCCCTGAAAGGTCTCCACACAGGACAGTGTGTACCATTGTGCCATTTACTGTTACAGTCTTCACTTCCTCTATGTTGTGGACACAAGAGGCTTGAGGGGGAAAGGCAAAACTGTTTTCTAGGTTAGGTGTGATAAACCATTCTGTAAGTTTATAAGTCATATATTTGTCAGAGCTAATGTAGCACTTTAAAAAAATTAGACTATTTTTTAGAGCAGTTTTAGGTTCACAGCAAAACTCAGCAAAAAATTATTTCCATATATTCCCTGCTCTTACACAGAGACTTTCTCCACTATCAACATCTCCCACAGACTGATACATTAGTTACAACTGATGAACCACATTGACACATCATTATCACCCAAAGTCTGCAGTTTACCTTAGAATTCATTCTCTGTGTATATTCTATGGGTTTTGACATATGTATAATGACATGTATCTACCATTTGTTGGTAACTTTTAACTACTCTTTTAAAAAATTTTATTATTGAAGTATAGTTAACATACAAGGTGGAGATGAAAAGTATGACACAGAGAATGTGGTCAATAATATTGTCATAACTTTGTATGGTAACAGGTGGTGACTACACTTATCTTGGTGAGCACTGAGTAATGCAAAATGGCCAAATCACTATGTTGTACACCTGAAACTAATATATCATCATATGTCAACTTTTAATTACCTTTTTGAAAGCCTTTTGGATTCTACCATGTTAGATTATACTCTCTACTCTGATAATAGGTACAGCATTGTCTTGATTTTTTTAATTATAAAATTGTCTTCCCTACTATTATGTTAATAAATACAGGGATGGGCCTATGCCTTAAACTTTTTCAGAGCCTCAGAATTTCTCAGAATGCCTTAAAATATAGCAGAATTCCTATTAATGCTTATTGAATAAGTAAGGCCTAGATATGCAATTCATATTATGCCCATCTTTTTTGATCCACTTCATCAAAGTCCCTTGATGATTCATGGTTAAAAAAAAAAAAAAAAAGTAAAGTTAAGACAGAGTGGTCATAAACAATGTCTCACTTTTTTTTTTAAAGATTTTATTTATTTGACAGAGAGAGACACAGCGAGAGAGGGAACACAAGCAGGGGGAGTGGGAGGAGAAGCAGGCTTCCCGCCGAGCAGGGAGTCCGATGCGGGGCCCGATGCGGGGCTCGATCCCAGGACCCTGGGACCATGACCTGAGCCGAAGGCAGACGCTTAACGACTGAGCCACCCAGACGCCCCAACAATGTCTCACTCTTGATATCAAAGCAGAAATAATTTTTCTCATAACAAAGTGATTAGGACACCAAATAGAAAGACTGTCCCTTGAAAGAAAAAAAAAAAAAAGAAACTATAGCTAAGTGTAAAGACTGCTGAGAGGAACCTGTTCTAAGAACTCTAGGATGGTGAAGGGAAGTGAGGTAGAGGAAGTCAGCACACAAATGAGCACCAAAAACAGTTTCCAATACTTTGTCATGAAAGTCAACTTTCGGGAAACTGTAGACAGAGCAAGCGGGCTTGTTGCAGTCAGGACTGTGGAGTTGTCAGAGCAAGAGGACCTGGGCCTCAGGTGAGCTTGAGAAGCAGAGCTTCAAACAGTGACACAAATCAAAGAGTAAGCTCCATGTGTGCACAGTGTGGAAGGGACTGGAGGTTACAGATTGGTCTTTTCCACTTCGCCCCAACACACAAATTGCAATCACTGACAGTAACATCCTCTTTGAGTAGGAAAGGCCCAGGGAAGTTTGTTTGTTTGTTTGTTTGTTTATTATTTATTTATTTATTATTTATTTCCTTTGTGCTTGCCGTCAGGCAGTTTTCTCGTGAAGGGTCTGATTTAATAAATCTAATACATAAAATCTGAAATAAGATTATTTATGTTGCAAAAATGAGTGACCTCTAATAAAGACATTTGATTTAATCTGATTCTTTTCAAAGTGGTAAGTGCTCCAACATATAGGTCCAATAGCATATTACAATTATATAGCTGTATTTTTGAAACAGTAGGATGCAGAATCAAAATCTACATCTCTGGGGAACGCTTCTGACATGTAACCTGTGTTATGCATCACCTTTCCTGAGAGTGTGAGGAAAGTTAATTCCATTTCTGGAAGGATAGACTAACTCAGATGCTATTCACATTCAGAGTGCCTCTAAAAAGAAGATAATGAAACTCTATATGGTATCCAAGCATTTTCAGTGTCTGAAAATAAAAGTAATTAGATATTCTTAATAAGTTGTTATTCTCCATTCTTTTTAGAAATACTAGGGGTGGGGGGAACCACAGAGGATCCATTTCCAGAAAGTGATTACTCAGAATTGAAATTATTTTTACTCAGATTCAGTTGAAAATTTCCCTTAGGTACATCCCAATTGTGGGGAAGCAAGAAAAGAGAAAGAAGCACCACTAACTTCAAATTCACTTTTGGCTTCCATCTCTCTGCGAGTGAATCAGTTAAATATTTTCTTTTATGTAAGCAGAACATGTAACAAGAGAAATTCATTCAGTCATCATCAGGCATTTATTAGGCACTTTTGTATTGTTCACTTTGTTAGTCACTAAAGACAAAAAGACATGAATAAACTAACATGCCTGCCCTTGTAGAGGTCACAGCCTCACAGGGGAAGACAGATGTGTTAACAAATAAGTACAACGCATTAAGGAATGCTGTCATGCAAAAATGTTCTGTTTGCCAGAGCCACAGAGGAAGTATGCCATGTTTTGGTTGAGAAGAGCTAGGGGTCAAATAAGTGAGGCTTCATAGAAGAAGCAACATTAGACCCCATTTTGAAAGATGGATAGGAATATTCATCAATGAAAAGGGGGCCAGGAGGAAGGGCAGGAGCACTTCAGGCTTTGGGAATGGGACTCAAAGGCAAAAAGAAACATTACTCATGCTGTATGTGTGTATTTCCTGGAGACTTAAAGCTTAGATCACAAGAAGGAACTGTGCCAGTAAATGTATTCTTGAAACACGTGAAACTTTTTTTTTTTTAATAATATATTGCCCCCTCAGGGTTGTGAAAACATAACCATACTTGCTCTTTGAACATAGAGGCATCATGAATAGTGGAAAAAGAGCACCAGCTTTGAGATCTGGTACACTTGAGTTGAGATCCTGCCTCTGCCACTTATGAACTAAGTTACTTGTGACATGTACCTTCACTCTCAGCCCAGATTTCCTCAGGTTTTGCTGTCATGGAAGTTCTACCTCATAAGGTGTGGTGTCGAGTAGAGGAGACCTTCCTGACAGATCTGAGAACATAGAACATAGAACACAGGCAAAAGGACACACTAGCGTATAATCCCTTGCTTTCCCCATCTGTTCACCACTTCTAAACACATTGTTTCATTGTGGTCATATACTGTTGCTTAGAGTATGGTTTTGAGTCTTGATAGCAAAGGTGATACTTTTAGCTATTATCAGTCATTTTCATTTTTGTCTAAATGCATTATATAAACTTCCTTGGAATCAGGTTTATGTGGAAAACTGCAGTGGGACATATGGAAAAGTAAGAGTGAAAACTGATTTTGAAAGTCAGAGGCAAGGTCTAGTTCTCATGCCTGTCTATCTCCTTCTAGGTTTGGCAGCGATGGCTACCACATAGTCTCGTTCCCCAATCCAGGTTATTGTTAAATGCTCCTTAAAGGAATTTGTGAACAAAAGCAAGAAATATGCCCCACATTTACCATATTTTGCTTAAATTGATAAATACTAGTTTAGACGGTTAAGTAATCAAGAATTTCATGAAATAATTATGTGCATGTACTTAGTTAATATTTTCACTGACCTGCAAACTCAAGATAAATGTTACAATGGCAAGAAGAAATGCCTTAAAGTGAGCCTTACTGAATAGACCTTGGAGAAAACTTGTGGCATTCAAACTATCTGGATGTCTCTGAAATATTATGTTCTTGTTTAGAACCAGGGAGTGCCAATTGTTTTCCTTCTCATTTTCCTGAAAGAAATGACAGCAGTGATATTTACAGCAGTCGCAATAATTGAATTTCTATTTTGTGCTTATATTGTCACATTGAATCATTACAAAAAACGTTGTGAGATAGTTGTTATTATCCAGGTTTTGCAAGGAAAGAACCGAAAGGTGAGTTTCAGAGATGACACAGGGAGTAAGTAATGGCGGGAGCAGTATTGTCTGATTCTAGTGCAAAGGATGTCCCCATGCTACATCACCTCTTACTCATCCTAGGTTGTTGTGAAAATGCAAGGAAGTAATGTTCCCAAACTCTTCCTTTCCAAAGTTCTCTTGAAATTCCATAATGCTTTTCTACCCAGCTTTCTACTCTATTTTCACTTTCCCCAGAGAGCTTAATTGCAAGTTTCCCAGACACTAAGTTTCTATACCTGCCACCATAGTCTTTTCTATTCTTGTATTCTTGTGTCTTCTCCTTGCGCATAATCTGTTGGCATGCTCTAGGCCCTTCACTACTCGAATGATTCCTCTAGACAAGTGGAGGATGTGACCCTATTTTGTCAATGTGAATACCAACATTGGCCTTGTGTAATCATGTTTTTACATGAAATTCAACTCTTTCTCTCTTTTTTTAATTTTATTTATTTGACAGAGAGAGAGAGAGAGAGCGCACAAGCAGGGGAAGCGGCAGTCAGAGGGAGAAGGAGAAGCAGACTCCCCTGCAGAGCAGGGAGCTTGATGTGGGGCTGGATTCCAGGACCTTGGGATCATGACCTGAGCCGAGGGCAGTCGCTTAACCAACTGAGCCACCCAGGTGTCCCATGAGATTTAACTCTCACTGGACTTTTGATTTGTGTGTTCTTCCTCTCTGAAAAGCTGACTCAGATTCATTAGAAGACTGTTCCAGTAACTTGAGAGACTCCATACCATTTCACTCTCAAGAACATTCTGTCTTGCAAATCATTAATCTCAGATCAAATTCATGAACACCAATTCTCATTCCATAGAGCAGAGTTCTTCTCTGTCCTAGTCTTATTCCATGGGCATTTTAAAGAACATGTTTATATTAACCAGATGTTTTTAGATTTGGACCTATAATCGTATAATTAACCTTAATAAATTATTTTATGGCTAGCTTATGCAGGCTGAGAACCATAAGAGATTTCACTCCCAATCTCACACGTTTCTGAATAATTTTTTGCTTTGTGTATAGTAGTCTTCTTACATTGTCTCCTCAGGAGTTCTAGCAGAGGAACAGAGTCCTAGATAATTTTATCCATCAAAGATGAGATGTAGAGTAATATATATTCCACAACTTTAAAGAACTGATAATGCCTTAAAGTGCTTTAGTGTAGTTTTCATTTTTTATAAATGAGGCAACTGACACCAAGTCCATTTAAAGGAATAAGTCAGTGATAGAGATAATTAGTATGAGAAAATTGGCAACTACCTCTACCCTTGTTTTCTTCTTAGATAATTTTCTAAGCTTTCTAAGAAATATTATATACCATTGGACATTTGTGAGTCATACCCAAAAATATTAGAATCTTCTAAATATTCGATATTCACCCAAAGCAGTATATATTTAATCCTTTAAAAATGACTGAAAAACAAAATCCACCAAAACATACTTTACATACTACCTTTTGAAACATTTTTAATCTGAGTTCTGCAATTCTGTTATAAGGACAGTAAAACAGCTTTGCATGCAGATAAACAGACAGTGTTGATGGAAATCTATGTAAATATAATGGAGATTAAATTAATAATGGATTGATATTTATAACAGATTGTCTGGCACTTTTTATGCTTTATTATTAGAAAATTTTAAGTTAGAAAAGACCTATTTAACAAAAGCTTGTTTTCATCCAGGTCAGACTGCTTTGGAGTTCCCCATCCCAACACTTGCAGCAATTTCCAGCTGTACGATCATTGACATTAGCTTCTTGATGGTTGTAGTGTTCTACCCCCAAAGTTTATTATGATTTTCTTTTAAAAAAAGAACTATGTTGTTAACATTAACTGTCCACTTGGCAAGATGGGAATCATTAATAAAATGAAATGATATGGCCTATGAAATATATATTTGTACTTACTGGTGCATAAAGGGCAGGAAACATGAAGGAAATTGAACTATGCTATGTTTTTTAACAGAAAAATTACAAGTATCATTAACATTTTAATAAGTCATATAATGTAGACAATAATTAGTTTTAAACTGCAAGTTTGCTTATTTTATTTATTTTTAGCATGGGAAAATAAATACATATGTAAATAACTAAAGATGTTTAAATTATCTTTAAGCTCCATTCTGAGCAGAAGATTTTACTAGAACAAGCAGTAATTTTCACTTGCCTCTATTAACCTGTAAAACTTACCTGCATATGAAAGCTAAAGACACTTTTTTAGCTTACCTTGGTTTTCTGAGAGTAGTAAATTTAATGTGACTGATTTTCTGCTCTAGTTTCTTTATGTATTTGTTCTATAAGCAGAAAATACAGCAAACTAATTTAAAGGTGGTTCTATTTTGAAACTGTCTTTTAAGTCACATATTGAACTTTATTTAATTTTAAGTAGTGTTCTCAAATGGTATCATTCATAAGTCTTAGTAATTTGATGAACCAAAATCTATTAACTAAATTAAGTTTATTTTCAGACAATGTCATTTCAGACCTCATACATAAATGCAGTTCTCAGAAAAATTTATTGTGAAAAAGCAGTTTACTCTTACCTGAGTCTGATCTATTTCATGTAACTCTTTTGAGTTTGGGAAAGCAATTAAAATGAAAGTGTATGTCCATGCATTCCATCTGGATGTATGTGTTGCACACAAATTGTCGTGAATGCAGAAATACATGTTTATATACTAATCAGAGTTGAAAATTAACAGATGCAATATTGTTTATCCCTTAAAGACAGTATAAACAGTAAGTATTTAATGGTTGGACCTGTGAGTGTTATGTAAGTACCAGACCATCCGTTGATAAATTTTACTATTGATTCATTTTTTTCTCAAATATGGTAATGTAAATCAAACCCAATTCAAACCAAAAGATATTTATTCAACAACCACTATTTTATAAAACATTCTTCAAACATACAAGGCACTTTTTAAAAATTTTTTAAATATTTTATTTATTTATGTGAGAAAGAGAGAGACAGAGAGAAAACAAGCAGGAGAAGCAGGCTCCTTGTTGAGCAGAGATCCCGATATGGGGCTCAATCCCAGGACCCCAGGATCATGACCTGAGCCAAAGGCAGATGCTTAACCAACTGAGCCATCCAGACACCCCACAAGACACTCTTTAAACATGTAATTCCACACAGACACAAATTTTTATACAGTCATGCAGTCAAGACCTCGTTAGAGCCTTCAGTGTGTCAGGCTGTATGTTTAGTATTGGGAAGAGCATTAAGAACAAGAATAATACGGTCCTTGTTCTTATGGAATTCACAATCTGGGAAATTTCTTTCTTTCAAAAAGCTTCCATTTTAATAATGAAAACTATTAAATGAATTTGACAGATTAGAAAAATTTTAATGGATATTTAGCTATGAAGTAAGATATTTATTAAACATTAACTCTTATTATGATTTAACTTTTAAATCCTAGTAATTATGGGATGTGGTCTGTCTTTATGTCACCTATCAGCTAACATAAATTACATTTGTCATGATAAAAAAAAAATTACATTTTTACTTTCAGCTTGGCAGATTATAGACAAATATACCAAACCATTAACTACTTACTTGGATAAGATTTATCTGAATTTTTCCTTTGATATTTCATCTGAAATATTATTAGACATTTACCTGAAGAGCAATTGGGATGTTTAGAGTTATAAGGTTTAGATTAAAAGATTTAAACCACTGATCTTATTTTCCTATCACTTCAGAAAGTTAGATTCTCATAAATAAAATATATTTTTGAGCATTTGTATTATATATGCTATATATAGTGTATATACAATACTTTCTATATATTATGTATGTATTATTTATCCTACATTATGATATACATATTGGAACAATTGAAGATCATAAAATATTTCTGTTATACAAATAACAGGGGGAATTATTTAGTATAGATTTTACTGCAAGTCCATTAGACCAATACTTCTCAAAAAATTAAAGTGTACATAAATCATTGGGGGATCTTTTTAAAATACAGATTCCTGAGCCCACCTTCCAACGATTTTCATCTAGTAGGTTTGGAGGCCTGCCATTAATATGGATTTCTTACTCTCAGGTAATACTGATAAATGGACTATGGTTTGAGTAATATATATAATGATATATATAATATATATATATAAATATATATATAATATATATATAATATATATAATATATAATGAATATATATATTACTCATCTTAGTAATACATACTTTGCTGTTCTAGTGTGTTCTGTGTGCTGTTCTATGCTTTGTCCTTTTAACAACAACAACAAAAAAAAGAGGCTAAAACAAAATACTTATGATGATAGTCAGATCTTGTTCTTCTCTATTCTCATTGATGACCTACTTAGTTTCCTTTACAATAGATATGAAGACTAAAAGATAAAACTATATTATAACACAGTGATGTTTCATTTATTAAATGTTTGAGTGTATCAATTTCCTGGTATTTCTGACAACCAATATAGAAAGGCTATAAAACTGAAGTGATTTTGAGACTGACATCCACTCTGAAATCTATTTAATGATACATTTCTACTAAAAAACCAAATCACTGATGTTTTTGAATGATATCTGAGTGCTTTTATTTTAAAAATGGAAGAGTTATTAGAAAAGTATGTAAAAGTAAAGTGAAAACAAGTATCAAATATACCAAATATATCTGTATTATCACAGTCTTGGATTTGGTGCAGACATGCAATTTATTATTTATAACTACAAGAGAAAACTATTCAGGAAGCTCTGGAAAATTATTCAGTCCATGTTAGTCATATGCCATGCGCCAGTGTGTCTGAGCAAGATCCGACTACCTAGAGGCCCTGTACCTGATTACAGATCGAGCTGTTTTCATTCCTCATAACTATTAGTTTATAACCTCCTGGTGTCAGAAAATTTTATTGCTATAAATCCACTGAATCATTTTAACAACCCCTGGGTAAAAGCTATACATGTTCCATATATAAATGGTTTAACAGACTAGTACAATTAATGTATGAGCTATACATTGTAAAAATAAATATTATTTTATGATATCAGGATTTTGTGATGCTAACCATGAACCATTTATATTTTATTCAGGTTTTGCAAAAGAAAATGGAAGACTGAACAAACCATTTTAGATAGTAGCAAGAGTTCAGTTAGTACTTGTAATATATTCATTCTCCAAAAGACCCCAGACTTTTTGTGGGTGGAGAAAATTTTTTATAGAGCAGAGAAAAAGAAAGGGTGACAATTTCACACACCAATGCCATGTCTTCTTTCAGTCAAGTGCTAAAGTGAATTACAGATTTATTTCCTATCCTCATTATTTATCATTTCTTCTCTGTCTCTCTCTCTCTCTCTCTTAACTCCTACTATGGACTGACAAATTCATCAAACTTGTGGATAGCCAATATCCAGATATTATTACTGTGCATTGATTAAGTAAAATTATTAGCCAAAATTATTAGAAGTCTTATAGCTTGTCTATTACTTTTTTGTTTTAAAAATAGTAAAGAAAAAGACATATTCTGTGTTAGTTTTTATTTTCTTTATCCCCATCCCTCCTTTTACAAAAAGCTCCTCTTTAAGCTAGACTTCTATGTTCTTGAAGCCATAATATTTGAGGATTTACAAAATCATCTCTTCTTAGGGAACTGGCATCATTCATATATATTTGAGGAATGCTGTGATAAGACTATGTCGTTAGCTCTATGAGCATTTTAGTAAACTATTAAGAATTATGTGCTACAGTTGTGTATGGAATAAATTGCGTTTCATTTGTAAATTTTCTCTCATCATGACTTGTCAGGCCAGTTGCTCTTATCAGTGACTAGCTTATGTGTTTATGGTTTTAATTTTGTTGTTGTTTTTGTTGTTGTTTTTTACAATTGTTGCCAAAATTCTGCGTGTGAGCAGGTTGATCATCTCTGTAGTTGATGAAAAATGACATGTTATTTCAATTTTGCTAATAATCATGGGCCAAGAATTGAAATACTTTATAATAAAATCTTAATGTCACTACATAAGCAATATTATTAATTGAAAAATATACTGAAACTGTATAACTCTGTACAATAATACATTTTAATATTTCTGATAAATTTGTAGTAACTATTATATTGCATTTCACTTTTTTTTTTTTAAGGATTTTATTTGACAGAGAGATACACAGCGAGAGAGGAAACACAAGCAGGGAGAGTGGGAGGGGGAGAAGAAGGCTTCCCCCTAAGCGGGGAGCCCGATGTGGGGCTCGATCCCAGAACCCTGGGATCATGACCTGAACTGAAGGCAGATGCTTAACGACTGAGCCACCCATGCGCCCCATTTTTTTTAATGGTGGAAAGAATTTCAACAAAGTTTGGGAGCTTTACTTCTTATGGTTTTAGAAGAGGAAGTTCAACAAGGATAGTAAAACATAGTGTTTAAATTAAAGGAATCTAATTTTTATGCTGTTGACTTACTAATAACCTCTAGGTTTTAGTCAAATCCATTATTTAATGAAATGTCAAATAAAATATTTGTTATTTTTGAGTAACAACTGCACGTAAGAATGTGTCTCAGAATATTTACTCTCAAAGGTAATCCTTTTCGACTTAGAAGGTCATTGGGGAATTAGGATCTGAGCTGCTATTAGACTGAACACTTTATCTATTTTTGCAGTATGTTTTATTTGTTGTGATCACTGTGACTGCTCAGATAACATGTCTCCATTTTTATGCTCTGCTTAAACATCTATGTGTCACCTTCTCTATAGAATGTCAGTGGCTGAGCAATCCGAAATGGAGGAATAAAAATTTTCAGACCATTAAGATATAGTATTAGTGACTGTAAAAGGTTATGTTTGAACTTAGTGATATCAATCAGAATAAGCAATAGAAGGCAGAAGAAGCTGCATTAGCTAGTGCTTATCTAGCCTAAGATTTACACACATGGGTGGTCAAGCTGAATGTTAATATCAGACAATCCAAGTTTTTGTAGGAGGACACGGCAAATGTGTAGGCTGGGCCCATTAGATAAGGAAAAGAAGGAGGAAAGCAAGGTGGAAGACATACCATCTCCTCTGTTCTTTCTCCAACTAGTTTTTTTATCAGTATTTTTTGTGAAACTTGAACGGAACAATTTTGTATTTCCTGAAACACACTGATTTCATGCATCAGCCTCCATTAGTGCAAGGAGAATGATGAATATTATCCAGGCTACTGAGTCTTTCATCATGGGTCCCCATTTTGCAAACTCAGGGAACAATTTATGCCTTAAAGTATTCATCATCAAAGAAAATATTTCTAAATAGGGGTTTAATTTAAAACAAACAGAAATGAAAACTGTTTTTGTTCTCCCAATGACAGTTGGGAAACATTTGCCTGGAAATAATATTACAACCCCCATTCCCCCATGGTCTTGCCTTGTTGGTTACAACCTTGTTTTTTTTTTTTTTTTTTTTTTTTTGCTATGTGCTGATCTACACATGCTTTTGGAACTATTTTGTTACCCTTTAAAAATGACCATTTAAAAAGTTTCCTTCAAAATGATGATAGTGTTCAATATCATATATAACAATGACTATTATGATAAAAATATTTGTAGACAATTAAACATATGAACAAATCTAATGAAAAATAACAGTTACTTCTTTTCTAAATAATCAATATCATTTTAATGGTATAGTACCTTTAATAGTTGGTTTAAGAACACATCTGTGATTTTTTTTTCTCCTATTTTGAGCAATAAAAAAAATGTATGTAGGTAACCACAATGACTTTCAACCTCATGTTAAACTAGTCTATGCATTAAAAATGTATAAGCTACGTCTTTCCCTTGAGGGAGCGATTATAGATTAGGATTTAGTTCTGTGTGGCACCTTCAATTCCTCAAGAAATCACTGTGACTAGATTTTCTTCCAATTTACGAGCTTCTAAACCTACAGGATGGGGAAGCAGCTGCCTCACTCCTCATATTTTGCTATTTTCCTGCTTCCCCATGCTGTACACTTCTGTCGCATTATGCTGAGAAGAAGTAAAAAGAATCAGCCCAGTGACGTGCCTGCATGTCCAGCTGCTTGGAGGGAGAAGTCAACCCTCTTCCAACTCCCAACCTCCCCTCCCCATCACTTCCGTACTTATTAGTGCAGAGGGTGGAGCATCCTCCAAAAGTTCAGAAAACTGGTTTCTAAGGGGGAGACAAAAGCATAAGAAGCCAACCTGGACTTTCACTGTTCGGAAGAATAAAAATTCTGGCTATTTTCTCTTTATAACTATGCCAAATAAATAAGCATCACTAGCATAAGAGTTCTCTTAGGGTTTTTATTGCAAAGGGGTTATTTATTTGTTTATTAAATTAAAAAAAACAGTATTCTCTTACACACAGATAATTTATCACCTGTCATTGAATATTGTTGAGTATTATTACAAGTAGAAAGATCAGAAAAAAATAGAAAAGAAAGGACTTGGGTGTAAAAGAGAGCACATGTCAAAGCAGAAAAGTAAAAGTAAGAAGACTCTGAAAAAGGGAGAAAAACATAAAATCACTATTCAACAAATAAGAGTCATGTTCTAATATTCTGGCATATTGCTCATCACGTGTCTCTATTTGACAGATTTTTCAGCATAGCTCCTGCTGAATTCTTAGTGTGTACTTAAACATGAATTTTGAGCTATGTAAAATCCAAACAATTTTTGAACTATATAAATTTCAAACAACTTAGGCTAGCATTTATGCTCCTCTATAATGTGCCCCTAAGTTTATCATGTATCTTATGCAGAATTCTCCACCTGAGATTCTTTTATCTCTATCTTTGCATATACAAATTTTACCTGAGTTTCAAAGTTCTAATAAAATGCCTCTTGTAACACTGAGATTTCCTTGATTCTTGAAATTTTCTTGGTATTTTTCTCTGCCCTAACCATCTTCAGTGGAGTGGGGAAAAGACAGAAGGTGGAGAACAGCTTCTATTTCTCTGAATATTTATAGGACTTTCACCTCTTCTGGAGCTGAATTGGGCTGAACTGCTGAATTACTATTATTGACTTAACATGTATATTAGAATATACACATTTTAAGATGGTCTGATAAATCTTTTTACTTAAGGATGGGTTAAATGGGTGATGGCGATTAAGGAGGGCACTTGTGGTGATGAGCACCAGGTGATGTATGGAATTGTTTTGTTTTTGTTGTTGTTTTGATGTATGGAATTGTTGAATCACTATATTGTATACCTGAAAATAATATAACACTGCATGTTAACTAATTGGAATTAAAATAAAAACTTAAAAAATATCTTCCTATTACTCAGTGATCATACCCAGTATTGCTCATAGTAAGTGCCCATTCAATGTATAGTAATTGCACAACATATTTTTGAAAAATAACAAGTAAACCTTCATATTTATTACTTAAATATCTTCTTTTAATAAGTATTCAAAAAATTTTATTCCCTTAGTATTTCATTTGAACTATTGTGATAAATTTTCAACTTGTCTGAAGAGGGTGATAAAATATAATTTCCCCATCAATGTATGTCCCTCCTTTTCATACCAACTTAGGAATCATTGTGGTCAGTGATACTATGGGTATGTTGGGTGGGGTAAAATGGAGACTCTTTATGGGAAGATTATGGAATCTATACTTAGGATAGAATCTAAAATTGAGTGTTATGGGGATGCCTCGGTGGCTCAGTCGGTTAAGCATCTGCCTTTGGCTCAGGTCAGGAGCTCAGGGTCCTGGGATCGCATCACACATCGGGCTCCTTGCTCAGTGGGGAGCCTACTTCTCCCTCTGCCTGCTCTGCCTGCCACTCCCCTGCTTGTGCTCTCTCACTCTCTCTCTCTAACACATAAATAAAAATCTTAAAATAAAATTGTTATGTTTAGGATTAATAAAATGTAGTACTTGAGATTAAGATTATGAAAGTAAATCTGGTACTATGTTTATCACAAATGACAATTTGTCCCTCAAATCTTCCATCATCAATAGAGAAAAGTGAGATGGAGATAGGACCACCTCATTCAAGGTCATATGTAGTGACGTTGAATGGGGAAAAATGTTTATAGATTACAACATCAAATATTTTATGAAATTCTAATCTTCCCTATGTACTAAGTAGTGGGATCTGAACGAACTCTAACCAATTCTAATAAAACTAATGCATTTGCCACCCACAATTTCTGTTATATTTATTAAGGTGCACAGGGTTTTATTAGGACTCATAACTGTCCTTTAATTATGTCGTGTCATGTTGTGGTAGCCACTGTTGGTGATCCAACCCTCCTTTCTGGCTAAAAGAATTGCAGTGTTCAGGGGCGCCTGGGTGGCTCAATCCAATAAATGTCTGCCTTCACCTCAAGTCATGATCCCAGGATCCTGGAATCGAATCCCACTTAGGGCTCCCTGCTCAGCAAGGCGTCTGCTTCTCCCTCTCCTTCTGCCCCTCCCCCTGCTTGTGCTGTCTGTCTGTCTCTCTGTCTCAAATAAATAAAATCTTTAAAAAAAATGATTAAAAAAAACAAAGAATTGTAGTGTTTGTTTTCAAGTTTGTCAGATATTGAACAATAATTTCAGGAGAATGAACTCCTTGCCCTAATGATTGGTTTAGGGATGGTTATATGACCAGATCTGGCATAGAAATATAAGGGGATTTTTTACTGGCAGAGAGAACTTCTGCAAAAGATTTATTTAAGAAAGAGAGAGAAATGCTATGCAAGCTGTCTCACCATACTTTTTCTCACAACTCTTTTCTAACTTTGGCTTTTTGGTGCCATTTTCAATAAAACTTCAAGCTTAGGAGGCATGTGGTCTGCCTTTCAAGTTATTAGTAATGATGAGTTGCCAAAAAATGTGTCAGTTCATGACAAAGATGGCTAGCTTTCCAAACTCTGGTATCAGTTTTTTCACACTACTTGACCATTATGAGTAAGTCCATTTGTATTGTCAGTGTTAATGACTGAGGATTGAAGCGGTCTCGAGGGACAAAGGTCTTGTAAGACTTTTCATTTAAGCAAATGACTTACATCACAGAAAAGATTAAAGTTTATTGCTTCAGATTAGAATTTATTGTTAAAGATTCCAGCCTTTGTTTCAGATGACTTACAATAAGAATCACATATTAAGAGTGGTGGGTGAACATGGAGGCAAGGAAGCCAAATATAATAAAATGGATTTCAAAAGTGTATAGAGGAAAGGACTTTGAGTATGGTTACTATATATGGAACAGTTTGAAGAAAATAAATCATATATTCCGTTTACAATTTTTTAATTTTGGAATTATTATAGGTGCACAGATAGTTGCAAAGATAGTGAAACAGGTCCCATGTATTCTTCACCCAGTTTCTCCCAATGGTAGCATTTGCATAATCATAGTACAAGATCAAAACCAGGATTTTGACACTGGTACAATGTGTGTATATGGTTCTATAACACTTTATCACAAATGGAGCTCACCACTGCAATCAAGATAACCAGCTATTCCATCACCACAAAGATCTCCCTCAGGTTACCCCTTTACAGTTACACTCACACCTTGCTCTTCCATCTCTATAATTCTGTAATTTCTAATATTTTATAGAAATGCAGTCCTTCAGTATGTCACCTGTATGGATTTTCTTCTTTCACTTAGTGTGCTTAGTACACTTCTTTGGAGATTCATCCAGGTTGTTGTGTACATTAACAACCAATTCTTTTATTGGCCCAGTATCATTTCATGGTATGAATGATCACCATTTGTTTAGCCATTTGCTCACTGAAGAACACTGGAGTTGTTTCAGGTTTTTAGAAAAACAATTTTGGCCTTACAAACAAAGGTGTTGTAATCATTCATCTATAAATTTTTATGTGAATGTACATTTTAATTTCTCTGGGATAAACGTTCAGAAATGCAAGTGCTGGACCAAATGGAAGGTACATGTTTAGTTTCTAAAGAAGCTGACAGTGTTTTCCAGAATAGCTATACAATTTTGCATATTTCAATGTAGTTTTGATTTGCATTTTCCTGATAATTAGTAATATTGAGCAACTTTCATGGACCTGCTTGCCATTTTTGTTATCTTATTTGGAAAAATGTCTAGTTAAGTCTTGGGACAATTTTTAATTTGATTTTCATTTTCTCACTTATTGAGTTGTATGAATTTCTTACATATTTTGGATATTAACTCCTTATCAGAATAATGACTTGCAAATATTTTTTCCCATTCTGTAGGTTTTTTCATTTTTTTAAAAAAAAATGTTTATTTTTTACTTTGATGTCCCACTTGTTTATTTTGTTTTTGTTGCTTACGTTTTTGGTGTTATATCAAAAAAATCATTAAATGTCTGTGTGTGCTTGAGAAGAATGTGTATTTCACTACTGTTGGATGGCATGTAATGTGTATATCTATTAGGTCCTTTTGTTCTACAGTACAGTCCAAGTCCAACATTTCCTTATTTGATTTTCTGTCTGCAGGGTTTATCCATATTAAAAATGGGGTATTAAAGTCCCTTATTATTATATATTGTTGTCAATTACTTCCTTCAGATCTGTTAGTATTTGTTTAAAATATTTAAGTCTACTAATGTTGTATGCTTATATATTTAGGGTTGTTTTATAGTCTCTTGAAGAATCAACACCTTTATTATTCTACAACAATCTTTTTGTCTCTTGTTACAGTTTTTGACTTGACATCTATTTCATCTGATGTAAGTATAGTTACCCCTGTTCTCTCTGGGTTTTTATTTGCATAAAATACCCTTTCCTGAGCTTTCACTTTGAGCCTCAGTGGTCCTTGAACCTGAAATGGGTCTCTTGTAGGCAGCATGTATTTGGGTGCTTTTGATTGTTTTTTGTTTTTTTTTTTTCCATTCAGCCACTCTATGGCCTTTGATTGGAGAATTTAATCCCTTCACATTTAAGTAAATATTGATAGGTACTATTGCCCTTTTGTTAATTGTTTTCTGGCTGTTTTGATTTCTTCTTTTCTTCCTCTCTTGCTCGATTCCTTTATGAAACCATAATTCCCATAGTGGGGTATATTGATTCCCTTCTTATCTTGTGTTATATCTACTGTAAGTTTTTGTTTTATCTTGAGGCTTACTGAAAATATTGTATAGATACAAGTTTATTTTAGCCTGGTAACAACTTTAGCTTTGCATAAAGGCTTCTACCCTTTCATTCCCCACACACACATTTTATGTTTTTGATGTCACACTATATCTCTTTATATTGTGTGTTAATTAACAAATTATCTTAGCTATAGCTATTTTTAAAACATTGGTCCCTTCAGTGGCGCCTGGATGGCTGAGTTGGTTAAGTGTCTGCCTCTGGCTCAGGTCATGACCTTGGGGTCCTGGGATAGAGCCTGGTGTTGAGCTCCCTGCTCAGCAGGGTGTCTGCTTCTTCCTCTGCCCCTCTCCCCACTCGTAGTCTCTCCCCCCTCCACCCTGGCTCTCTCAAATAAATAAATAAATAAATAAATAAATAAATAAATAAATATTGCAAAAAAATTAGTCTTTCAACTTTTATACTAATGTTAAGTGGTTAACACATCAATATTTTACAGTATTAGAGTATCCTGAATCTGATTATACACTTGCCTTTACCAGAGTGCTATTTATTTTCATGTATTCATGTTACTGGGTAGCATTTTTTTTGTTTCAGTTTAAAGAACTCCTTTGAACATTTCTTCTAAGCCAGGGGTAGTGGTGGTCAACTTTATCAGCTTTGCTTTTTAGGAAATCTTATCTTACCTTCATTTTCTGAAGGACAACTTTGCTGAATAAAGTATTCTTCATTTGCAGTTTCATTCTTTCAGAACTTGAATATTATATCCCTTTCTTTCCTGGCCCAAGGTCTCTGCTGAGAAATGCACTGATAGCCTTATTGGGTTCCTATGTATGAGATAAATATTTTTTTCTCTTGCTGTTTTTTTTTTTTTTTTTAATCTCACTCTGTCTTTGATTTTGGACAATTTTATTATAATGTGTCTTAGAGAAGATTGTTTTAAATTGAAATTCAGGGAGCAACTATTAGCTTCATGAACATGGATGTCCAAATCTCTTCTCAGGTCTGGGACATTCTCATTCTTTCTTTTTTAAAATTGTTTATTGTTATTAATTTTTAAAATTTTAATTTCAGTATAGTCAACATACAGTGTTATATTAGTTTCAGGTGTACAATATAGTGATTCAACAATTCTGTACATTATTCAGTGCTCATCATAAGTGTCTTCCTAGTCTGCTTCACCTATTTCACCCATCTTGCCACTCACCTGCCTTCCGTCCCCATCTTTTTTTTCCATTCAGCCACTCTATGGCCTTTGATTGGAGAATTTAATCCCTTTACATTTAAGTGAATATTGATAGGTATTATTGCCCTTTTGTTAATTGTTTTCTACACTAAAAGTGTAGCCATCACTTTGTTCTCTATAGTTAAGAATCTGGTTGTTGTTTTTTTGTTGTTGTTGTTGTTTGTTTGTTTAATTTCTCTTTCTGTTTTTCCTTGCTTGTTTTGTTTCTTAAATTCCACATCTAAGTCAAATCATATGATATTTGTCTTTCTCTGAGTGACTTATTTCACTTAGCATTGTACTCTCTAGATCAATCTAGGTTGTCGCAAATGGCAAATGGGAATATATATATATATATATATATATATATATATATATATATATATCTCCTCTTCTTTCCTCATTCCTCTATTGAGGGACTCTTGGGCTCCTTCCATAGTTTGACTGTTGTAAATAATGCTGTAAGAAACAGTGGTGCATATATTGTTTCAAATTAGTGTTTTCATATTTCTTGGTTAAATACCCAGTAGTGGAATTACTGCATAATATCATAGTTCTCTTTTTAACTTTTGAGGAAACTCCATACTGTTTTCCACAGAGGCTGCACCAGTTTGCATTTCCACCAACAGTGCACAAAGATTCCTTTCTCTCTACATCCTTGCCAACACTTGTTTCTTGTGTTTTTGATTTTAGTCATTCTGACAGGTGTGAGTTGATACCTCATTGTGGTTTTGATTTTCATTTCCCTGAGGATGAATCTTTTCATGCATCTCTTGGCCATCTGTATGTCTTTTTTGTTGAAATGTCTATTCATGTCTTCTGCCCATTTTTAATTGGATTATTATTATTATTATTTGGGGTTTTGAGTTGTGTAAGTTCTTTGTATATTTTTACTAACCCTTTATTGGATATATCATATGCTAATATATTCTTCCATTCAGTAGTTTATCTTTTAGTTTTATTGATTGTTTCCTTTTGTGCAGGTATTTATTTTGATGTAGTCCCAATAGTTTATTTTTGCTTTTGTTTCCCCTGCCTCAGGAAACTTCTAGAAACATGTTACTTTGGTCGATGTCAGAGAAATTACTGCCTGTGCTTGCTTCAGGGATTTTTATGGTTTCAGGATACACATTTAGGTCTTTAATCCATTTTGACTTTATTTTTGTGTATGGTGTAAGAAACTGGTCCAGTTTCATTCTTTTGCATGTAGCTAGCTGTCCAGTTTTCACAGCACCATTTGCTGGAGAGATGGTCCTTTTTCTCATTGAATATCCGTGCCTCTTTTGTCAAAGATTAATTGACCATATAATTGTGGGTTTAATTCTAGGCTCTCTGTTCTGTTCCAACAATCTATGTTTCTGTTTTTGTGCCAGTACCATACTGTTTTGATTACTAGAGCTTTGTAGAATATCCTGAAATCTGGGATTGTGATACTTCCAGTTTTGTTACTCTTTTTCAAGATTGCTTTGGCTATTCAGGGTCTTTTGTGGTTCCATAAAATTTTAAGATTATTTGTTCTAGTTCTGTGATAAATCCTCTTCATATTTTGGTAGGGTTTGCATTAAATCTGTGGATTGTTTTGCATAGTATGAAAATTTTAATATTTGTTTTTTCAATCCATGAGCATGGACTATCTTTTCATTTGTTTCTTCTTTAATTTCTTTCATCACTGTTTTATAGTTTTCAAAGTACAGGTATTTCACCTCTGTGGTTAAATTTATTCCTAGGTATTTTATTATTTTTGGTATAATTGTAAATAGGATTGTTCTCTTAATTTCTCTTTCTGCTACTTCATTATTAATGTATATAAATGCAACAGATTTCTGTAGATTGATTTTGTATCCTGCAGCCTTACAGAATTCATTTATCCGTTCTAGTAGTTTTTTGGTGGAGTTAAGGTTCTCTATATTTGGTATCATGTCATCTGCAAGTAGTGAAAATTTTACTTCTTCCTTACCAATTTGGATAGCTTTTATTCCTTTTTCTTGTGTGATTGCTATGGGTCTGATGACTTCCATTACTGTGTTAAGTGTGGTGACAGTGGACATTCTTGTCTTTTTCCTCATCTTAGGGGAAAAGTGCTCAGTTTTTCACCACGGCGTATGATGTTAGCTGTGGATTTTTCATATATGGTTTTATTATGTAAAAGTATGTTTCCTCTAAACCTACTTTTTTGAGAGTTTTTGTCATGAATGGATGTTGTACTCTGTCAACTGCTTTTTCTGCATCTAGTGAAATGATCATTTGGTTCTTATGCTTTTTCTTGTTGATGTGATGTATCATGTTGATTGATTTGTGAATATTGAACCACTTTTGCATCCAGGGAATGAATCACACTTGATCATGGTGAATGATTTTTTAATTTATTATTGAGTTCAGTTTGCTAATATTTTGTTGAAGACTTTTGCATTTACGTTCATCAGAGATACAGGTCTCTGGTCTATAATTCTCTTTTTTTGTAGTGTCTTTATCTGGTTTTGGTATCAGGATAATGCTGGCTTCCTAGAATGCATTTGGAAGCTCTCCGTCTTCTTGTATTTTTTTGGCATAGTTTGAGAAGAATAGGTATTAACTCTTCTTTAAATGTTTGGTAGAACTCACCTGTGAAGCCATCTGGTCTTGTACTTTTTTCATTGAATGCTTTTTGATTTCTGATTTAATTTCATTGCTGGTAGTCAGTCTGTTCAAATTTTCCATTTCTTTCTGACTCAGTTTTGGGAGGTTATATGTTTCTGGGAATTTATCCATTTCTTCTATGTTGTTCAACTTATTTACATATAATTTTTCATAATATTCTCTTATAATCCTTTATATATCTGTGCTGTTGGTTGTTTTTTCTTCTCTTTCATTTCTGATTTTCTTTATTGAATCTTCTCTCTCTCTCTCTCTCTTTTTTTTCAAAGAACCAGCTCCTGGTTTCATTGTTCTGTCCTACTGCTTTTTTCAGTTTCTATTTTGTTTATTTCTGCTCTAATCTTGATTATTTACTTTCTTCTACTGGTTTGGGGTTTTGTTTGTTTTGCTTTACCTAGCTCCTTTAAGTGTAAGGTTAGACTGTTTTAGATTTTTCTTGCTTCTTGAGGTAGTCTTATATTTTTTCTTTCTTTCTTTCTTTCTTTCTTTCTTTCTTTCTTTCTTTCTTTCTTTCTTCCTTTCTTTCTTTTTTGCACATTTCTTATTTTATTTCAACATTGAAAATATTCACAGATGGACTATTATATTCATTGACATCTCCATGGAAGATGTACCAAACAAAGCATACAGGTTATTCCACAATTACAGAATTACATATTTGTGACTATGTGAATATTTACCCCTAGACTTTATCTGGAAAATACCACTTTAAAAATAATTATAATTTGATTATTCTCTTATGGTTTTACTTTATAAATGCTTTTGAAGAATACTCCTACCTCATTAGCTAGTCAAGTTGCTATGATGATGGACCTATTTCTTCATAGGAAAAAAGACTTAGGGAAAAAAAAGTCCTGTATTTCTATATCCTTCCCTCATAGGACCATTTTTGCTTCATCTCAAAGATTTTGGATAATCATGCTTTCATTTTCATTGTGTCCATGTAGTTTTTGATTTCTTCTTTCATTTCATGGTTGCAATTCATTGTTTAGTGGAATATTATTTAACCTCCATGTATTTGTGCTCTTTCCAGATTTTTTCTTTTTGATGACTACTAATTTCATAGCATAGAAAAGAGGACAGAAAAGAGGCTTGATATAACTTCAATCTTTTTAAATTTCTTAAGATTTGTTTTGTGACCTAATATGTGGTCTATTCTGGAAAATGTTTCATGTGCACTTGAAAAGGATGTGTATTGTTCTATTTTAGGATGGAATATTCTGACTATATCTGTTAGATTCATCTGGTCCAATGTGTCATGCAAAGCCACTGTTTTCTTGCTGATTTTCTGTGTGGATAACCTATCCGTTGGTGTTAGTGGGGTGATAAAAGTCCCCTACTTTATTGTATTATATCAATTACTTCCTTTATGTTTGTTATTAACTGCTTTATGTATTAACCTAAAGACATGTTCCCAATACATGTACCCAAATTCCCATGGTGGGTACATAATTATTTACAATTGTTATATATGCTTGTTGCATTGTTCCCTTTATGATTATATAGTATCCTTCTTTGTCTCTTTTTACAGTCTTTGTTTTAAAGTTTATTTTGTCAGAGGGTGCCTGGGTGGCTCAGTTGGTTAAGTGCCTGCTTTCAGCTCCCAGGGTCTGGGGATCGAGCCCTGCATTGGGCTCCCTGTTCGCTGGGGAGTTGGCTTCTCTATCTCCCTCTGCCCCTCTCCATGCTCATCCTCTCTCTCTCTCTTTCTTGTTCTCTCTCTAATAAATAGAATAAAGTCTTTTAAAAAATAAAATAAAGTCTATTTTTTTCAGAAATAAGTATTGCTACCCTGGTTTTCTTTTCACTTCCTTTTGCAAGATAAATGCCTTTCATTCAATTACATTCAATCTGCAGGTGCTTTAGGTCTGAAATGAATCTCTTGTAGGCAACATATAGATGAGTTTTGCTTTTTTTATCCATTATGTCACTCTATATCTTTTTATTGGAGCATTCAGTCCATTCACATTCAAAGTAATGTTTGATAGGTATGCACTTATTGCCATTTTGTTACTTGTTTTACGGTTATTTTTGTAGTTCGTTTTTTTTCTTCTCTTGCTCTCTTGTCATGTTTTCTGGATTCTTTTAGTGAAATACTTGGATTCCTTGCTCTTTATTTTTTGCATATTTGTTACTGGTTTTTGATTTGTGGTTACCATTCGGTCTGTATGTAACATCTTATGCATATAGCAGTCTATATTAAGTTTATGGTCACTTATGTTTGAACCCATTCTTTACTCCTCTCCTTTTCTATTTTAGGTATATGGTATCATACTTTACATCCTTTTATTTTTGTGAAGCCCTTGACTGATTTTTAGGGCTATACTTATTTTTACTGCTTTTGTGCTTCTTACCTTTCTTACTCCTACTTATGGTTTTTCCTTTCCGCTCAAGTGTCCCCTTTAACATTTCTTGTAGGGCTGGTCATGAATTTTTTAATGGTTTTAGTGGTCATGACTTCCTTTAACCTTTGTTTGGGAAATTCTTTATCTCGCCTTCAATTCTTAATGATAGACTTGTTGGATACAGTATTCTTGGCTATTTTTTTTTCTTTCAGTATTTTGAATATATCATGTCTCTCTTCTGGCCTGCAAAGTTTCACTGAAAAACCAGCTGTTAGCTTTATGGGGTTCACTTTATGTGATTTATTTCTTTTCCATTACTGCTTTTAAAATTCTCTCTTTATCACTACTTTTTGCCATTTTAATTACTATGGTGTGGACCAAGGAGGTGTAGACCTCCTTGGGTTGATTTTGTTGGGGGTTCTCTATGCCTCTTGGATCTGACTACATCTCTCCTTCCACAAATTTGGCAAATTTTCAGCTATTATTTCTTCACATAAAATTTTCACCCTCTTTTCTCTCTCTTCTCCTTCTAGGATCCCTGTAATATGAATGTTATTATACTTGATGGTGTCACTGAGTTATCTAAGTCTATTTTCATTTTTTTTTTCTCTTTGTTCACCTTGGTTGCTTTCCATTAGTCTATTCTGCAGGTCACTGGTCTATTCTTCTGATTTCTCTGGTCTGCTATTTATCCTATCTAGTATATTTTTAATTTCAGTTACAGAGTTTTTCATCTCATTGGTTCTTTTTCATGTTTTCTATCTCTTTGTTAAGCATCTTGCTGAGTTTTTCCACTCTTTTCTTAAGTCCAGTGAGTATCCTTATGACCATTACTTTAAATTCTCTATCAGGATATTATTTATCTCCATTTCATTTAGGTATTTTGCTACAGTTTTCTCCTGTTCTTTCATTTGGGACATATTCCTCTGTCTCCTCATTTTGTCTAACTCTGTGTCTGTTTCTATGTGTAAGGAAAGTCAGCTATGTCTCCTGCTCTTAAAAGTAGCAGCCTTATGAAGAAGAGGTTCTGTAGTGCCCTGCAATGCAATGTCTCCTGTTTACCAGAACCTGGCACTTCGGGGTGTCTCATATGTGTGTTGTGTGTGCCTACTGTTGTGGCTGAAGCACATTTACCTTCAGACAAGACATCTGCAATGGCTCTCTTTGCCTGTTGTGGGAAGCGTTTGGAATCTGTTGTTAGTGGCCAGTGTAAGGCTGCCTTGGGCTTGAGTTCAGTCAGACCAGGCATTTGCCAGAGATGTGGTAGTGCCATAGTGCAGGGCACTCTCCTTGTGTTGTGACCTGAACAGCTTTCATTGGTGGGCAGAGCTGGCAGTCAGACAAGATATCTGCCCCTAGGACATGGCTGGGGCAGCAGTCAGACTGGTGTGCAGTTATCTTCCCCTCTCCCTGTAGCAGGAGTCACTTTGGAGTGGTGCTTGCCCCTGTTGGGGCCACTTGTGCGCTGCTAGGCTTATGATACTTCTTTGGATGGTGTCGGCCATGGGTATGTTAGAGGAGACAAGTCTGCAAGAAAACACAGAGATAATGTGTGAGGTGTTAGGAAGGTTTGTGCAAGTCTGCTGTGGGAGGAGACCTGCAGCTGCTTTAGAAAGGTCTTTCCATAGGGCTGCAGGGGGTGGATACACAAAAGAACTTGAGGGCAGGGTGTGTGTTGCCAACAGGGTCTGCTGGTCCACTGTAGGAGGGGACCTGCAGCTGCTCAAAACTCCTGCCAAGGCCAGCCGGGTTGGAGGTGGTGGAGCCACAGAAGTGTGTGAGGGCAGGGTGCACACTGTTAGCAAGTTACATGGAGATCATGGAGAGTGTCACTCATAGAGAGTGTCATCCCTGAGCTGGTTCCCACAGTTTGTGTGTCTAAGCAGTGGGTTAGGGGAGGGGAAATGGTGCCTGGCAGCTCCTTTGTTCTTGGAAAAGCCTCCCAAAGATCCCCGCCCCTCCAGCACATACTGTGATATTAGTAAACAAATCTCCTTCCTGTATACCCAAGGTATTTTCCAAACTTCTGCTTCTATGCTGTATCTTCTAAAGGCTGTTTGTTATGCTGGCTCTTTAAGGGTGGGCACTCAGTTTCCTCTTGCCCTCTCGGTTCTCTCAGAGCTAAGCCCACTGAACTTTAAAATTCTGGCTGTTAAGTCCTACTGATTGCAAAAACTCTAAAAATTATGTCTCTCTGGTTTTCAAAATGTTGTGGGGATTTGTCTTCCCTGTGTGGGTTCTCCACACCTGGGCTGTCTGGTGTGAGAGACTGTTCCTTTCCCCACTCCACACCTGAGGTGTCCTTCCCTTCTGTGGATAGTCCTCCATTTCTTTGGGGCCAGTTACTGGAGGTATATCGTATTCCTTTGGTGGAGTCATGTTTCCCTGATTCTCCATGACCCGTGCAGATTTGGACAGGTGTCTATGCATTTTAAGAAACATTTACCACTTTCACACCTTATGGACTGACTTCAGTAGGGAAAGATCTTCACCTGCAGGTGAGGGGAAGCTGGTGCTTGCTATGCTTAGTGCAGGGCACCCAGTGTGGGAACAAGTGACAGGACCAGGTCAGGAAGGCATGGTGACTTGTTGGCCCAGACCATTTGGGTTATAGCATCAACAACTGTGTGGTTCTGGAAAAACACTGTGGGAGACCGTTGAGGTGCATCCAGGCCCAGCAGCTGGGGATCAGGGCAAAGTAGTGGCTGCAGTCAGTGGCTGTGCATAAGCTCAGCTGCAGGGATCAGCTGCAGTGCTCACAGAGTAACAGGGACTTGTTGCAAACACACATATAGTACCAAGGACCATGGCAGGCAGCAAGGGCTGGGGCCAACTGTGAGCACCTTGGCTGTTGTAGGAGCCCTGGCTGTCAGAGTGTCCTATCATGGCTACTGGATCTTGCCATGAATGCATAACAGTAAAGGTTGGTGACAGGGATCAGGGTAGGGATGTGCAGGTGCACAGCTGCAGAGGCTAGCTGCAGGTGAGTGTAGTGCTGCAGGCCATTGAGAAGACAGGGCAAAAGATGGTGAACTAAGCATAGCTTAGTTTTCATAAAGTCTAATGTTGGTTTTTTTTTTCTGTTACTTTAAGTTCTTTTTTAAAGTTAAGTAGGATTTCTTCTCCAAAGCAGACAATACAATACTGTAGGTACTATGAACATTCAACACATTTTGATCTACCAAGTGAGCTAAGGTGTAAGGAAGTTTACATGAATAGTATATAAACACAAGTAGCTAAATAAATACAGTAGGTTTTTCTTGAGCATGGCTACAGAATGTATTGTCTTCCTCTCTGGGAAAGAACACAAATCATTATTATTTTCTATCTAAATGTTACAGTCCATTCCAACTGGTAAAACTGCAGTGAGGGACGACCTCAACAGCCCAGTTCTGTGAAGGGTGATCTTTATCTCTTTCAGGGACAATAGAGCCCAGTGTTGAAATACTTTATCTCCTTCCCAGTCTTTAAATATGTATGAAGGGTAGGTAGGTGTTTGTTTTGATATACTGGATTAACAGAGTTAGTATTTAAATAGTTCCTCTTTTATTCCTAAAGTAACGCGTCTTAACATGTGAAATGTAACCTCACCTTTGGTCATATTGTTTTAGTCTATTTGGCTGCAGGCTTAGTGTGACAGTCTTGCATCAATTTACATAGTGAAGATTATTTTTTGCTGCTGAAGGGACTAAAATTTCATGTTTAAGCATAGGCTTTCTGCAAGGAATAAGAGAAAATGGTTAGGATCCATAGATTTCAAATGACTTTTAGATATGAAATATGTTGCTATGTCTAAAGATTCTTCTCTTTAATTAAGCAATACATATAGGCTTCTTCTTAATTATAAGAGATCATCATTAAACTGACCAAGATTGAAAATTGATGTTCTCAAACTGTTTCAGGATTAGTACTATTTAACAACTTTCTATTAGAAAGTCAAACCCAGCAGTATTACTCATACGCCTTTTCTTAACTTTTAAATTTTTTTATTGAAATTTAATTAACATACAGTGTTATATTAGTTTCAGGTGTACAATACAGTGATTCAACATTTCTATACATTGCCAAGTGCTCATCACAGTAAGTGTACTCTTAATTCTATTTATCTATCTTAACATTTTTTCAAGAGTAAAACTATTTTTTTATTATGAAAACTTCAAACATATACAAAAATATAATGAATAGTATAACTAATCCCCAATTATCAATTAATGGCCAATATTGTTTCATTTGTATCCCCACCCATTTCTCCTTCCCCTAAATTAATTTGAAGTAAATCCCAGATGTCAAAATTTTCTTAAATCAATGGTTTAGGCAGATTTAGAATTATGGTGAATAACAAAGACTATCAGTCAGAAGAAAGTTAAAAGAAAATATATTTATATATCTTCCACAATAATATCCAGTTTGAGTTTGTATATATATTGAATGCTTACTGTTTCCCTTTCTTGGAATCACTAATTGGGAATAATTATCACTTTGTCAGCTTACTATAATTCATTATGATTATTAGCTTTACCTCAGCCACTTACTAATATCATTAGTTAAGAAATATATTGTAAGACAAATCTTAACATTCTGGAACTCACATTGTAGAAAGGTACATAGACATGCATAAGAAAATAGCAGTGATGATAAGCATATATCAAATACTTGCTGCAATTTTTTAAAATACTAAGGCAAGAGGGTTGAAATAGAAAAATCTCAGCTCCTTATTTATTACTAAGTCTTCTTACTCATCTGTGGGTAGATGCAGAGGAGTTACCAGTTCAAGAGGTAGCAGCCAATGCCCATGCCTATTTTTAGTGGTACTGGCCACTAACCTACTTTTTAAAATAAATGATGCAACCTCTGGACATAATTTTTAATTGTGATCTCTTCTTGATGCTTTGATGTTGACATTTTTAAATTGATTGCCTGATATATGCTAACGTAAGAAAGAGATAAGTACAAATATTATGGAATGAATATATGGTACACTAAAGATGGCTTCATATCCCTGGACAATCCTCCCACTGAAAAGTAGGGTCTGTGGAAACCCCTTCCTTTGAATCTTTGAGGGTTCTGTGACTAACTAACCAGAAAGAACACAGGGAAAGTGGACTGTACCTCTTTCCGGGATGATGCCTTCTGGGACTGGCAGCTTTTACTTTCTGTCTCTTCGAATACTCCTTTTTGGAACTTAGCCACCATCTTGTGAGGAAGCTTAAGCTTCCCTCTGCAAAACGGCCCAGTGAAGGGGACCCAGCTCCTGCTGCTAATCACAACTAAATTTCCAGATGAATTACCTGCACCAGTTTACCTGTCACATGAATAAATCATCTTAGAAGTTGTCCTCTAATCCAAGTGAAGATGTTGCATCTCAAATTGATTAAAGAAAGGAAAAAGCATCTTCAGTTGCAGATTCAGGAGCAAAATAATTGATAACTGTTGTTTTAAGCCACTAGGTTTTGTTTATTACGAATCATTAAATAATCCTAGAAAGATAAATCTCCACACAAATTACTTTAGGAGTTGGCTATATGAAGGAGGGCTATTTCTGATGTTTACACTGTATTCTCAGACATTACTATCACCATTAAAACATCAAAGTGTTTGTTGACTGATCTGTATCCCACTAGGTCTGTATATGACTCTTCAAATTCCTTTCATTTTTTCCCCCGTCTGTCTTGTATTCCTCTTGGCTTAGTTTTATTCGTTTGTTTGTTTGTTTGTTTGTTTATTTATTTATTTTAAGATTTTATTTATTTGACAGAGAGAGACACAGTGAGAGAGGGAACACAAGCAGGGGAATGGGAGAGGGGAGCAGGCTTCCTATAGAGCAGGGAGCCCGATGCGGGGCTCGATCCCAGGACCCCAGGATCATGACCTAAGCCAAAGGCAGATGCCTATGCTGTATGTTTGATATATTTTCCACCTCATGTGATCTGGTGTTAAGCTGTCCTCAACATGGGATATAAAATCTTTGAAAATAAGAACCATGTTTTTAATCTCTCAAAGGAACATATTTGTCACATAATCAATGTTTATTTTTGAATGAGTGATTTAAATACTGCTTTGCTTAAGGTTCTTATTCAGTGAGTCTATATGATTTTTTTCTACCTAACTATAGCTCACTGTAGTAACTTAACAAACTCTAATCTATCTTTTCTCCAATACAATTACTTGAAGTAGATTATAATGAAAATGATACTTTGTTTTATAACCATGATGTATGTTGAAATAAAAACCAATAGGGTAACTGTAAGATGCTGCTTTTTTTTTTTCCACCTAAAGAAAATACTATAAATCAGTCCTATGATCCAGTGTTTTCTAAGGGAAATTGTACATGCAGGTGAGTTGAGGAGAGAAATGATCTCCCAGCTTTTAGCTCTCTTGTTATTTCCATTTAACTACATATAGCTGAGAGCTAGTGGCCTGAAATAAGAAGTAGTATATCAGACATCATCCAGTCAGGAGATCAGAGACAACATCATTATTTTAACAAAGAAAATTTAATATAAGGAATTCTTAACCAAGTATTAGAGAAATGAAAGCACAAGAAGGAAACACTATGGTAGTACCTATAAGAGGTAACTACCACCACTGGGCTGAGAAGAGGCTGGAGTTATTAAGCCTTGCAACCTCAGAGAAGGGGCTGCCCTGTGGAGCCAGGTGCATTATTTCTGAGAAGGGGCTGAATGGGTTGTGACTTGTGTTCTGTGAATAATGGAAAACCTCACCCTGGAACCAACTGCTGCTGGAGGAACAAGCTGCCACTGTCAGGGTGAAGAACCACTGCTGGGGTTTGGCAGGAAGCAGGGTGTCCTTCTCCCTTCTTCAAGTGTCCTCTGTTAGCAGAGTTCAGCAAGGAGTTTGCTGGAAAACCTGAAACATGTTTTCCAGAGTCCCAGTATTACATAGCAGAGTATAAAAGGGTTGTCCTTTAAGCTAAGGGAAAATAGCTTAAAAATCAATCTATATAGGGAGCTTGGGTGGCTCAGTCTGTTAAGCATCTGCCTTCAGCTCAGGTCATGATTGCAGGGTCCTGAGATTGAGTCCCGCATTGGGCTCCCTGCTTGGTAGGAAGCCTGCTTCTCCCTCTCCCTCTGCCCCTCCCACTGCTTGTGCTCTCTCTCTCACTCTCTCTCAAATAAATAAATAAAATCTTAAAAAATAAAATCCAATGAGTTGTTAATAAAACCATCGGATACTCAATTATCATGGTACTATTGATAAGATGGAGCAATTAACATATCAAAAGAGTGATCCTTTACAGCTTGAAATGTTACCATTTAAAATAAATGCGTCCAACTTCATATTTATGGTTTTAGTCTGGAGTAACTTTATTCAGTTATGCAATGAAAACAGAATCTGTAAATTTGAATCAATTGGCCTTTTAGTTTGGTATTTGCAGGAAATGCATACATCAAGATACATTTCTAAGGCCCAGATAGTTCCATTGCTTCTCTTAATTGCATATAAGATGTTAAGGTATTTCAGAAATATATGACTCCAAAATATCAACTACTCTAATGAGGGAGATAAGAGAGAAAGAGAGAGAGAGAGAGAACGGGCTGCCACTACCAAGTTTACTTTTTAATAGAGACACAAAATATTTGAAATTTTTTTCAAAAGGGTAAGAGAAAAAAAGAAGGGGAGCAATGGCTAGAACAAGGGGTAAGGAAAAGAGAAAAATGAGAAATAACAATGAAAAAGGCAGTGAAATGAGCAGAGAGAGGAGACAGAGAGGAGGTAAAGAAAGGGATGGGAAAGTGAGCAAGCAGGTAAGAGAGAAAGATATTATAAAAAAATCTTTCCAAATAATGTCTAGGGTTATATCTGCTTTGCTATTAAATAGAGACTCTGAGGAGTCATAGAAAATCCACTAGTTTAGAGGTTGATTTTTTTTTTTTTTTATGTAACTGAATTTTCTAATGATCTTAATCAGGGTGTAATTTCTTGTGCATGAAGCCATTCTGGTATTTTTATAGAGCTTTACATAAGTATTTCTATTTTCTTCAGATTCTAAAATTTCACAAAGGCCTAGATTTTGCCACTTTTAAAATACTCAACACACTGTAAATTAATGCACCATTTTCTTGTTAAAATCAGCCTTGCATAAAATGATCTGTAGCTGAACAGGAGCAATAACAAAGGTGTGAACTACTTCAGGGAAGTGCTAACTTCAGAGCCCAAATGAGAACATTTAAATGCTAAAATTTTTCAGCAACAGCAAACAGCTGTTTCTGCAAAATATCATCTCTTTCCCGTGTTTTCCAAACTGCTTTTTCTATGTACATTCACTTCTTCATTCTTCAAACTTGGACTTTTCTGCCACTTTACCAATTTTCAGTGCCCATTCATCCTTGAAATGTTTCATTTTTACTTCTCAATCCCTCCACCTCTGCAGTAATTGCAATGGAAGATGGGTATATGGCTTTGCTCTAAAAAATGAATTCAGTATTAGTGACATGTACCAGGCTGATGGCCTTGCAAACTGAAGGCCATTGTTTTAATCACAGTCACCCAGGCACCAAACAATGTATCTCACAGTTGCCTGAACAACTATTCTCAATTCTATCCTGAAAGAAGGGATAATGATTAACCCTTTGGCTTAAAATATAATTTGTGTTAATTTTTTAAATGACTGTGCATGATATGGGTTTCTGCTTGAAAAGACATACTGTATTGATGATGCCAATCAAATAGCCATTAATGCTATTGAATTTGGATGGCTCACTAAGGCAGACACCTGTCTACTAATTGTAAGTTCCAATTAAATTTGTGATTGCATAGAAATTAACTCTCAAAAAGAGGATAAACACATATTTCAAAGGCAACTTGGATGGTTCTAATATCATCATGAGCAAATTTTGTATTACACAGGACATGTAAATTTCTAGCAATGTGTGTTATAAAATATGAAAGAAATAAAACTGGTCTCTCCATGCATAAGTAGACTATGCATGGATTGCATGTAAGTTTCCTACTGTCTAAAACAGCACCCTATCTCTACAAATGTCAACTGAGAGTGGTTTCTTGGGGTTAAAACAAACAAACAAAAAAAAGGCATAAGACTCAGGAAGACTAGATTTAAGTAAGACACATCTTCACAGTGAACTGATGGCACGCCTCTGTGTAAATTTCTAAATTTCTCTGGGCATTACTTTTGTCAGCTATAAAAAGATAGTGTAGAGTAGGTAATCACAAAGGTCCCATACTCTTTTAATTCTCTCTGATTGAAACGATCATGGGCTCTTGAATCTAAAACAAACCCGATGGAAAAGTAGAGAGATTGAGAGTCTGTCTCAATGAATCTTTAAAAGAGTATGACCCCTTGTGGGTAGTTAGAATCAGAAGTTCTCTCAATGTTGTTATTTGACATAGCTTTAAACCGTCTCTTTCTAAAATATAACCCCTCATATAACTTCACCATTAGAGCTTAATTACTTTGTACTTTAATGGGATTTGCTTATCAAGATTCTCCTTAAAAAGCAAATAACCTTTAGGACACACCATACTTTATTTTTGTCATTAGCTAATATAATAACTCAGATTGGTTTATAGCCTAAGCCTGCAGAATAGGACATAAACGAAGCAGAAGAGGCTAGAGCCCTGTCTTCGAGGAAAGGAAGGGGATCAGAGAAGGAAAGAACAATTCCTAGCTGCTAACTCATGTGTTTGGTGAACTAACCAGATTACATTTCATGGATTAATGTGATGATGAGATTATTTGAATTCCAATTATGCGAGGTAAAATTACCGAATTTGGAAGATTTAGTTCAAAGAAAAAAAAACAAAACAAAACATGACATCTTCAAATACTAGAATGAGTATCAGGATGTCAAAGGACTGAAATCAGCACAAATGAGTAGAAATTACATAAAATAAATTGCAAGTAAATATCAGCATAAACTTCTTAATATTTATAGCTGTGAAAAGCCAGAATCATGTGTTTCTAGAGGTAATAAGTTCTTCGCCCTTGAAAATTTCGAGTTTGGACAGCCACTGTCAGAAAAATATGCAAAGATTCTTGCCTAAAATTAGCATTTAGACTAGCATTTAGAAAAAGTATTCCACAAAATCTGAATTCCAAAGGACACTAATTGTTATCTCTAAGGGGGAAACAGATTCTTTTTTTTTTCAAATTTTTTATTGTTATGTTAATCACCATATATTACATCATTAGTTTTTGATGCAGTGTTCCATGATTGATTGTTTGTTCATAACACCCAGTGCTCCATGCAGAACGTGCCCTCTTTAATACCCATCACCAGGTTGACCCATCCCCCCACCCCCCTACCCTCTAGAACCCTCAGTTTGTTTTTCAGAGTCCATCATCTCTCATGGTTCGTCTCCCCCTCTGACATACTCCCCTTTTCTTCCTCTCCTGTTATCTTCTTCTTTTCCTTTTTTCTTAAAATATGTTGCGTTATTTGTTTCAGAAGTACATATCTGTGATTCAACAGTCTTGCACAATTCACAGCGCTCACCGTAGCACATACCCTCCCCAAAGTCTATCACCCAGCCATCCCATCCCTCCCACCCCCAACCACTCCAGTAACACTCAGTTTGTTTCCTGAGATTAAGAATTCCTCATATCAGTGAGGTCATGTGATACATGTCTTTCTCTGATTGACTTATTTCACTCAGCATAACACCCTCCAGTTCCATCCACGTCGTTGCAAATGGCAAGATCTCATTCCTTTTGATGGCTGCATAATATTCCATTGTGTATATATACCACATCTTCTTTATCCATTCATCTGTCGATGGGCATCTTGGCTCTTTCCACAGTTTGGCTATTGTGGACATTGCTGCTATAAACATTGGGGTACACGTACCCCTTTGGGTCCCTACATTTGTATCTTTGGGGTAAATACCCAGTAGTGCAATTGCTGGATCGAACGGTAGCTCTATTTTCAACTGTTTGAGGAACCTCCATACTGTTTTCCAGAGTGGTTGCACCAGCTTGCATTCCCACCAACAGTGTAGGAGCGTTCCCCTTTCTCCACATCCCCGCCAACATCTGTCGTTCCCTGACTTGTTAATTTTAGCCATTCTGACGGGTGTGAGGTGGTATCTCATTGAGGTTTTGATTTGGATTTAGGGGGAAACAGATTCTATTGTCCAATAAGTATGGTAAATAGCATTTGAGTAAAGTTAATCAACATGCAACTTTGATGTACATCTTCCCCTAATCTTTAAAGTAATAACACACTATTCAAATCCCCAGTGGGAAATCATGCTCTTTAAGTGTAGGTAACCACGGAATGCTTTTTTGTGAATGATCACATGATGTAATGTTTTATATATATATATGTTGAAAAGTGTAATCTGTTTCACAAATTATATAAGATCTTATGTTCTTTCAGAATTTAATCTGGTTCAAACTATTAATATCCCCTATTGGAGTACAGAGTGGAAATTATGATTTAAGTATAGAATACTTTTAAGTCCTACAATTTTTTTTTCCGCCTAAATCATATCTCATAGATAAATGCCCAGCTTGCCTAGACAGAAGATTGGGTAATGTCACACCTTTAGAAGGTGCAATCTTTGTTAGGAAGGCTATGGCAATATTATAAATACACACGATGCTTTTTAAAGAAGCAACATGAATAATGGCAGTTAATTCTTAAACACATGAGAGTATACTATTACTGTGATCTTACAAGCGAGAAAATCATGTATCAGGTAATTGAAATAACTTCTCCACGGCCATACATTTAAAAAATGGGTAGGACTCAGGATGCATGGGTGGCTCAGTGGGTTAAGCGTCTGCCTTCGGCTCAGGTCATGATCCCGGGATCCTGGAATCGAGCCCCGCGTTGGGATCCCTGCTCAAATGAGGAGCCTCCTTCTCCCTCTCCCTCTGTTGCTCCTCCTGCTTGTTCTCTCTCTCTCTCTCTCTTTCTGTCAAATAAATAAATAAAATCTTAAAAAAAAAATGGGTAGGCCTCAGTTTTTTTGCCTTCAGAATCTTTCCTAAAATTCTTACTACTTTCCTATGATATCAAATATATGTGATGTTTCTTCAGGAAGTTATCAAGCAAAGATCTTTAAAAATCGATAGACAGGGCGCCTGGATGGCTCAGTTGGTTAAGCGACTGCCTTCGGCTCGGGTCATCATCCCAGAGTTCCGGGATCGAGTCCCACATCAGGCTCCCTGCTCAGCAAGGAGCCTGCTTCTCCCTCTGACCCTCTCCCCTCTCATGTACTCTCTCTCATTCTCGTTCTCTCAAATAAATAAATAAATCTTTAAAAAAATAAAAATAGATAGACAGCAAAGTAATCTTAATGATTCAGCTACTTTCTCACATGAAAACGCTAAGGTGAATAAATTATCCCTGGAATTTCTTTCTGGCTTTGTGATGGTAGAGATAAACTGAAAAATAATTTCCATTCAAAGAAGACATTTGCACACTGTTATTAGATCAAGAGGCCTCACCGTCACTTGTTATAGACTTCTGTGCAAAACAGGATTGATTTTTATCAATCTGAAATTGCTCAGTGGAAATAGTTATTGCTTAACAGAGAAGAATGGACCGAATTGCCTCTAAGCTTCCTTTATCTGTATGACTGTAGGAGCCAAATTTTAACTACTTTTCCTGCAAAAGATACATATGATGAACATTAAAAGAAAAGACACATGGTCTTTTCAGAAATTTAGCAATTTTTTTCAGCCGATAGCACTGCCAATTTGCTAAGAAACAAAGAATTTTAAGAAAATTAGCTCTAAATTCAAGGCTATGAGGAAAAGTCTAGCATTACCATACATATGCCAGGATGGTTTTAAATTCTTTGGATCGAGTATTTTAATTTTTTAAAATTGCCAACAGTTTGTTAGGAGATAACCTAAATTAGCAGTTCCTGTAAAAAGAATGATTGCATTTTCCCATTCATCGACATTGTTAAACATTAAATCTGCATTCATTATGGATCCATGAGATAAGTAGTTTTAGTAATTTTTTTCCTACTGTGGAAAAATGGTAGAAACTGTAAAATATCAGAGGAAAAATTTTATCCTGAATAGAAGAAAGCACTAATAAATCAGAGATCAGTAGTTTAGACCCATTCACTTTTCAGACTTTTGCTGTTTTTCTGGTAGCTATATAATGTAAACCTTATTCTGAATCTATAATAGAGCTTTCAGGACTTATTAGATCAACTCAAGCTGTCTTTTCCAGAAAAAATACACTGTCTACGATTCTTACAAGAAGACCACTAAATTCATCTATCAATGCTATTTAATTTTCTTTAGTTTTCCTTTATTTTATTGGGGAAAAGTTTATATTTGATCAATAAATATGATTTCTGGCCTCTGCAAAGCTCAGTGCTTTTGGTTTATCTAAGACCTCCTGATAAAACGTTCATGACTAAAGCATTGAAACCCATTCTGTTGCTTCCTTCTACTACTTTAGTTCATGGAGATGTTCTGAGGGCTGGCCATATGCTTTCTGAACTTTCCTGAATGACAGCTGCTTAGTTAATCAGGGGTAGACTTCCAAAATACTGTAAAATACTGTTCATCTGCTGTCCTTTCTTTGCTTCTTATTTTTGAATCTCAGAAATAGAACAAACTAGGTTCTAGGTAGAACCTAGTAGAAATAAATTGGAAGAATAAATCCTATCACTTCTTCCTAATCCATGTATATGGAAAATATTTAATCTTTCCATAATTCTTTCAATTTATAGAAAAATTAACTAGGGAATTATGTTACTAGCATAACTCAGAGACTAGCATAACTCAGATAACTTCTCCCATCTTGCTTTACCCACACTCCGTAAGAACTGAATACCTTCTTTCCCAAAATCTGCAGTTTGATAGGTTCACTAAAACATGATTTTTTTCATACTTGACAAATATTTGAAATTCATATTTTAGTCTTTTCCTTATACAATTATCTACAGACAATGCACATTTTATAAATATATGATTTAAGGATTGTGGGTGGTGACTCCCTTCCACCCTTCCTTCCTTCCTCCCTCCCTCCCTCCCTCCTTTCCTTTCTTTCTTCCTTCCTTCCTTCCTTCCTTCCTTCCTTCCTTCCTTCCTTCCTT
>NW_027397069.1:35414276-35581194 GCF_003265705.2 Callorhinus ursinus
CCTTCCCTCTTTCCCTCAAGATCGCTATTTCATTGCTGGGCCCTATGCTAAACAAAGGATACAGTGGATGATGCAGTAATTGTGACCCTTTTCTTCACATCACTTAGAGTCTAAGGGAGAGACCGGAAACTATCAAAATTGTATACAAATAGCCTTTTGATGTGTTTTATATTGTATATTGTGGCAAGTACAGTGAAGTCAATGGCCAAAGATTTTGAAATAGATTAATACCGAGTGAGTGCAGGTACAGCCTTAGATAGAATAGTAAAGAACGCTTTTCTGGCAAAGTAGGACTTTAAACTGGCACTTGAGCAATGAGGAGGAGACACCCATGGAAAAGAATGAGTGTGCTTATGAGAGAGAATGATTCACTCAAGAGACTGGCATAAACGGTCTGACTCTGATCAGTGAAAGATGGGCTATGGGGATAGATGGTATTAAGTAGAAGAGCGATCTGGCTTGAAGTTGGAGAAGTAAGCTCAGGCTGCATCAGACAGGTCTTGCAATCTACATCAAGGAGTGTGAATTCCTGTATGAGTGCCACAGAGAAACACAGAAAATACTAAGTAAAGGTGTTATAAGATTAATTTTACATTTATAAAAATATCTTTTTCTGTAGGGAAATAACAGCAAGAGTGAAAGGGGGAGACAAATTAGTGGTCTATTAAAATGAGCTAGATTAGTGTTGGTGGTTAGGACTAGCGTAGTAGAGAGGTAGGACACTGGGAAGAATATAAGTTTGATTTTGGAGGCAATTTCACAGAATTAGTGATGGTATAGGGTTCTCTGGGAGGGGAAGAGTGGAATCTAATATGATTTCTCAGTTTTCAGCTTGAATGACTCAGCAAGTAGTAGACCTGACCACTGCAGTGTGGGTGCCTGGAGTTGGTCTGTGGGTGGGGGGAGGAGTTGATAGGGGAAAATTAGGAGTTTACTACTGGGCGTATTAAATTCAAAGGTAATATTTTATTTGTTCGTTTTGTTTGCACATGAAGAGAGAGACCTGTATTGATATAAATTTGAATAGAATATAATCTTAGGAAGAGAACAGGCCACTCTTAGTTTCCCAGGGATGCTGTAACAAAGTAGCACAGATGTAGTGATTTAAAACAACAGAAATTTACTCTTTCACAGTTCTGGAGGTATGAAGAAATAAATCAAGGGGTCTCCAGGGCCATGCTCCCTCTGAAGACTCTAAGGAAGTCATTCGCTTTTCTTTCCCAGTTTCTGGTTTGTGGCAATGGGGCCACTATCTAGGCCCCTATTTTCACATGGCTGTGCTTCCAGTGTGTTTCTGTGTCTCCACATGGCATTCTGCTTCTTATGTCCATCTCTCTCTTCTTGTAAGGATAGCAGATACATTGGATTAAGGTCCCAGACTATTCCAGTCTCACTTCATCTTAACTAATTACATCTGCAATGACACTATATCTAAACATGGTGGGGCGCCTGGGTGGCTCAGTTGGTTAAGCGACTGCCTTCGGCTCAGGTCATGATCCTGGAGTCCCGGGATCCAGTCCCACATCGGGCTTCCTGCTCAGCAGGGAGTCTGCTTCTCCCTCTGACCCTCTTCCCTCTCATGCTCTCTATCTCTCATTCTCTCTCTCTCAAATAAATAAATAAAATCTTTAAAAAAAAATAAAAAAATAAACATGGTGGCATTCTGAAGTTTTGCGGGTTGGGACTCCAACGTACCTTTGTGTGGAACACACTTCAACCCATAGCTCACCTATAAAGAGAGTGTAGAGAAAGAGGAAAAACAAGCTTAGCAATGAACAGTTGAAAAACGTCAGCATTTAGGTTTCTTGTGGTGAAGGTACTGATGAAATTCTAGAGTGTTAGGTGGGAGGAAGTCAGGCATGTATTTCACTACATTAAGTTAAGAAAGTATTTAAGGCGGGAAAGGTAAACAGAGTTCAATTCTATTGTGAGGAGTAAAATGAAGGCAGAAAATGGCTAAGGTCATCAACGAACAACAGAATTACTAAGGTCTGTAAAGATAATCCTGGCCATTAATAAAATATTAAGTTATGCCAAGTCAACATTATTAACAAAGCAAGAAAATGTGAAGTGTCTTTTAGAAGGATTTACATAGAAGTTATTATTTGTTACATTATTATGTAATTTGGGTGTTGATGTTCTCTGGAAACTCAATGATGAATAACAGCTAATTTCCAAGATTAAAAGGATTCTGTATGGCTAATTAGCCCTATGTTGTCTATGTATATGATGGAATAGAAGAGGTCTCTTTTGGGGTGCTTGAGTGGCTCAGTTGGTTAATCGTCTGCCTTCAGCTCAGCTCATGATCCCAGGGCCCTGAGATCGAGCCCTGCATAGGACTCACTGCTCGGCAGGGAGCCTGCTTCTCCCTCTGCCTGCCACTCTGCCTATCTGTGCTATCTCTCCCTCTGTCAAATAAATAAATAAAATACTTAAAAAAAAAAAAGAAGAGTTCTCTTTCCTTTTAGTTCACTGTGGAAGGAAATAAATTTGGACTCTGTTTTTACACTGAATAAAAAGAAATTTTATCCTCACAAGTGAGATAAATGTAGAAAATGAAATGAAAATTTGAAAAGAGAATATAAAAATATATATGCATAATACAGATTTGGGGACTAAAAAATACTGGAAAGCTAAAAGTTATTGAAAAAAAGATAGAAATATTTGATTATATATTAAAAAACCGAAATGGCAAGAGATATCATAAGCTAACAAACACTAATTGATCATTTCTAACGTTAAAATGTATAATACATGACTCTTACCCCCTAATTTACAAACATCAAAAATGAAAGTATAGAGTAAGAGTGAAGTAAGATAAAGAAAAAAACTGAAAACAAATGTGTATATGATAAAAATAATACTATGTTATCTTAATGAAGTGTGTATGTTTGTACGCATGGCATATACATCTGCATAAAGAGATGGACACAGTTACAGTCCCTGAATGATGCTTAATTTAAGGAGATGAGAATTTAGGTAATTTTTACATTCTTCCATCTACTAATATTTATAAATTTAGTATGATGCAGAGAAAAGCAAGGAGTATCTTCTCATTGTGAATAAATGAGCTGACTCGGTTTTTCTAGATATTTTTTGGTGTCTACAATTCACTCTATTCTTGCACATTTTTAGAAAGATCTACTGAATGGACATATATGATTGTTTTCTCTGAATAAGGAATTAGGAATACGGACTACTTACATGCCTTAATGGGCCTGATATTGTAATGGATAAAATAGATCTCAAAACAAGTACATTATTTTTACATTTTTTACTTTTTACTTTATAAGCACCATAATGTGAGTCAAGGATTTCTATATATAAAGATTTATTTTGTATGACTCTTTGTCTTCTTGCTAGTTCTCAAATATCTTGGCTCTAGATAATTTTTACTCTTAGACTGCTTAACTCACCTTGTCTTAAAGCTAAAAAAAAAAAAAATGGGAAATATACAGGACATATAAAGATTGGCTGAATAAATCAAAGTAGTCATAAAATTTAATGTTCTTAAAAAAGTGAATGAAAATAGAAATTACAAGTATATATGTACTTAAATAAACGTGCTCATTTTTATTATATTAAACAAGTACCTGTTGTTTCTCATGATAATGTACAAATGTACAGTTCAGGAAGAGTAGGATGTAATTCATTATGAAACAGGTTAATGCAATCTTCTACTGAGTCCAAACCTAAAACATTTTAATTTATGTGCTATTGTTTAGGAGAGGAAAAGCTCAAATTATTCTCTCATAAGCGAAATGGGGAATTTCCCTAGTCCTCCAAAACTATCAAATGAAGAAACAACATCCTTTCTCTGTATTATATGCAATGACATAAGCAGAAAAGTAATGAAAACCTAGGGAAATATGGGCTCAAATTTATCCAGTATAGTTCTGAAATACTCCACAAGAAAATCTCGAGAACCGAGGAAGCAGAAAATATTCTCCCATTATTTTCTTGTACTCTCTCCATAAAACTGGTTTGAAGGAGGAATTGCTCAGTTATTAGTTTCTATAGAAGCAGTTTAACCATTTTCCTGGGGAGCATAGTTGCTTAGGAAACTCAAATATATTAGAGCACAGAGGCTGAGAACTAGACACCTGCTGGTACACACAGTTTCAGGCTGCCATCTTTACCCACTTCTCTCTCTCCTTGGCTGTGCTTTCATAGGACGGAAGTGCAGAGTTGGAAAACCAGAGCCATTCATGGGACAGGGTGGAGATCATGTAATTGCTTGTGGGCTTACCATAAAGACTATCTTTGGTAGTAAGTTGTTTTTGAGGGCAAATTGGGCGGCATGTTCCTCCTCTGAACATACCTTCCATTGGCCAGCGGGATAATCTCTGTGGATTTACTATAATCATGTTCTCTAGAAACCTTGGCACAGTAAGAAATGGTAATTGAATTTCATGAGATCCATTTTCCCAAATCTGCTCAATTAAGAAAAAAAAAAAAAAAGCAAGGGCATAGGTATACAAGATACATTCTAAACCTTAGGCTGGTTTCCCGAAAATAGCAATGATGTTTTCCCTTTGAAATGTATAATGATATATAAAAATAGAGTGCCTGTTATATAACCACTTTAGGATTTTTGAATCAATGAATAATTCTGGTTTTAATTAGTTGTTTTATTTTTTATATGAAAATATAGGTTGTATAGATAGGAGGTTATACACATTTATCTCTCCATCTATCTATCTAAATGGGTTTTGCAATGCCTTTTGAAAGTTGACCACTCATTTTCAGCTGATATCCTTTAAAAATGTGAAATGATGATGGCAATGTGGTAACACATGCTGCAAATGTGACTCGTGGTCTCAGCACTCCAGGCTGCAACATTTCACAGCTGTTCAGTAGACGCGAGGAACTAAGCAACAGAACCCATGCAAGTGGGCTGGGAACCCCTAGATGACACAGCATCATAAAAAGAGAAAAAAATAAACTTTGCAATTAACTAAAGCAATCCCTGAGGTTTGAGGCTCAGCATTATCCCTGCCTTCCTTGTTCTGTCTGTGAAGCTTTTAGAGATAGGCAATCACAACATTTTCTCAAAAACATTCTGTTGTAGCAGATTACCGTAGTTACTCATATTTTAGCAGTCAACAATCCCAGATATTCAGAGATTGAGAGAGAGAGAGAGAGTAGAAAGAAAAGAGTGGCCTAAACTCTAATTCACGTTACCCTAGAGTTAAAGTGAAATTTAAATTGTTTTACAAAGTGTTAAACTTTCCAATTAACTTTGTTTTCCTTTGATAGTTAAGAGAACCCTGAGATTCTATTCAGACACTACCTGCTTAGGGTCAAGATCCACACTTTGGATTTTCATCTTCTTTTTGTGTCAAGTTTTCCCCAAACATAAGAGAGATAAATGCCAAATGTTTTATCCACAAGTAATAGTCCATGGCACCATCATCTCAGAAAATCCTCTAATCTGGCCACCCCTCCATGATTATTGGCTCTTCACACTGTAATGAATTCCCAGCTTCACGAGGATCTCAGGCTCCACTTTGCACTGCCAAGAGCATATGCCTGTCATGACCTGTTAAGTGCTATGCTGGTCTTTCTGGAGCAAAGATAACTGGCATAATCTGTGCCCTCTCTCCAGTAAAATAACAGCTCAAGTAGAGATTCAGAGAGGCCTCTTCTTCTCTTATTTTCATTTTTCAGTTCACTCAGTAATTATGAGGCATTAAATCTGTGCTTCATTGTGCTAAGTACTATGCTTCCACAGATACCAATATGAATCAACATCTTTGCAGAACTATCATTCCATTTCACAATTCCCCCTCAGAAGTTTCAGTCCTTCACTGTCTGCGGAACCTGGGCCACCTCCAGGGCCATCTGTTTACACTGAACTGATTTTGTACCTGGACATTCTTAGTTTCAATGGCTGCTCGATAATATGTCAGGGTCTCTCTTTAAGCAGAAGCAAATAGCTTCTTTGGGGCAGATTTTTGTTCCTTTTAATGTTCTGCCTGTCTTCCTGCAAAAAGGTAAAAAGATCACAGTGGAGGGCTAATGTGGACGGGGAGAAAGAACGACAGAAGGAAATATCCAAAAGCATATTAAATCATTTTACATATAATAAATATTTATGGGTTTAAACTAACAAAATGACTCTAGGTCTGTGAACATTTCCAATAAGCTAACGTAGTCATTTTAATTTATCCTCATGTTTCCCATTTTCTTTGCAGGATTTTGGATTTTCTTTTAAAATACAACTTTACTTGGTTCATTAAAAATGTATTTTCCACAGAGCAGCCAAAGAGGGCCATTTAAAACTTTTTCAAATCCTATTATGCCCCTGTTCAAAGCACTCCAGTGTCTTTCCATCACACTATGGAAAAAACCTCAAAGGTCATACCTACAAGTTCCTACATGATCTGCCCCTGATTACCTTTCTCCCCTTTGTACCCTGCAGTGGTCTCTACGCTCTCCCACAACATGCCCTGTATACTCCTGTCTTAGGTCCTTTTCCTGGTTATTCTGTCTTAAAACCTTGTCCCCAGATAGTTGATGGCCCATTCCCTCATTCCTTCAGGACACTGTTGCAGTGCGTCCTTCTTGAGATACCTTTTTCTATCCCCATATCTAAATGTCAATACTCACCCCTCTTTATTCCTTTACCCTCTTAATCATTTTACTCTTGGTATGCACTCCTACACGATATATTGTGGGTTTGTTATTTCGTTTTGTTCACCAAATAGACTGCAAGTTCCAAGAAAGTACAGAACTCTATCTTCTTCACTGTCGAATTCTTAGCATCTAGAAGACTGCCTAGAAAATAACAGAGATCAAAATATTAGTGAGTTGAATGAAATAATAGGTGGATGGATGGATGGATGGATGGATGGATGGATGGATGGATAGAAGGATGGATGGATGGATGGATGGATGGATGGATGGATGGATGGATAGAAGGATGGATGGATGGATGGATGGATGGATGGATGGATGGATGGATGGATAGAGATCTCTATGAGTAACAAGCAGGATAGTGTTCATGTTCTCTTGAGTTACTTCAGAAAACTTCTTCTGGAGTGCCACTTTCCCAGATTCTTCTGGCTGTCTCTTTTCATGAAATAAAGCAGAGATCAGGCTTTGAAATGCTTTTTCAATAATGAGTATAGGTGTTTTAAGTGACTGTACACTCTATTATAATGGGTAGTTTATCAAATCCTTGTTCTTGAGGAGTTCAACATAAAACGTATACTGTATGATTCCATCTTATTAATTGATACTGATGTTGTAATGAGAAAAATTGCAGAAAATAATGAAAGTATGTTAGTCTATGTATTCATAGTCTATGCTGTGGGGCACATTTTGCTTTTATAGTTTGTCACATCTTAAAATCAGGTGTTATAAGTGAATATATCTTTGCTGTAATGATTTAAACAATAACAAAATGAGGAGCCAAAAAAAAGTCCCCTGTGTTAGCTTGGGTGTCCTCAAAAATGACTTGAGACAACACACTACCTTGTGTGCAGAGAGTTTGAGAAGTAATGCCAGAGAGTAAGAGGGAAGAATCAGAGAGAGTGAAACAGAGAGAGGAAAACCAATATAAACGTGCATTATTGATTTCATTGCTATAGGCAACAGATGCTTCTGGGAAGCATATGAAATGCCTTCCAGGATTGTCTAATCAAAGCATTTGTCCCTCAGCTCTCATGGGAATTGATCAAAGATTGCTGCTTCAGAGTTGTTATGCCTGTACTTCTGAGGCGTCCATGCTGTGAGTGATTTCTACTTCTACCTTGGCAGAAATCATGGGAGAAGCCTAGAAGATGTGAGTCTGGGGCATTAGTAATAGAGGGAGGAAAAGTCCAGCCTGCACTCCATCTACCTGTGCGCTGCATGAAGTCCACTCTGCTACTGAGTCTTCAAGGTAGCTCCAGAGGATTTAATATGCAAGGGGTAGTAGAATAAGCTACAGTTCTCTTTACTGAAACTGGCCCTAAGGCTGTTAGGGATATTTATCTTCTCCCTTCTCCACCACCAATTTTGTCTATGCCTCCCGTTCTGGCAGCATTTCATCTGGTCTTGGTTGCTTGCCTGAGGGGTTGACACAGACCTTCATTTCGGAGAAGTATAAGCCTTGAGATCTTGATCATAACTGTAATTGCTGCAGTCGTCCTTTTATCATAGTGCTGGACATGGAAGCACAAGAGAGGCCCAAGTGGATCTTCTGATTTCCACACACCTCCCTGCCTCCAGTATGTGTCTGAGAACCCAGCACTCCCATGATTCCTAGTATAAATATCCCCAATCTCCTACCGCCAGGAACCAGAACATCTAATCCAGCAGAGGCTAAGGTTTTGGGCAAGGCAATATAAATTTCTTATTGGTGACTGGCAGTGATGGTGAGAGAGGCCAGCCTTACCCAATCCCTGCCCTGTGTGTTACAGAATACAAGTTATTGAAAACAAACTCCATATTTCAAGAACTCAGTTCAATGCATACGCTATATCCTGGTAGACAACACCTCAACCCTGAGAAGTGTTTTGTCAGAAACGTTACCTTCATTGAGCCTTTATTAAAACATCTTATTTTTCCAGAATGCCAGGTCATCTGGATAAGGCTGAATCAGTCGATCTCATAGTCATGTGCTCATTGAAACATTACCTTCTCTGTAAAATGGATCTTTTAGACGGGAGTGAGGCCACATGTTATAAATCTTGGATGTTTGTACTAGCAAAAACTTTGGGCAGGAAAGGCAAACCTGTACTGAAGAAAGACTCAATCCTGTTTAGGATGAAATGCTACTCGCCAGGATGAAGGTGCCTGACGTAATCACTTTGCCACAAAGTGACTAGACATGTTTCCTGGTAGGATGGAACCATTTCATAGGCTCGGCATTAGTCTCTGGTATGAAAATTTCAGACTTCCAAGCATACACAGAAGGTATATTTGGCTTTTTGAGAAGAAGTTCAAATCATTGGGCCCACACATAATTTCTATCCCTGTTACCACAGGCATTGTACTCATGACTTGTTCCACCAACACTTGGGTAACTAAAGACATAATTTGGCTAATTTCTGCTGGTTGGCTCATCCTGTTTACCTGGTTTTTGAATGTGTTCTTTGTGGTATATCAACTTTAGCGGCCATTAACTCGAGACACAAAAATCTTGACTCCCATATGTCTACCATTGCACTGGTTTCTTCAACTTCTTTGACCTTGAACTTCTAATCTCACTGCTTTCATGCTTGTCATGAACTGCTAAATGACAATGTGTGTCCTGACCTCATGTCAGGTCTTTCTTCATGCCAAGTGACTAAGTTCACCCCTCCCAGTTCTGCCCACAGTGAGGACTCTTATTGTCATTGCCCTTTACTGCTACTCCTTGCTGTATGTTGAATTGTGTTCCCCTAAATTTTGTGTTAAAGCCCTCACCCCTGGTATGTGAATGTGGCCTTATTTGGAAATAGTGTTTGTGTGGATGTAACCAAGTTAAGATGTGGTCATAACAGATTAGGATGGTCCCTAAGACAGTGACTGGTGTCTGTATAAGACAAAGGAGAGGGAAATTTGGATACAGAGACAAGCACAAGGAGAACATCATGAGACAATCAAGGCAGAGACTGGAATGATTCAGATGTAAGACACAGAACACCAACGATTTCTGGCAACCATCAAGAGTTAGGAACAGGCAAGAAAGGATTCTTCCCCAGAGCCTTCAGAGGAAACATGAACTTGCTGACACTTTGAGTTCAGACATCCAGCTTCCAGAACTATGAGAGAATAAATTTCTGTTGTTTTATGCCGCCCAGCTTGTGGTACATTGTTATGACAGCCCAAGGAAACTAATAAAATCCTCATTGTTCTGTCCCACAGCAGCTTTACATTTCCACCTGGCCTCAGCTTTTCAAGCCCCTTGTGAACTGTACTTCTGTCAGCCATGAGACCAGAGTGGGGAACTGAGGAATAGACCTTGGTGAAACAGAATCTAGGCTACCTGCTCATCATGTAACTTACTCGTACCCTCCAGATCTGTTTGGGCCAGTTCCAGATGTACCACTTCCAATGCACAAAGGATGGCTTCTGCAACCACCTGACCTTGGGATTTGGTAACCTGACAGTAGCAGGATGAATGCTGGGCCTCTCTGATGGCACAGTCCCTTGCTGTTCTTTGGTCAGGCATTCATCTGTGTAACAGGAGTTATTTTTCACACACAGGGTAGTTCTCTGCTGCCAGAGACGTGGCTCTGCTACAGAACACTAGCATCTGTGCTGAGACACTCCAATTAGAGCTTTCCAGAGACCTCAAACAGCTTCTCTCTCTCATATGGATGCCTGTAGCATCATTGTACTCACTGAGTCATACAACCGAGCTACAGGGCTTCTTGCACAACAGATTGGACCTGTATGCAAAGCCTTCTTTTCGTCCCTCAAACTAAATTTCACTAAAGAAGACAGGTTGTATGCTTTAATGTCAGGAATTCATTCTTTTTCTTGAGCTACCTGCTTCTATGAAGTAAGAAGACATATAAAAAACTTCATTCCTTGGGCTGGCTGGGCTTTCCAGGTTGTTTCTTTCTCTTACTTTCCAAATCCTGCAAGCATACTGTGGGTTTAATCAGTTCAGGGCCTATACTACAGATTTCTCTCTCTCTCTCTCACCATAGTTGTCGATCACAGGTGTCCCAAAATACTGTTGATAAAGGGAGGATATCAAAATGATTAGGGGTCTCATTTAACCTTCAAATCTAGCTCAGTCTCCCAAAGCAGACTTTTTTTTTCTTTTTTAAAAGATTTATTTATTATTTGAGAGAGAGAGAGAGAGAGTGGGCAGAGGGGAAGAGGAAGAAGGAGAAAGAGAATCCTCAAGCAGACTCCCTGCTGAGCACAGAGCTCAACGTGGAGTTCTATCCCAGGACCCTGAGATCATGACCTGAGCCAAAACCAGAGGTTGGATGCTTAACCGACTGAGCCAACCAGATGCCCCACAAAGCATACTTTACCTGAGCTCAGTGGTATATAAGGTATGTAAATGCTATTTATAAAATATTAGTTTGATTCACTCTCTGTAAATATTCCTTGGGAATAGTCTCCATCTAGGGCAAGATTTAAATGTTCCTGCAACTCTGCACATAAAAACCATCAAATTCCATTAGAAAGCAAACCTGTATCTATAACAATATTGTTCCATCTTCTCCTTTTAGAGAAGTCAATGTCTAAAGTACCTTGAAGATATGTATATGGTTTTCTCCAACAGTTAGATCTATATCAGGAACATATCCCTCAATAGTCTCTGAATTTTAATGTCCCAAGGGATGCGTTTAAATACTATAGCTCCAAGAAAATTTCAGAAAAGGCCTCCTTACCTATTATTAAGTAAAAGCATACAAAATAAAGTTTCCATTTAGGTCTTAGGCCTTACACTCCTATATTACCCTTCCCAGCAGAATCCAATCTTCATGCTATGCACACTTGGCTCTTCAGTGTGGAATTATACCAATAAATGCATATATGGTCTTAATTTATTACCATCACTTCAGAGTTTTACAGGGAACATGCCCAAGGAATGAACACATATAGTATACTGGAAATTCAAATCAAATTAGGAAAAAAAAAGTCTTTTCTCAACTTTTGCTTCCGAGAAATGATATCCAAAAAGAAATGTAAAATTTGGTCTAAATCTACTCCTGTATACCACAGAAAAGACACAAAACAAATGTGTCTGTTTGTTAATAAAGATCCCTTGTTTGCTTCTAGAGTATGTGGGTAGCAGTTGGGCAGGGTGTGATGTTTTTGAAGCTTAAAAATAATGTTGAAATAATTCCATGATATAAGCTTTTTGGTTTAAAAAACTTTGAGTTTTATAAATTAGTAATAAATTATAATTAAATATATAATTTCTTTCTGAATAGTTTCCTGAATAATTTCCTATGTATTTTTTTCAATGTATTTTAAAGTTTTCATTTTAGGGGTGCCTGGGTGGCTCAGTTAGTTAAGCATCTGACTCTTGGTTTCCACTCAGGTCATGGTCTCAGGGTCGTTGGAGGCACCGAGCTCAGTGGGGAGTCTGCTTGGGACTCTGTCCCTCTCCCTCTGCTCCTCCCCCTGCTCGTGATCTCTCTTTCTCTCTCTCTCTCTCTCAAATAAATAAATAAATCATTAAAAAATAAGAAAAATAAAATTTGGGTTTTAGGTCACTTTCATTCTTTTTTTTTTTTTTTTTTTGAGATAGTGCAAGAACACAAGCCAGGGGGAGGGGCGGAGGAAGAAGGAGAAAGAATCTTAAGCAGGCCCCACACTCAGTGAGGAGCCCGATGTAGGGCTTGTTCTCATGAAACTGAGATCATGACCTGAGCCCAAATCCAGAGTCATATGCTGAACCGACTAAAGCCCTAGGTCACTTTCTTGATGCTCATTTTCATCGTTTTTTTTTTTTTTTGCCTTTATTGTAGTGAAGTGGACAGAATGGGGTATGCTTTTTTCCCCCTTCTCCTCTCTCTCTGTGCCCATCTCCTTCTCTCTTCTCTCTCTCTCCTTCTCCTTAGTTCTCTTGAAACATTCATTTATTGATTGCCCTACTTGTGCTGTCCAAAGACCACTCAGACCAAAATCCTCCCCAACCAAATTGAACACTTTTTCCTTACTGTATTGTGTGTGTGTAAATATTTATAATTTTTACCAGAATTCTCTTTCCTCACTAATGAAAATATAGAACATTAGTTCATCTTTATCCTGAAGATCCATGTTTACAACTTGTTTTAATGATAATTATGAATTTTTAAGAGTAATACCAATATGCTTATTTTTTATGTAGGTAACTGATTTTCAGTGCCTGAGGTACAACCTGTTCACATACAAGAATTCCATTAGGATCTTCACAATACTTCACTTGGTATATTCCAGGGCATTGTGAAACCATTTTTTTATCCACACACGAGTACACTGCCATAATACATAACTATAAATACGTATTTTCTGGCTTAAATATGGTAGGCAAGATCCTAAGAAGGTCTCCTCACATTCCCATTCCTGGGATATAATGCCATATCCTGAGTGCATCCTCTATAATGCCATACCCTTGAGTGCATCCTCTATAATGCCATACCCTTGAGTGCATATTCAGTCTGTGGTTATGATGGAATGTCACGCCCATGATAACATGAGTAGTTAGTTGCCTTTGAGATAATTAAAAGGACAATTATCTTAGGTGGGCCTGACATAACCAGGTAAGCTTTTAAAAAAAGGTTAAACTTTAGAGACACTCTCCTGCTGGCCTTGAGAAAAGCCTCCATGAAGTCTACAGCTGCAGGGAGGGAAATTCTTCCAATAAGCAGTGAGCTTGGAAGAGGACCCTGAGCCTCAGGTGACACTGATCCTGGTTAATACTTGATTCAGGCTTGGGACGCCTGGGTGGCTCAGTTGGTTAAGCAACTGCCTTCGGCTCAGGTCATGATCCTGGAGTCCCGGGATCGAGTCCTGCATCGGGCTCTCCGCTCAGTGGGGAGTCTGCTTCTCCCTCTGACCCTCTTCCCTCTCGTGCTCTCTGTCTCTCATTCTCTCTCTCAAATAAATAAATAAAATCTTTAAAAAAAAATACTTGATTCAGGCTTATGGGAACCAGCCTAGAGACCCCCTGCTAAGGCTTGCCTGGACTCCTGATCCACAGAACTGTGAGGCAATGACAGGCTGTTGTCCTAAGCCACTAAGTTTGTGACAATTTGTTACAGAGCAATGGAAAGTAAACACACTGAACCAAGATTAGAAGGAAACAGTTCCCAGTTGTTTATGACTGTATTTGTCGATATTCTAACTAAATTGTTTTCCATTAAAAAGAACAATTATTAAAATATTAACAGTAACAACTGTAATATATGGAATGCCTTAATTCTTTACTTATGGTAGGTCACGTAATTATTATACAAACTCCATGAGATGAGCATTAAAGTTCTGAATTCATAAGCAGGAAAGGGAATCTTAGGGAAGTTAGCTCTCCTATCAGAGGGGGTGGAGCTGCAGGTGATGTGCTGACTGGGAGGGTTGAAGAAAAGCCCTCTGGCAGACAGAACCTTCTTTGATTTACAAGCTCACACCCTTCCCACCTCAGTATACTGTACTTCATTATGTCTAGGAAATTACACACATGGTATCCTTTTTTGCACCGGGTTGCTAATATCAATAAAGTGTGCACCTATAATGAAGGACTTTAAAATCCAGCAGGGAAAACAGATATGAATGACACAATATCTTCCCAAGTCTAATGAAGCACTTGCACATTGGGGTGATAGTCTGGTGGGATTAGAAAACACTTAGAGAAGCCACGGCAAATGAGCTAAGCCTTAAATACTCTAAATGATCTTTCTGGAAGAAAAATTGGGGCTGCAGTCATTCGAGGTGAAGAAATGAAATGCTGTACTTGGAATTGTAAATGTACAGAAAAGGTTCACAGAATGTTGAATAGACAGGAGCACAGGGGAGCCAAAGATATAACTTCGTTTTATACCTTAATGTATGCTTCCTGCATTGTCTACATGTTTTCAATATTGTCTCCATTTGTTTTGCTCTTTCTCTCAATTTCCACACTCCTTAATCTAACTGGGTTTTGCATACTAAATTGAAATTTTTGAATCATTGTGTCAGCACTACATTTTTGGATATATCTCAGCAGAACCTTATTTTAAGGTCCACTTCTCATACACCCAAACACACACACACACACACACACACACACACACACACACACACACAGACCCTGTGGGCTTATAGTTTATTGCTAAACTCATGATTGATGCTTAAGATATGGATTATATGTATTCTTTATTTTCCTTTTGTCTTTGATATTTTAAGTATTTTTAAGCGATATTCTTGATTACTAGAGGTACATGGCAAAATCTTATGTACTGAGGACAGAAAAATAAACCAGTTAGGCAAGAACACTAACGTGGGAATGGTGTTGTCTGGGGAAAAAGCTGGGACCAAAGATAGCAGGAAAACAGTTAATGAAGAATGTGTGTCAGAGGACAGTAAACCTTAGAGAATGAAATGGAAAGATATGCTAGGAAGTAACTGAGGAACTGTCAGAATAAGTGGTCAGAGAAGGGTTTTCTAAAGAGATGTCATCGGAACATGCATATTATATGTTTTCTGATCCATCAAATATATGGTCTACAATGAGCCGTCTTTGGCTGTGAAGGCCTTTTGTTTAATTAAGTATAGCTCTTAATGGAAAGAAAATATGGTAGGAAAACAAAACCCTACTTCTGTACCAGAAAAATATACATGTCCAATACTAAGAAAAAAAATAAAGATAAAATGCTGTGGAATTCCCTATTAATGCATTATAAAAAGAAAAGCTGCCTAAAATCAATTTGTGATCACGGACAACTTTAACAAGCAAAGCAAATTTAGCAAATGAATTTCCTCCTTGTATTCCTATTACCAATAACAAATAAACTGGATGAGCTGAGCTGAAAGGCACCTACCAATTTTCCAAAATTATCATTCAGGGATTCTTATAATTCAAGCATTTTATGTGGGGGAAGGTGTCATTTTTGCATATACTTTAATTTTACAAACCCCGTCATGTATCCTCTTTATGGGTTTCTCTTTTTTATCCATAGAGGAAAAAAATGAAAGAGTAAAAAGCCCCTCACAAAACAGTTAATCACTTCACTTGTGGGGAAAGTCAGAGTAATACACATCTTGTGGCAACCGAGAGGAATGCAGGATAGGCTATTTTTGGGCTCACTAGAGAAATATAAATCTTTTGAAATTTTTCCACTTATCATTTCTTGTGTTCTAGCTATTTGGTATATTAAATTCATATATAACCAGTCATTTTACATGAAACTAATTATGTTTGGTGGAGACCCAGAGGACAGATCCATCCTGACAGAGTACTTTCAATACCATTTACTTGTAGCTTGCTATGTCCAGTACAACGCCTCAGTTAGAACCACATACATAGCTAATGATTTCCAAGCTCTCATGCAAGAACAGCTATTTTTTTATGTTGTTGTTGTTTATTTAACTCTTTTTGAAGCACTTATAAAAAACGCTTCCCAGATTTGTATGGGTTAAAGTAAGTGTGGATTTAGAAATGATAATTTATATACACAGAATGATAACTGATTTCACAGTTCATTAATTCAATTGATGAAGAACAATAAAAGAGAGGTACTGCCAAATATAACCATGTGATAAGGTGGGAGAGGAAGTGTATAATTTTACTCACTTGCTATTCAAAAGAAATAAATGATCAAATGTACTTTACATGAAATGGTAAATTCACTAGAAAAAATGATTAATTTTAATTAAGATAACATTTTAATGCTGTACTTCAAGGATAAAAATGGAGTGGTATTTCTTTGGAAAGATGTAATTCTGATATAACTTAAGAAGATTTACAATTCTGCCATAGAGCATAAAGTCTATTTTTCTGCCATGAATGACATAAAATGTCTATTTTTCCTTCTGTGTTAATTTGTGTTTGATAGCTGCAGAAAATATAGATTTTGTATAAACTATGTGTGGTATTTATTAGTCACAGGAGCACTACATTTTTAAATACTAAATGCTTATCTTTATATGTTTACCTCAATGAAAATGGGCATTTTTTTCAAACCTAGATCATATTAAAGGAAGGATAGATTTTTCCAAAACTCTGTTTTCCAAATTAAAATAAATTTTGCAATATACAGGCCTTCATGCCTGTGATTTATACACACACACACACACACACACACACACGCACGCACATGTCATGACTGGAATAGGCAACACATGGGGTAGATAATTTTCACATTTTATTACCTTACTACCCTGTAAATCTTCACTAGTTTAAATAATTCCAATGGTAGAAACGGACTTAAGCATACACATGTTATTTAATACATATATTTTCAATGTCATTACTTTCGTATGTTGATAGGGCATAAAATTGATATTGTATGTGGGTGCGTAGATAAAATTTCTACTGCAATGCACCTGGAGAGAAGGAAAAAAAAAGGAACATTTTATTTTTCTAATTATGGAAAGAAAAGTTAGTAAATTACTGTTTAAATGCCAGCATACAGTGGCCACACATAAGCTCGTCCAGCAAATGATTCTATTAACATTACTTTACAATTAGAATGGCTACCTCATAACCAGACCTTCCTTATATTCAAGCGAGGTTTAAAAGCGCAAAATAAGTTTATTCTGAAGGTTAAGTGTATTCAAGTCTGAACTCTTATGGTACACAAATAAGGATTAAAGATAGAAACTCTGCAGCACCACGGCTTTAGAATTAATACCACATGACCACGGTAGTGACAGCGCCGATGAGTCACAGCCCAGTTTAAATAAATGCTAGAAGTAGCTACAGAAAAAGTGCCAAGGTCAAAAGCTCAGTGCAGCTCCAGACAGATGTGATTCTCTGTTCAGCAGTCACTCTCTCCTGCTTGCAGCTTTCCAAAAGGAACTGGTGCACTGCAGGCACTCAGGATGAGTCTGCCAGATTTAATAATAATCAAGAACGCTCTTAAATAAGGGTCACCAGGAAGAGAAGCAATGGGAAAACTTAAAAGTAAGGACTACTTGAACTGTGGCTCAGAAAACACACCCTTGTAAGCTCATTTCAAAACAAAGGTGCTAAGGAAGAACAGGCAAGAGGCACAGGGAAATTCACTTGTTGCAGCCAAAAAGATCATCACATTCTGGTCAGCAGCCTGGGTCAGTCTAGTAACCATACAGCCAACATTCTGGAGAAATACAACGTGGGTAAAAGCGAGTCATTTTGGGTCGATTTTCATGGGTGGAAATTTATTTTCATTTTATGCAACCAGAAGGCACACGGTTGGCTCTCTAAAGATCTGGAAGGCCTTCTAAAATTTAAAGGAAAACGTTTAGTAAAGCTGTGATGTTGAAGGGAGTGTAGGGAATAGCTGTGTTCCATGCATTATTAGAGTTCCTCACAGTATCCGTGTTCCAGTAACTGTTCTTTGCTACTATTTGCTTTTCTTTTGGGGGGAATGTAAGCGTATTCCTAACATCAGCCGTCACTTAGCCTTTCACGGAAAATGTTTCCAAGGGAAAACTGTGACACTTTGTGTGCCTATTTTAGCTATCAATACAATTTTGACATTGCAGCCAAATAAATAGCACTTTTGAAACTTCCAAACAGTGACATTAATCAGGAAATACCCTGAACCTCGCCAAGAAAGTCAACACTTCACCACCTTCAGGACCACCACCGCCACTACTTCTCAGAGCAATGTTCTTCCAATTAGATGAACTCATTCAGTAGTGTCCATGAAAGGTGCATGCATTTCACCAAGGAGCATTATTTCAATCATGTTAGTCATACGTAGTTTATAAGATATTCATGAACTGGAAGTAAAATCGCAGGTACTTTAAAGAATGGGCATGTTCCAGGTGCTATTTACGTGTGACAAATAACCCAGAATGGTAGAACTCTGCATTGATCCTTTGCTACAAGCAGATTGTCTCCAGAAATGGGTCATGACTGGGGGTGAGGTGGCTCTCTTCCAGCAGGCAATTCCCCCAGAGAAGGGGGACAGAGGGAAAAATTCTTCTAGCACCTGGTGGTTTGAGGCCAGGAACACTGCAAAACATCCTACAATAGATAAGATAGCATCCCCCACAACAAAAAGTCATCAGGTCAATTTATATCAACAATGCCAATATTGAAAAACCCTAATCTGTATCATTCCCCCAATTAGCTATGATAAATTCATAGAAAGAAAGAGAAGAGTAAATGAGTGTATTTGTTGAGATTTGTTCTTTGTTGTTCTTGTGCTTTCGTTCCAGCTCTCAACAATGACCTCTTCCCTTCTTGTGTTTCTAAGTTCTCACAGGCATCTACTTGATAAAATATTCTTAAACTGTCATTTTCCACAAATTAGCCAGCCTGACAGCTTTTAGGACTGTGTTATTTTCAACATAGTTCCTCAGAGACCGTTAACTGCAGTTCAGTGATATCAATGCAAATCTTAACTGTACCTCGGAAAATAATTTGTCTGACTCAAGACACCCAAAGTTATTTAGGGTACCAAGGTGCTCACCTGTTATCTCCTAATGTGTTTTGGACTTTGATTATTTGCTATCAAAGAGGATTCTGCCCTCTCTCGTCTGACAATCATTAGCCTTCAAAGGGAAGTTGGAAGTGATGAATTTCTCATCAATTTCTAAATCTGATGGACAATTGAAACCTCTGTACATGTTACTTTTTCAGATTTTATAGCCATCCCTCCTTCTTACATATTGAAAATGCACTTCCTTATGGGAAGGTCTTATTTAGCCATAAATAAATCACCCTTGGGGCACCTGGGTGGCTCAGTCAGTTAAGCATCTGACTTCAGCTCAAGTCCTGATCTCGGGGTCCTAGACTCGAGATTCATATTGGGCTCCCAGCTCAATGGGGAGTCTGCTTGTCCCTCTCCCTCCACACTTCCCCCACTCGTTCTATCTCTCTCTATCTTTCTCAAATAAATAAAATCTTCAGTCAATCAATCACTATCAACTTCATAGTCCAGCACCATACTCCACTCCATTGTTTTTATCTCTCACGCCATTAAACAGTCTCTTGTGCATATGTTTACCAGTGTTTTTAGAATCAAGGAATCATAGAATACAAAGGAAATTAACCCGTGTATATTTTGGGTCTGATAATATGCCTACTTATACTTAATTTGTACTTTGTCATTTCCAACTTTGTTAGGTCCCTTTAAAAAATAAAAAAAATAAAATATTAGAATTTAATATTTTTATGATTTCTTTTATTCATATTCCTTTAATGTGTAATGTTTCATAAGCAGTAATTTATTTCTGCTTCTTAAATGTATCATTATCCTTTCATCTTAACAAAACTCAATTTTATTCCTTTGAAATTTTCTTTTCTTTTCTGGATACCATCTCTTGAGATTACATGGAACTTTATCCCACAAAATGGCATATTAAATGCTTGTTCTAGAGTATTGGATGCAAATCTCCTTCCTTAACCTTTATTATAGCATATTTTTGTCATGTATTTTTATCTTTGACTGTTTTTGAACATTTCTATTTTAACCAAATTTTCTATTCTACTTTCAGACATATTCTGTGTAGCACTCGGAGTATATTATCATGTGCCCTATGGAACAGATGCTACAAGGACTTCTAGTGACACTTTTCCTGGAAAATGTCCCTTTTATCCTAATACTCAGAATGCAGATGGGAGGGGAAAGTGAAAAATCCAAAATGTTAGCATCTATAACTCAGAGGCTTTCAACATATAGTCACATTGCATGTAGTACTAAGCCAGGATGATTTCTACATTCTGTTAGAATGGAAAGATTTAGTGATCAGCGTGCAGCCATCTTGACCACCATAGTACAACTTGTACAGTCAAAGATAGGATCACTTTGCTCTGAAGATGGCAGTGGTGGGAGGTTAGACCAATGGGAGCAATGATATGCCACAATAACAGGAGTGCTTGGAACTCTGTCAGCCACACACACACACACACACAGAATGTGGGATCCTAAGAGTGATGGCAACAAGATGACCATAGGAGATACAGTATTTAACTTAATGCCACACATGATGGTGCAGAGCCAAGAGAAGACAGTGGCAAGTTGATGGCAGCCACAGGACCAACTGTAGCAGCAGCTGAGAGGTATTTTAATAAGGACAGGAAACCCTTCCTATAATTACAGAGGCCATGTTTAGCAAGACAAAAGTCAGCCCTTACCAGAGGTCTAACAAAGGATTATTTTTAACTCGTGAAATCATTTATATGAACAATCTTGCAAATACCTTAAAAAATTATGCTAAGTAATATTTTTAAAAATTACATAAAATTGAGGTGACTGGTATGGTTCCAGCTGTATGGTTATTTGAACTACAGCAGGCAGACACTAAGGATCTGCAAAGAAAATCTTTGAGATACTGCATTAATGGGTGAATAATTCACCATGGGGGGGGTGGAATAAGGACTAGCATTTCAGAGATAAATGAAACCTGGTCCCAAACAAAGAATTTTTCATTAAAAGTAGCTGTCAGTAGTGGTTTCCTTTGTACTATTTTAAAAAGGTAAGTTCTGCATTAAGTTTAAGAAATGGACAGCTCTAGAATGAAAAATACTTTTAGAAATATGAAATAATGTGAAGGTTGAGGTTGGAGAAGCTCACCTCTATTAGATCCCCACTCTACCATTACTCATTCATACTTTTGGGTGATATCTGGTATTTATCATTACTAGATACATTCATTATTCATTCATTGCAACATTATTATATTGATTAAATTGACCTAATTTGAAAAAGCGAACAAACTTCCTTGAAACCTGTCAAGGAACTTTATCAGTGTTCTCTTATGACTTACCTTAATTGAATTAAATTTAAAAACCATAAAAAAGACCTGAATAATCTGGACATAGATCTAGTCACTATTTTATGAAGTAGACAGTACCTTGTTTAATTCTGCATGCCAGCAAAAAGGAACTTAAATTTAAACAAACACAGAATATTAAAAATACTTTGTGTTCTATTAAGTGAAATTGACCCTAAGCCCTATGATCCCTAGATAGGATTACTAGCTAATAAGAATAAACTTGGTATTTCAAGGAATAAAATGTACTCACTGTTAGATAAGCAATAGATAAATTAATTCATGTATAGTGAACCCAATATTCTAATAGGAAACTTTACAGTCCTCAGCCACACATTTGCAACATTTGACCAGCAATTCAGTGGAGTAAGGATTCACCTTAGTGAACCATCTGAGCGCATGACAAACTCTGTCTCAGTATATTATCAAGGGTGGAGTTTCCATCGCTAAACATTTATTTATTATGAACCCTGAAAGTTTCACTCTCCAAATATCTCTCTCTTAAAATATGAGTATAAATGAAAGGGAAAATCTTTGTGATCTCTTAATGTATTTGATTTATTGGAAAATAGCCAATGAGCCAGTGAAGAAGGAAGAGCACAAGGACTTGGAAGGATTTGGGAGAAAAAAGAAATGAGAGAAGTAAAATGTAACCAGACAAATGCCTCTTTAATTATTTTGCTAAAAGCTCATTCTTTTTAGACTTTTTCACCTTAGATAGTGAATATTTTGTGTGAGTGAATGTGTGTGTATGTTTAGTGAAGAATCAAAAATCTGCATTGAGGGAAAGTGCAGGGTGGGGGAGGCTTTGAATAAACTCTCTTCTCTGTTATCCTAAGGCAGTGCTTTTTTAAGAATTTTCATGTTTTGGGGCACCTGGGTGGCTCAGTCATTAAGCGTCTGCCTTCAGCTCAGATCATGATCCCAGGATCCTGGGATCGAGCTCCGCATCGGGCTCCCTGATCCGCGGGGAGTCTGCTTTTCCCTCTCCCACTCCCCCTACTTGTGTTCCCTCTCTCTCTGTCTCTCTCTGTCAAATAAATAAAATCTTCAAAAAAAAAGAATTTTCATGTTTTTAAATACAACTGTCCCATTCTGTTAAAGAAAAATAAATGATACAACATTTTTTAAAGTGGTAGAAAAAGCTGGAGGAAACTCAATGAGAATAATTCTCCATGTTAACCACTGTGAACACCTAGATTTTAAAATAACATTTATAAATATAGAAGAAAACAAAACAGAGGCATAAATATATAAGAAAACAAAACAAGACACTCTGATATGCATTTCAAACAAAACAGAGGCATTTCAAAGGCTGTTACCAATTGTGACCTGCCATACCGTCTTGGTCAGTTGAATTGCATTTTGCCCCTGAAGCCATCTATTTCAATTATGGAAAAAAGAATAAGAAAGAAATGAATATTTAAATAGAATAGAAAAATGTGTAATTTCACATTGCAAATTTTTGTATTCTCCTCAGATAACTTAGAGCACTCAGTTACTAATCCTATTCCATGCATTGCCTTGCAATATATATACTATATCTCAAAGAGCTACACGTGTATATACAGAGTAATGGCTCAACTTCCCTGATACATTTTTTACATTTCTTTTCTTTCTAGCCTGCTGTCTGTTGGTTAGCTTGGGCACCTGGGTGGCTCAGATGATTGGGCGTCTGCCTTTGGCTCAGGTCTTGATCCCAGCGTCCTGGGATCGAGTCCCGCATCCGGCTCCCTGCTCCTTGGGAGCCTGCTTCTCCCTCTGCCCCTCTCTCTCTCTCTGTCTCTCATGAATAAATAAATAAAATCTTAAAAAAAAAATTCACCCCAACATGGGTAGACATTTTGTCTTATTCATGGTCAAGGCTGAGAAGAGCCAAATTTCTGCTCTGCAGCCCACCTGTGGCTTTTACTCTCAATTCTGGTTGAAATCTGGATTTCAAGCCCTTAAAAATGGATTCTAGAGAACAAGAATAATTTGGCTTCTATGTGAGGCCTCATTACTCTAACATAAGTAATGTCCTGTTCCAAGGAACAGGTTTAACAGTATGACATGTCAACACAATATAATAAAATGAAATTTGTCTTACTTAGCACATGGTAGGTTGCAAAGTGACAGAAAATGAACTTAACCTAGCTTAATCAAAAATGGTTAAATTGGCTTAGAATATGTCCCTCAATTATTTCAATTAATACATATGTATACATATATGTGTCTACTTATATTTAAAAAAACAGATGGAAAGGGCAAGAATGAAAGTTGATTTCAAAAGAATTGCAAAGAGAATCTTAAACTCTACCTTTCTTCTGCGGCTTTATTTGAAGATTTCTTCCTTTCTGCTTCTTATTTTTAATTTCTGCTTTCTTATTTCTGCCTCTCTTTGAATACTGGTTCATCACCTCATTGCACATTATTTCTCTTCATAAGGCAGAAACCATAGCCAACGAAACATAGAGCAATCCCAAGTCTAAAACTCCTAGAAAAAGTAATTGTTTCTTTCCACCTCCTCCTCCTCTTCCTTCATTTGTTTAGTTTGGGCCAATCAAATATAGGAGACTGAATTTTTGGGAAAAAATAGCAACTCCAGGAAAAACAATATGGAAGAGGTAGGAAGAAGAGAATGCCAAGAAAGGTGGTTTGTTTTTGCAAAATGGGGAAGTGTTCTGGAGAAAAGAATAATAGAGATGTACTAAAATTTACCAAGTTGGTGTTACCCACATAGGAATAGGAAAGCCGGGGCGCCTGGGTGGCTCAGTTGGTTAAGCGTCTGCCTTCAGCTCAGGTCATGATCCTGGAGTCCCAGGATCGAGTCCCACATCGGGCTCCCTGCTCAGCAGGGAGTCTGCTTCTCCCTCTAACCCTCTCCCCTCTCATGTGCTCTCTCTCTCTCTCTCACTCTCTCTCTTAAATAAATAAATAAAATCTTTAAAAAAAAAGGAATAGGAAAGCCTTTATCTCTTAGAAATTGATGTGCATTATAAAATAATTATGTTGGAACAATTTATAGAACATTTATATAAATGTCCAACATAAAATTTAAAAATGGAAAAGAATACAGGGATATGCATTTCAAAATATACATTATAACACTTTAATATTGCACATATGTATGAAGCAGATCACATATTGCTTTTCTTCAAGGTGTAACTAGGAAAATGAAACCACTCAACACATTTAAAGCAAAGAGAACCTAATAAAGAGAATTGGTCACACCAGTAATGGAAAAGCTGAGCGACAAAACAGGGACAATGATAAAATGTAGATGTCAGCAATGACGGGGAGTGATTAACTCTTTCTGGCCAGAGATAAAAAGGGAAGAGACCATGTTACTTATGCTAAGGGGAGAGGGTTATGTGTGACAGCTATATTCAGGCCGTCTGTCTACTGAGAGTTAGATCCACTCAGGACATGTGGACTTTGCCGGAGGTGTCACTGGCACAGTGATAAAATGCTGGCAAGGGGAAGAAATGCTCTGGCTTCTTCCTTTCTTTCATTCCCCTGTCTTCCACCATGGCTCCTACAGGCCAGAGTCAGAGGTCTGCTGATGTGAGAGCTTGGAAAATGAACCGTCAGGGTCAGGAACCCTATCTTATAAGTAGAGAAACAAATAGTGAGGAATGGATCTTAAGGGCCTATGTTTCTCTTTTTCTTTTCAGAGTGAGTTTGTAATAGAATGATTTCATTGCCTTTTTTCCATCTAGCTTGTTTTTACTAAAAGATGATTTATAACAAGATCCTAGGTGTACTAAAAAGTGTCTATATCTGACTTCCTAGAATATAGTCTAGTTTTTAAGTGTAAACATTTAACAGTCTACTTATATAAATTTACTTCAGATCTGTTCAATTGTATTTATTTTTAGTTTTTGCATCATAATTTTATTTCAAGGAAAGTAGTTGTCCTTTGTATGCTTAAAACTCTAGAAGTTCACAATAGCAGCAATCAAGAAATGAACAGACTGAATGAGTACAAGACATAAAGACCTGTACTGAAAGGTGACTTACAAAGAAATGAGTATTGAAAACATGACAGTCCTTGAGGGCAGGAGAAGGATCTGAACAGCAACACTGTTGTACTTGATGATATTTGTTTCTTCTGCCTGGTGCTGAATAATTTTCTTGCTGATGTGTTCAGTGAAAAAGACAACAATAATCCTTTCAGGATTTTTTTCATTTATAATACAGAATGTTTGCTTACCGGTGATTTCCTATCTAAATTGCTCTGATATGAGAAATGCATGTCATAACAATCATTTCCCTTTAAACATGGGTTCAATTTAACACTGTCCTCCTTTGTGGCAAAATATTCTGTACCAACCTTGGTTGCTTAAAAAGAGAAGCTTCTGTTTCTTTTCTTTCTTGTCTTAATCTTTTTGTGATTTTTTTTTTCTTCCTTGAGGTTGAATGGCCAACAATATGAAACTTCAAACTGTGAACAGTACAAACACTGTGTCCTTCTGAACTGAAAAAGGAGAGGGGTACTTTTTGCTTTTTCCTGACACAGTTTCCCCACTATCTCAGTTTCCCACTGTCTCCTAGAAGATTTTAGAAGCTATACTATGGTAGGGCTCTCTCTTCTTTCTAAACTAACCCTTCCTCCCAAATCATTTTCTATCTCTTCAGCATGTTTTATTTCTTCATAGTGTTTAATGCTATTTACTTTACCTTATTTCCTTGTTTATACAGTATTTCTGTCCTGTCCCATTGAACTGTGAGCTTCTTGAAGGAAGGAAACTTTTCTTGCTTATCATTCAGTCTCCTGGGTCTAGAACTATGCCTGACAGATTCCAAGTGTTCTTTAAATACTTGTTGACTGACAAGGAGGAAATTAACATACATGTCATATCTAATGCTTCATGTATAGCAAAGGATGCATATTAATCTATTATTAATGTCCTTTAACACTCAGAACCTTACTGAAGATTTATTCTACTAGCTTGAGAGATTCTTAAAAATAGGGACTTGGCTTGAAGTAATTGTATAATGTAACCAGGAACACAGTGACTAACATATAATGGATATTCATCAGGTGTGTATTGAATGAGAGAATGCATGAATAAGTAACAATCTACTAAGCCTCTTCCGAACATTCACTGATTTCATTGATTGATTCATTCAACAAATATTTGAGTGCTCTCTATATGCCAGCATCTGTCTAGACACAAGGGCTACATCAATTAATAAAACAAATTATCTGTTCTCATGTATCTTACGGATAGATTTTAGAAAAAAAAAAACAGCAGCTAGAAGATTTCTTAGCATATTTGTCTAGGAATTGGTGGCCAAGTAGTGATAATAGTTCATGTGTCTTTAGCCTCTCCTGGAAGGTATGGCAATTTATTTAAAACTTGATGATCAGTTCCTAAATTTGAGACCAAAGACTTTGGCGGCCTAGTGAGCAGCAGCTATTATCTTTTGGGTGAATGTTCTCCTAAGCGGAACATTACTAGTGAGATATACAGCATTGTCTTATCAAATTGTGGGCCATGATCCAGTTAGTAAATTGCAAATCATTTTGTTTTACTTTGATAAAACTTTTTTTTAAAGAGGAAATAACAGAAAAGTCTAGAATAAAGCACAGAATAAAGTAATATTAAATAGAACAAAATAGAAAATTAAGAATGCTGACACCAACTCACTTGCCAAGGGTTAGTATTATTTCCTAAAACTTGTATTTAAGTATGTGTGTGAAATGTTATACTGGCTCACTAGGTTATAAATTATATTTATTGTAAGCTGAAGTGAAAAACAAAACAAAACAAAAAACCTGAGCCATTAGGTGCTAGAGAAACAGGAACAGGGTCCTGACTCTAGGATAAAGAATGGGCAGCAGAGCACTTTCAGGGCTCAGGGAAGGATTACCGGCCTTGGAGGTGGGAGTGTCCTGAGTAAATCTCCCACATCCCACGAGACACACACATCCAAATCTAAGGAAGTGAGGCAGAGGTGATGAAATGGTGTCTGATCCTATAGATGGGGAAAACCAGGTGATGCCTAAATGTACTATATGGTGCGGGGGGTGCAAGTGCATGAACAAGGTGATGGATTGGGGTGCAGTGGCGTAGAGAGGGTAGTGAGAGTTGTGGTTACAAGGAGGTAAAAAGAGAGGGTAATTACTTTAATAAGGCAGAACTTTTGAGGGCATTCAGAACTTGCCCTAGACATGCTGAATTGCAGTTTCAAATACATATCATAGGGCATGCACGATAGAATGATCCAGCATAGGATTTTAATAGAAAAAGCAAGGAAAAGGTTTAACTGTATTTGCTCTGAAATAGGGGTAAAAAGTGCTGATGTTACACATAGCTGCTGTTTTCAGATCAAAATTGGCTCAGAATATGGTTGACATTAGGACCAATCTGAGTTTTTTGCATTTGTAGATGATTCTGTGTAATTTCATGGGAAAAGGTTTGATGAGCTTGAGAAACCAGAAATAAACTAGGAACTAGCAATTTACAAACTGTGTTACCGGAGTTTATTTACTAACATTTCACATGAAAACAAGAGTGCTTGGCTTATCTACCTCCAGGGCTTCTGAGAGCATCAAACGAGATGATGTGTGAGCAAAGCACTGGTTGTTTTGGGAGTAGGTATTATTATTACTCTTATTATTATTTCTTCCTAATGGGTGAGTGAACATACAGTAGCAGAGATTTGGGAAGTAGCTTTACACCAGGAGAATAAAGTCCTGACACTCATGATAGAATAGAAGGTTGTAATAGAACAAATCTTCAGTTCTGAAGACTGTTAAAAAGGACAGTAAGAGCAGGAGATGAGAACATCCAGCTGAAGGAAAATCAGTTTCTTCTATCCTTCCTTCCTTCCTTCCCTCCCTCCTTTCTTTCTCTCTTTCTTTCTTCTTTCCTTTTTTTTTTTTTTTTTTGGTAATTGTTTTAGGTTCTCAATGATATATACACATAAGGATCTGTGTAAATATTTTCTAGTACTTGGGGATCACATTATAGTTTACGTTCTTTCTTTTTAACCATTTAAACAACAACACAGTTTCTGGCTCTTATTTATTTCTTCTACACTTGGTTACTTTGACATTGATCTTAGAATTTTTAGTTCCTTTTATTTCTATTGTGAATTGTCTTCACTATATGGAGAAACCATATTTAGCCACATGGAAGATGGTGACTTTTCTTAGAAGACTTGTAATAAGTGCTTTCTCTTCAAAAGGCTGTTAATGAATATTTTAAGGCCAAATGAAGAGGGCCTTGTAAATTTTACTTTGGATGTTTAAGGGAACAAGTGCATCTAGTAAAAACATAAAGCTAAGATTTTTTTCCTTATCTTTTCTTTATCCTAAGCTACTCTAGGATGGGCATACCACTTTAGTCATCTTTTTAATTATATGCCCTGGGGAGGTAAATTGTACTTTGCAAATACCTGTTGAATTACACAGATGTGGATAAATCATCCTACAAAGCTTTATGATTTGCATTTTTTTTCTAAAAAATTCAAACTCAGAAAAATACTTCTAGATATTTATGCTTAATTAATGAAACTGTGATATTCTTGCTTTGTATTCCACAGACATGAATAAAATAGTTCTAAACTGAATGTTGGACCACGAAGTCAGCATCTATTTAGCATGTAAATCACTTGTAAGTATGACTTTCAACCATACAAAGAAGACTCACACTGGCCTTTTCAGGGTACTATTTCTTCCAAATCTAGTTCACATGCTGCCAAAACAAGCTAAATGCACACCTAATTGGACAAAGTTCACAACAGTTGGAATAAATTGTATTAAAATGGTCCCTTACCTTTATCAGCAATGTGATGAAATAATAATAAAATAATAATAGCCCTCATATTTCCTTCACCTTTTAAATTCAAATTTAGTAAGATACTTTTATGTTACTTTTGTGGATCGCTAAGAGTAACATTCCAAAGTTGTGTTTCTTAGATCTTAAAACTCTTTTTGCCATGTCTAATATATATGTTTGAGCTATTTCTTTGGAAAATGTCCAGTCCTATCTAAATTCTATTAAGATTCTTAAATAGAAACTTGTAGATTTATCATATTAGCAATGTGTTTTCATTAGACAAAAATCCTCAAAGATTTAAAGCCAATCAAAACTTCAAAGTTTCCAGTCTGAAGAAGAGATCATCTTAGGTCATTCTGAGGTTCTCGGTGGAGCACATTTATTCACTGATTATACAGATCATCTATCATCCAGAATAGTAGTTTCCTCACAATATCCCAGTGACACAAAAAGGAAGTTAATTTTGAAAAGTCATGAGACCTACTTAGAGCTGCACCACATCTTTGAAGTCCTGATAGAGATCTGAATAAAATTTCCGCTCTGGGATGCTGCATTTGGCAATCTACAACAGCAACACATTTTTGTGAGCCTCTTAAACTGTCATCATCTGGTGAACTCGAAAGAAGTTTAAGTTCCAGCAGTGATCCCATTTAAAGTACTTTTTCCTCCCGAGGATTTACAGTTTGGGAAAATAAAAAAATAATCACTCCATGATTCTTTACACAGGACAGCAACCTGAAGAAAGATTAATTTAAACCATTTCCATGTGGTTCTGTACACAAAGTTCGGTTATTTATCTCATAAGATTTCAAAATAAAAACTTCGTATATTTTCTCTTTCTTTATTTCAATATATGGAAAATCTTTCTTTTGTGTAGAATAATTACTTCTGTAGAATATCATGTAGTAAATGTCTTACTGTTCCTTAAATTACATATATAGTGTACTGATAATGATGAAATCGATGAGGATTCTAACAATTGGACATTGTAGGGTCTAAAATACCATACTTCAAAATACAATGACATTTTATTATAATGAAAATCAACTTACATTTTAAAAGTTGTAATCAGTGTGTTTCTTATTAAACAAGATATAAGTACATATTAAAGTAAATAAAAATAAAGTTGAATTGCTCATAATTTTCCTATATTGAAAAAATATATCTGGTAGAATAATACTTTGGGATATTAACCTAGGTCATTTTCCACATATTACCATGTACCTCTTTTATCTTCCACCAAATAGCTCATTTTAAAAGCCAAGGCTAGAAAGTTGGATTTAAGGAATATCATTAATTTTATAAATAATAGATTTAGAGTAGATTAAGAGTCAGGACTTAACTGAACTAGATAATAATGCTCTAGATGGAGAAAAAGAAAATGATTGAAGCAGATGTTAAGAACCTTGTTTCTAATTGACTCTAAGAAAGAATGGTATTAGAATACCCAGATAAGGGTGCCTGGGTGGCTCAGTCATTAAGGGTCTGCCTTCCGCTCGGGTCATGATCCCAGGGTTCTGGGATCCAGTCCCACATCAGGCTCCCTGTTCAGTGGGGAGCCTGCTTCTCCCTTTCCCACTCCCCCTGCTTGTGTCCCCTCTCTCGCTGTGTCTCTCTCTGTCAAATAAATTTAAAAAAAAATCTAAACAAAAAATAGAATACCCAGATAATTTGGGCAATTGAGAGTCGGGTCCTCTGCCTGAGCCCTCCAGCACCCCTACCCCCAAAGCAGCCAAGTGTTCTTGCACAAATGTGGTAAGGAATGAGTAGAAATGTCTTTGTGAATTGTGTACACGGCTATGTCTGAGATGGACTTCAGAGTTTCCTCTAGCTCCAGTGTGTTTTCCTTGTACCTGAGAGTACCATTGACTTGTGCCAAGAGCCACTGAACTTGATACGTTTTGCAGTCTGTGTGAGGAGGAATAAATTGTGAAATGGGTGGAACTCTAAAAATCAGCTGCAAAAGTAAGTCTGTGTAAATCAGTAAGATTAGATGATAATACACCAAAAAATACAATAGTCTAATGTCCCAAGCCCTTGCAACTTTGACTCATGCGCAGAAAACTGAAGCAAGCTGGCATAGGAGGGATGGGAAGAAGTTGAACTGACTGAAAATAAATCCGCTGTGCGCATAACGGAAGTTCACAAAATAGCAATTTACATTTTGAAAGATGACAGTACGTTTCTTATACAATCTATTTATGATTTTATTGGCTTTGTGTTTACCAGTTATATATGTGTAACCTATACTCTAGTTAGCATTAATTTTTAAGTACACGTTATGTGCATAATTTTATCATTTGGATAGCGACATCAAATACTGGCACGTATTATGCTGGAATTACGGTATGATGATGTGGCAAAACTGGGTGGGTATAGAAGAAGGGAAAAAGGTCTAGCCCTTTATTCTGGAATGGAAAATGATGCTGTGGTACCATGCACAAAACAATAAGCTAGAATTCTTGTTTTACATTATCCAGGTGTCTGAAAGAGCTGCTCCTTTACAAACTGCAACATCAACCTTTATTTGTTCCTCTAACCTTTCAGGTAAAAGTTATTAACACAACCAATCTTGAAATTATTTAGTACTAATGATATATGAGGATTAGCTTTTAGTCTAAGAAGCTACATAATTTACTATAACTAAATGACTTATTGCCTACCAATACGGTCTGCTTAATACTGTCATAATCAATCATAACTACACTTTGTTTCTTTGTTACTTTTTCTTCCTGACAGTACTTCCTCCTTTAGTAATCGTGTACTCTCTTTTAAAGTTTCTAACGTAGCAATTTCAATCATATTCTGTTTCTATTACGGTGCCTTTCCATATAAGAAAACTAATAAACTTCATCATATACTGAATATGAATGGAAAATGCTAATGTGTTCACTTTTATGTATTTGGCCATTTCATGTTACCTATAATTTATGAGTATTTTATGTGGAAGTGTGTGGAAACTGAATACCAAGTCAGCTGTGGGATCACTTATGCGATGAAGTAGCTCAAAGGGTAACAATTTTTAGATATTTTGCTATATTTGGAGTGCAAAATAATACATAAGCCAATATCTTAAACATATTAGTGACTAGATTCATATTTTTTATTAGTATCAGGTTTCTTGCTGGTAGCTTTCCAAAATAAATGTTTATATTCTGAATATTTTTCCATATCTTATGGGAAGCTTATGAGCAATTTGTGGTTCTACATGTATCTTGTCTAGCACAACCTTAATATTTTCTATGGATAGTTGGAGTTCGTCATCTTTTTGCACAATTGTACATCACAAAATTTCTGAATAATTCACCAGAGACTGTCGAGTAATATGTAACCTTTCAGGTGGCCCATAAAGTGATAGTAAATGCATCAGTTGTTCATTTTTCTAATGTATCAATAATGTTCTATTTAAGTCACGGTAAAAGGAATACATTATCAAACTAAACATTTCAACAATTTGATTAATGAGAAAGATTATAGAGAGTGTAAATGTATATAGATGTTTACTAACATGCCATAATTAAAAAACAAGCCGAATATTGGTCATTATGTTTAACATTGATTCTAGTTAGCATCACGAAAGGGAACATAGTCACTAACACAAAGTCTTGGAATACAGCCAGTCCAACAGCCGTGAAGTTACAGTCCCAGCTCCCCTGGACTGTACAAGTGTAAAAAATGGATGACAGCAGGATACCTGGCCAGGTGTTGTATGGTGAGCTCAAATAGGGAGATCTCAAATAGGGCAAGCTGAAGGAACACGCTGCAGACATTGAAGAACAATTTCAAGTAATGAAGCATGGCTACAGAATACTGGGAAAGAATATCAGGGGAAAGACTGGCCCAGTGTGGAGCAATCAGAGCAGCGAAGGTGTGCAGCCAGGTAAAGAAGCAGCATTTCAGATTGTAACAGCTCTCGTAAAGAGCAGCCGTTCTCCCAATCTGAGAACACCAGCCACCTGTATTCCTTGAATAAACATGGCTGATTTCTTGCCTTACATTTTCTTTAAAGGTCTTATTTATTCATTTGAGACAGAAAGATACAGAGAGAGAGCATGAGCAGAGGGAGAAGCAGAAGGAGAGGGAGAAGAAGATTCCCCACCAAACCAGGAGCCCGCCTCATCCCGGGACCTGGAGATCATGACCGGAGCCAAAGGTAGACACTCAACCATCTGAGCCACCCAGGCGCCCCTGTTGCCTTTTATTTTAGTAGTGTTAAACATTTTTTTTTAATTATGAAACAAAATCCTGTCGATGGTATTTTTACCAATTATGCACAATGGTGTCTAATTTTCAAAAGTTGTTTAGGAACGACTAGCATAATATACAAACCAACCATACAGCATGTTTAAATATGTGTTTGCAGGTGTCCAATGATACAGCAATCCCACACAGACAGTAATTTTGTTAGGGAACTTTCACATATTGAGGATATTTGCTTTGGGAACTTTCCTGGAAGGTCAATAAATCTGTGACTAGCAGGATAGAGTGAAGTAGTTAACAGCAGTCTTAGGAGTCAGGCCATCCAGGAGTTGAAATCATGTCCCTGACAATTTACACAATTTAGCCCTGGGCAAGTTGCAAACCTCTCTTAGCTTCAGTTACCCTATCTGTATAAAGAGGCCCTCACAGGGCTGTAGGGAGTACAATGTACAGCAAGTGTTCAACTGTGTCTGACTACATAGTTATTACTGTGAAATGTATAAATATTTTTCTGAATGGTCTGTATAAAAGCAATGAGGATTCCGTAGTTCCCATGAGCAACATTGCTGCCTGAAGGGTATGTGTGGAATCCATGAAAAATGCGGTGTATGTTCCTGTCGATATTACTGTACATTTCTTAGGTGAAGATAAACTCTAAATGGTGAAGAAAAAAATCGGTTCTGAAGGAATACTTAAATGAATGTAGATAAAATTTCTTTAGGATTGATATTTAAAACTAACTTGCAACTGAATTCTATGAGGTTCTTGCATTTTCCATCTTTATGTATCTGGTGCCTAGCCTAGTGCTGAAAAAAATTTACTTTAGTAAGTAAGTAGTTGTAGCCAGAATGGATGTATTGTGCCTATAAATCAACCCCCAGGGCCTTGAGTTAGTTACTAATAGAAATTATTTAATAAATTTTGGCAGGAGATTATGTCTTTTTGTCTTCAAATATTATAAGATGTGCTGTTAAAAAAATAACCTTGCTTTATTCCCACATAATTGAAGGAAACTGGGCTTTCATTTCTGAATTATATCTCTAAAGTATAATACTATTTAAAATAATTGAATAATCTCCAGTTTTCCCTTTACTTTGGGCAAGGTAAACCATACTATTTTCTAATCATTTTTCTCTTTTAGTGAATTTCTTCACGTCCTTGAAGACCCATCTTTGATCTAATGAAATTTTCATTTGCATTATTAAAATGTCTAATTGCTTTTTCTCCTAATCTATGGCTTAAAGATTATATAATATACAATTTATAATTTTTCACATTGATATAGCAATACTACATGATCATCTAGCAGCTTTGTTTTACATACAGTAGAAATTTATAACTTGATCCTAATAAATAAGTCAAATAATGGCCTCTTTCAGAAAGCAATTTTTTTTAAAAAAAGACATATTTTGAGTTGCATCTGTATGCTGTATACTTTCTATCAGGTTTTGGAAATTGAGAAATTTGATTGTGGAGATTAAATAGTTTACTTTAAATTGTACTTTTATTTCTCTTGTATGCCCGATTTACCATATTAAATTTTGTGCTCATTGTAAACTAAGATTTTGAATCTTTGACTTCAAGATTCTCACTGTTCTTAGTAGAAACTTCTGATGCTTTGAGGTAGGCAGAAAGATTAAGGACTCATTGAAAATGCCGGTTATCTGGAGACTGGTAGCCTATTGAAAATTCTAGGTGATCCGTTTAAAAGCAAATACAGTGATTGGAAGAAATGTCTAGTTCAAACAAGAGCTCTCCTACCATTTCCACTAATATGGCTAAACTTTATTTAAAGATGTTTAGTGACTTTGCCATATCTACCTCATTAGTAAAACTTTTCTACAGTTTGATTGACCTTACTGTCAAAAAGTTTTCCAAATATCCAAGATAAGTATAATTTTCTTCAATTTCAGTCCAGCATGGCTAGTTTTAACATTAGCATCTATTATTAACATTCCTTTCTAATCTTTGCCAGATTCTTATAATGTCACCAGAAATCTTAATGACCTACCACATTTTGTTTCTAAATTATTTTTCTTAATTTTTAAATGAAAAATTATTGTAGCTTTTATAGTTTTCATAGCCACCTTTTAATTGGTTTCTATCCTCTTGATTCAACTTTGTAATGACGTAACTGTTCAAAATTCACAGTACTGTGATTTTACAGAGATCATCTATGGATTTCCACTACTTTCTTGTGATGCAAAATGAAGGCATATGCCATGAAGGAACGTCTTAAAATTCTGATTACAAACAGATTTATAAGTAGACCAGGTTAACCACCCTACCATACAGCACTCAGTGTTGTGCCTCCATTGATCAATCTATGTATCTTTTGTGTCCACAGCTCTATCAGGCTTCCTGGATCATCCCAACAAGCTCCTGTATACAGGCAGATCAGAAGCTGCATCCTGAGGCAGCAACTCTGAAAGTGTGCAGTTGAACCCCTTTCTGGGAGAAACTGGTAGCTGGGCATTCTTGCCTGCTCTCTCTGCATTGAATCTGGAGAGACTAGCTCTCAGAAGTGTTTGTGTGCCCATTTGATATGTTCCTGTGGGAGTCATGAATGCAAAGCTCCATTGGCTAGTCCTGATAGGTGATTCAAGAAACATCTCTTGGGTGGCAGCTGCAAAAGTTGGGGCGCTACATGTATTGACAAGTTGCTTCCAGGAAGAAGCTGGAGACTTGATTTTATTATTGATTAAAGCAAAGAGAGGAAGGTGGGGGATGTGCCCACTGGCTCTTTCTGGCTCCAGAGAGGACACCCCTCAGTGCCTATATGGAGACTAATCATGAGATGGACTCTCAGGCAGCATCTGAGTAGTATGCAGTCAAATCCCTTCCATGGAAAATCTGGGAGATGGGTGTTTCCTTCTGCTTCCTCTGTGCCGGAGGGGATAGCCCGGGACAATGCTCCCATACCCATTTAACAACTGCCTTTTTGTTTGCTATAGTCCTGGGAGACTTATAAATACAAGTCTCATTGGCTCTCAGAGCTAGATGACTTGGGAGCCCATTCCTCGGTTGGCAGTCTTAAAGCTGGGGTGCTTAGATGTGTGGTCCAAGTATTCCCTCACTCCTCAGTGGGAAGCTGAGAGTGGGAAGTTCCCACCTCATTGTTCAGGTGCTGTGCTGGAGTTGGAGTTCAAGGCGAAGAGAGTGTGTCTGAGCCTTTCCTACCCATTTCATGTAGGTATTTTCTCAGTTGTCCAATATGTAGGAGTCAGTCAACTAGTTTCTGGATTTGTTTCAGAGGGAACTGATCTATGTGTAGCTATATATTTGGTGCATCCATGGGAAGAGAAAACATCAACAGGATCCTGTGTCACCATGTTGGTGGCTTCCCCTATAGTTTTAATTTCTTTTTCTTTTTTTTTTAAAGATTTTATTTTTATTTATTTATTTGAGAGAGAGAGAGAATGAGAGATAGAAAGCACGAGAGGGAAGAGGGTCAGAGGGAGAAGCAGACTCCCTGCTGAGCAGGAAGCCCGATGTGGGACTCGATCCCTGGACTCCAGGATCATGACCCAAGCCTAAGGCAGTCGCTTAATCAACTGAGCCACCCAGGGACCCCTAGTTTTAATTTCTTTTAGGCAAAGAAACTGTTTTACATATTTTTTAATAGGATCACATATACTAGAAACTCAGTAAGTTTTGTAAAATAAATGTATAAATGCATGCATATATTTTATTTGGAGTCCTCATATAACACAAAGCCAAATGAAAACTAAGCTATTTTTGCATGACTCATGAACTAGGCTGTCTGCTAATTCAAAGGCAATTGATAATGGGCATGAGTAAAAGCTGAGTTTAGATTAAGTTTTAAATAGCAGGAATATAATGTAATATCAAGTAATGCAAATTCTTTTATCTTCTTTTTAGGGAATTGTTAAATATGTATATGTTTATGTGAATGTTAAGGCAATATACAAATTTATTTTTCCACAGTGAAAATTACCATAATTCTATGCCTCTAGTATTTACTAGCACAAAATCAGTATGTAATAAAGTTCCTGATTTTCACTTTTGTGAGTTCTTTCCCTTTTTTTAATAAGACAGCAAATGATAATTACATATATATGATAAAATACCTTTGGCAATGTGCTTCATTGAATCAGAGATATCTATTGCTTTGTCATTCCAGTGTTTAAGAAGGGGAGCATCTATATAAAAATAAATGTTCCTTGGTATTACTTTTTCCTCTGCCTTTTGTGTTGGATCTATAAAAGCCTTCGGTAAATATTAGAAAATTTTAGTTTTTCAGTATAAATACTTGTCATTGTATAACTTTTGATAAGAACGCTCCAATTTATAAGTATAATAAAATAGCATTTTACCATGATACTTAAAATCACATGCAAGTTAGACTCCACATGAAATAATCTAATAAAATCAAAATGCGTGTGACCAAAGAAATGCTAACAAACCACTTCTGTTCAGTTGTTGACAGCTAAGCATGCTACTCATTTTCAATGCCATCTGTAGTCTATCATTTTTTCTATTTATTCCTACTATGAGACACACTAATTAAATTCCCCTTTGCCTGATTCTTTTCATATACCACATGAATAGCAGGTAAAGTCAATTTGTGAACGTATTGTCCTTGACATAGTGTAGAAGTGTTTCCAGCTGGAACTGATTATGTTTATTCTTCTGTGTTAACCAGGTAAAAATAATCTAAAAGATAACAATAAATAATTGCAGCACTAACTTTATTTAAATTTGTTCTGCTACGTTATGGAACAATGCAGATAAATAACAAAAGGATCTTTCACATTGTCCAAAGAGTGTTGCTGTCGCTGTAATTATTTTCTTGCATGCTTACCATGTGCCCTCTGCAGCAGGTGACAGGTAAATGATTTTAAAATATGAGAAAATCAAACTGAGATACTCGTTATCCTTTGAGGAAATAGATTTAGGACTAGGATGTGCAAGTCTTATACTCCATCTTCCTGAACAAGGCAGCATAGACACATCCTAGAAGGTCAAGTTTTTTAAAAATTTTATTGTGCTTTTCTTTTTTTTTTATTGTGGTAAGAACAGGGCATGCGAGGTCTACCCTCTTAAATCTTAAGTATACAGGACAGCATTGTTAACCATAAGCACAATGTCCTACAGCGGATCTCTAGAATTTATGGAATTTATGCATCTTGCACAACTGAAACTTTATACCATTTAAATATCAACTCCTCATTTCCCCCCTCCACAGAGGGCAATCTTCTACATTCCGCTTCTATGAGTTTGACTATTTTAGATACCTCATAGAAGTGGAATCATGCACTAGTTATCCTTCTGTATCTGGCTCTTTTCTCTCGGCATAATAGTCACAAAGTTCATCCATGTTGTCGCATATGGGCAGTGTCTCCTTTTTTATGGTTGAATAATATTCTGTCAAATGTAGACACGACATCTTCTTTATTCATTCATCTGCCAATGGATATTTCAGTTGTCTCAATATCTTCACTATTGTGAATAATGCCGCAATGAAAACAGGAGTGCATATATCATCTCTCAGAGACCCTGATTTTAATTCTTTTGGCCAAAGACCCAGAAATTGGGATTCCTGGATCATACAGTAATTCTGTTTTTATTTTTTTTTGAGGTAAACTTTTATATAAACCTGAAAGAAGCATTTGGGCTTTCTCTCATATTCTTAAAGATGCAGTTCTGGCAGGCTGGGCACAGTGATTATTTTCAACATGGGAAAATGTTGGTCTGCAAACATGACAGAATCTGTAAACTATATTTTGGACAATGTGAGAGCATATCTACCTATTATAGGACTATTATTGAAATAAGATAAGTACATTAATTATAACATATATTCATATGTATCATATATGGTGTTTATGTATCATATATACTTTATGATTTTCATATACATTTTAAAAACCTGAGTAACAGAAGTATTTTATAAGTGCCAAATGTCATAAATTAAATTCTAAAGCGAAATGACTAGACAACTCTAATTACATGATATTTTAAATTTCAGACAAAAGTACCGAAAATCTAGAAAACTAATTCATTTGATAGAGGTGGAACAGTATGCTATTATATTTAAACTCATATGGGCCTGGGAATTTTGAACAGAGAATCGGGATAATAAAAAGAACCTCTTACATGTGTTAAGTGATATTAATTTGGAATATACACATAACAATTTAAAGAAAACTGCTTTGGTATTTAGTGTCTCTTACTGAATGTCATTTCATAGAAAATGCACTGTAAGTAGAAAGTAGCATCAGGGCGCCTGGGTGGCTCAGTCATTAAGCGGCTGCCTTCGGTTCAGGTCAGGATCCCAGGATCCTGGGATCGAGCCCCGCATCCGGCTCCCTGCTCCGCAGGAAGCCGGCTTCTCCCTCTCCCACTCCCTTTGCCTGTGTTCCCTCTCTCGCTGTGTCTCTCTCTGTCAAATAAATAAATAAAATCTTAAAAGAAAAAGAAAGTAGCATCTTTCAATCTTTAATTATTAGAGGCTTATAAACTTTAATCCATAAAAACTTTTCATAATATATCTATATTAATTTCCATTTAAAAAGAAAAATAGATTAAATGATGCATGGTGTATTAAAACATTATCTGTAATTTATTTCATCATGTAATAAGTTTTCTTATGAAAATCTTAATCAAATCTATTTTAATTGTTTTCATTGGAAGCTAATTTACAATTCAAGGGAAACTCTATATACAATGTCTGGGAGGGAAAGATACTTTATGAAAAAATAGGTAATGCTAAAAAGATATTTTAGCACTTTATCAAATGAAATGAAGATACAGAAGTGGAAAAAAATAAATTTATCCATTTATTTATACCAATGTTATACTAGCACTACAATGATTGTGTATAAACCAAATCTCTAAATAGTCTGAATATCCAGCATGGATCAAAGTTAATATGTTAAATTCATCTCTATAGAGAGTCTCATTTTGTGTTTAGGTCTCTTCACCTTACTTACCTCGTATTACTTAGGATTTAATTCTTACCTATAGAATCATAAACTTGACAATATCTTGTATTTCTAGTTTGCTCTGACACGCGCCATCTTGTTTTGTTCTTTCCAAGTTTATGAAGGAGGCAGAGATAGTACTCTACACCAATGAATAAACAAATGTGTTGGCTAGAGAGATCAGGAGCCTTGTTATATATCATACGACAGGTTTGTTGTGTAGTTAGGGGTATAAATTTCTTCCAAGCCTTGTAGCCAATTGTGAATTTCCTCCCCCTTGGCACTTTTTATGAGGAATCAAGATTAAACACACACACACGTGCACACACACACGTGCACACACACTTGTTAAAATAGATATTAGCAATAATCCTAAAAAAGAAACGATCAGTAAAAAAAAAAAAAATCAGAATAAAAATTTAAAATGCAACATGAGAAATTTGTGGGAGGAAAGAAGGATACCACAAGCCTGAGTCTTTTAGCCTAACAGTCAGTGGACTTAATTAATGGACTGAAGTGAGATGATTAAATGTGAACTTATATGTATAAACACCTCAGGGTTTTGTGTCACAGGGCAAAAGCATTCTCCTAGTTCTTCCTCTCCTGATCTGTGGTCTCTAATTCCTGAAGCAATGCAGTTTGTCATAAGTTCCTACTTCAACTACAATGCAATGATATCCTCTCCTTAACTTGGACTCGAGGCCCTGTCCTGGACTTTGCCATTTTGTGTATCTTAATCCTTGAAAGATCTTTCTTCAATATCCCAGGCTCACACTAGTCTTTCCTTCCCTTGCCACAGGTATAACTAGGTTTGAGTCTCACTGTCTTCTGACCCTGGCATTCTCATCCAATTTTTTTGTGGTTCCTGTGTTTATTCAGTCTGGAAATCAGACTGGAAATCAGAGCTCCCTTATTTTCATCATTTTCTTCTCAGTGACCTGAAACCCTCTGCTCTATCAACGGTATGAAGACAGCAGTCCTTCATTTATTAATACAGTTGTCATCTCTGCACCCCAGTTTCTGAGCATTAGTGAAGAAAATCACTCAGTTGTGTAGTTTGGTGACAATATACTTATAGTAAACCTTATCTTTACCCTCAATAATGTCTGCACACCATTCTCTTTCCATTATTTGTTTTTTTATTCATTTCTTGCATGCTGTAATTTGCCATTTCCAATGTTTTCAATTCCTTATTTATGCCTTCATTTATGCCTCAGTAGAATGTTAACTTCTACTTCCCACTGGAAAATAGAAAGCAAGGCAGTAATACCTTTTTTTTTAAATCCTATCTGCCCCTGTGCCACCTAGAAATGTAATTCTATCCACTCTCTTTGCTTCTTTCCCTCATATAGCACTGGGAAAATGTTTCTCCTGTTACTTGAGACTTCTGGTTCCCTCTGTGTGCTAACTGTCTTCTGCTCCTTCATAGAGCTTAATCTGTTCTATTTCCTTCATTTTGAAGCCACAACTCATATTCTTGTTTCCCCAGCACCTGAAAGTGATGAAGACTCTTCTCTGATGGCCAAACAAATGAGAAGGTCTAACCTCAGCAGTTTACAGTCACTGCTCTAACGTCTTGCATACTATTTATGTTTAACATTTTTACTATAAATATCATACACAGTAGTCTATATAGTAGATTTGTGCAGTTTAAAAAAATAATAAAGAAATAAATACCCGTTTACTCATTATCTAGCTCAGAACATGGAAAATCACCAGGTAATACAAAGGCTGCTGTGTGCTCCTCCACAACTGTATCACTCCACGTTCCCCAGGAGGGAAAACTATCCTGCACTTTATATGCTTTCTCAAGGTTTTACCACATATACATGGTTTTCTATTTTATATAATTCATTTTATATTATATGCATTGTTTCATGATTTTTTCTTCATATTGTTACTTTGAGATGTTTCACTATTGACACATGTTGTGTTATTTTATTCATTTTAACAACAGCATAATATTCCATTTTATAAAAGATGTCCTAAGTTATATAGACATTCTGCTGCTTATGGGCATCTGAATTATTTCCAAATTATTGCTATGATGCACAATACAACTATATACATTAATGTTCATGTCGACTGGTGACATTGATAAAAGATTGTGTGTGTGTGTGTGTGTGTGTGTGTGTGTGTGTAACCTAGAATAGAATTTCAGTTCATAAAAAAAAAAGAATTTCAGTTCATAATGTGCATGCATAATGCCAAATTTTTTCAAAGTTGTGAGATTGATTTATATCCTACTAACAATGAATGATAAATCCCATTGATTTACAACCTCAGCAAAAAATAATTATTCTTTGTAGTTTTTAAATTGAATTTCCCTGATTACTAAAATGAGGCTGAGCACCTTTTCATGTAGTTATGTGCTGCTTTAGTTTTATTTATTGTGAAGTGTTTGTGGATGATATTTAGCCATTGGTCTCTAGATTGTTGATGTTGTTGGTTTTTAGGTGTCATTTATATTCTTCATAAGAATTCTGTTATGCTCTACAGGTTGAAAACATGTACTTTCAGTTTCAGGCTTATATTTTTACTTTTCTGTGGTGTATTTTAGTGAATATAATTTTAATTTTAGTGTATTTAAGTTGTTACTCTTATCAGGTGTAATCTGGCATTTGTCTTGCTTATGAAATACTTCTTTACTGCAAATTTATAGAAATATTGTAAAATGTTGATTTTTTTTAATGTAAGTTCTAATACACCAGCACTTATTTTTATGCATAGGATAGATAGAAATTTTAAAAATGTGAATTTTAGATTCTTTCAACACTGATCTAAAGTACAAATTCTAGAGCCAGATAAACAAACATGAACAAGCATGCACACACGCACATATACACACATACAAGCCAACATCCAGATTATATGCTTTTGCTTAATGTTTGTCTTTTTATGAATGAGATTTATGATATTATTTTGTTTTCACTATTATTGTTGAACTAATTTGAACATTTTCTACTATTAAAACATATGGGTGTTATAAAATCTCACAATAATAAGCACATAACAGTTAACTATTTATTGACATAACAACTTTTAAAAAGTCAGTTCAATGAGGTATTTCCTCATTGTCAAAAATTTTTCTGAATAATAGCCAAGCAAAAAATATATTTGCAATTTAAGGAAGATATCTTTAAAAAAGTTACAGCCTATGGATTATGTATATTGTCATTATGGTTCTTGAAACTCTTGAAACTATTGACTTTAAACTACTGGACACTATATTTAAGGTTCTAAAGTTTTTAAAAATTATGTCTAAATTTTGTAAGTTTTCCAAAAGAAAGAAATTTTCTTCAATTAGTTCATGACAGTGAGTTATCAGAAAACAAGAAATGTCAAAGTTATTTATGATCATAAGTAACATGATACACTTGATTATGAAGTGATTGTAATACCTAGTTTGGTTCAAATTTGTGATTTTAGCATTGTCTACAGTGGTCTAATATATGTTAATTTGAGATTTTTTTGAATTTCTATTGTAAATGACAAAGGATAATTTTAGCTTAGTCATTTTACTTTGCTTTCAGCAAGAAAAAATAGTATTTAACATTTAATTCCTGATATAAGAAAGTATTTACAGATCAAGGAAGCAGATGGAGGAAAAGAGCTGGAGTATATAGTTATTCAGACTGTTTTCCTTTCAAAAAAAGCTTCACTCTAGAAAGAAAAAAAAATGGTGGTAATGATTTCAAGAATCCTTAAGTGCTTTCTCACAGCAATAGTTAAAGTAACCCCATTGAATTTCTTAACCCATTGATACAGAGAACTATTGTTAATGTGGGGCAACATTAATTTCAAAATCTCTTAATAACTTAAGCCAATATATTCGTATTGGTAAATCATCTATTTTCGTACATAATTAGTAGATCTTTTTGGTGTTAGACCTTATTTTGCCATGTTTTTGCATGTCAGTGGGGGTGTTAACTACAGCCAGCATTTCAAAATCTACCTTGAAGAAGCAATGTTATGCGTGTTTTAGTATGTGATATACACTTTTTGGAAAGACAACTTTTCCTTACAGGAAAATATTGGGATAGTGGCATTTGACACCCTGTTTCAGGTCACATTAGCACATAATATAAGTAGTAAAATCCTTAAGATTACACATGTGCACACACACACACAAATACATACACACCTACCCCCCCCACACACACATGCACACACAGGCAAGGAGAAGTAAAACTGGAGAGTTTCAGTTTTTTTTTTAAATTAACTGCCTCAGGTTAATGAAAATTTGAAGGAAAGATACTGACTAAAATATCACTCTAATGGTAGGACCCATCTGTGTATTACAGTGATTTAAATACTGGCTTAATAATTTTCAAACTACAAATAATCCCATGCCTTATCCACAAAATATAGAATGCAAATATTATAAAAGGAAGTCAAAGGAAGAAGCAATGACATATTGGTTATTTGTACATGTGGCTTAAATAACTAATACACCTAAAACATTACATGGGTATGAAAACCTGATACAGAATTTTTTTTCTCTCTAAATATGAAGTAATATTAGAATAGAGGTTTTTATGCCAAATAGGTCCCTTAATTTGTCAAAATTTGGATACAAGGAGGATATTAATAACCTCAATCAAAATAAAATTAAATAGATAATAATACACAGATTTATTAATATATCCATACTTGTTATACAAACATTAAATACCATTATGTTATTCCTTTTCAATAGAACATGTTTTCAAGTTTAGAAATGATCTCAATAATTACATTTAGGATTTTCAAAGAACTTCCACATATTTTCAAGCTATTTATATGGATTGAAATTGAATGATCCAAAGCAAGAATCATCTAATTCTTTTCTTTTATTTATTTATTTATTGATTTATTTATTTGAGAGAGCGAGAATGAGAGAGAGAGAGAGAGAGAGAGAGAGAGAGCACGCACATGAGAGGGGGGAGGGTCAGAGGGAGAAGCAGACCCCCTGCTGAGCAGCAGGGAGCCCGATGCGGGACTCGATCCCGGGACTCCAGGATCTTGACCTGAGCTGAAGGCAGTCTCTTAACCAACTGAGCCACCCAGGCACCCAAGAATCATCTAATTCTTAATTTAAATATGGATATAAACAGATTTTAGTTATTTTTTTAAAGATTTTATTCTTTTTTATATATTTGACAGAGAGAGGAAGACAGTGAGAGAGGGAACACAAACAGAGGGAGTGGGAGAGGGGGAGAAACGGGCTTCTCGCTGAGCAGTGAGACCAATGTGGGGCCAGATTCCAGGACCCTGGGATCATGACCTAAGCCGAAGGCAGACTTTTAATGACTGAGCCACCCAGGCGCCCAGATTTTAGTTATTTTTTAATGTAAACTTTTTGGAAGTAAAGTTTTGTTGTTAATAATGGTTTCTAGGGTTAACATTTTTTAAAATATAATAAGATTTTCTTCATTTATGAAATAGTCCATATGTTTTCTGAGTTAGAAAAAAAATTTTGAAACCTGAGAAGAAATAAGGCAGAAGTTAAAGGCATTTATAAATTTATAAAGAGTGTCAAATAATTTTTAGAGACTACAGTCATACCATATAAGGTCATACAAGATTTGCAAGGCCCATTACTCAAGGTTGTCATTCACAAAGATTACGATGAGAATTTGTTTCCATGGAGTTCCCTAGTGTGATCACCTTGGGATTGTTTATATGAAAAGTTGTACACACAAATGAAAAGTTAACAAAAAAGACAATGAAAACATAAATATGTGGACAAATAGAGTTTTCATAGGATCGTTATTTATAAATAGATATATTTACATTGTTAAAAAAAGAATCGTTGTCATGTGATGATTGTTTTGTAGAAATTAGATATGGGAATAAGAGCACAAAACTGGGATGAGAGTAAGTGAACTTAAAGTGAAGTAAGATTTTTACATTATTCAGGATATAGATTACTCTGGAACAACTTAATAACTTAAAGGTATTTGATCTATTATCTAGAACAACAGCTAAAATATAACAGAAATAAATCTAAGAAATCAATAGGCTAGGTAAAGCAAGATATTAAAAAAACTTGATTCATTCAAAAGAAGGATGGGAATGAGGAACAGAGAATCAGATCAATAGGAGATTTTAACCCAGATTTTAGGTAGATTTTAACCCAGCTATCTCAATAATCACCTTAAACATAAATGGACAAAACACACAAATTAGATGGCAGAGATTGATAATGAATAAAAAGTACTGCATCATATGCTGTTTAAAACCACATTTGAAATGTTGAGAATGAAAGCGCCGGAAGTAAAAGGACATACAAATATGCCATACAAGCCCTTTAAGCATTAGGAAGCTGATGCAGCTACATTAATATCACACAAAATAAACATCAACATATACATCATGACCAAATAAAAGAGGAATACTTCATAATGAAAAAGAATCACTTCATCAAGTTATAATAATATAAATGTGTACACAGTAACAGAAATACTTTGGAACAATACAACAGATAGAACCACAGGAAAAATTCATGAGAACATTTCACAATTTTGAGAGCCTTTCCTCAATGATTGGTAGAACAATTAGGCCAATAAAAAAAGCATGAAGATAAAAGATTAGAACAATACTATTAATCAGTCTGATCCAAATGACAATTACAGAACACTGTGACAACTGTTGAACGTATATTTCTTTTCACATGCATATGAAAAATTCACTAGAATCTGAGCCATAAAATAAGTGTCAATAAATTTCAAATGATTGAAATAATGCATAATATGTACTTTGGTCAAAATGTAATTAAATTAGAAATCAATAAAAATTATATATCTAGGGTGCCTGGGTGGCTCAGTCGGTTAAGCACCAGGCTTCAGCTCAGGTCATGATCTCAGGGTCTTGAGATGGAGACCCATGTTGGGCTCCCTGCTCAGAAGGGAGTCTGCTTCTCCCTCTCCCTCTGCTCCTCCTCCTGTTTGTGCTCTCTCTCTCTCTTTCAAATAAATAAATAAAGTCTTTTAAAAAATTATATATTTAAAAAATCCTAAATATTTTTAAATTTTATTTTATTTTATTATGTTATCTTAGTCACCATACAGTACATCATTAGTTTTTGATGTAGTGTTCCATGATTTATTGTTTTTGTTAAATTTTTAAATATATTATTTATAAACAATTCATGATTCAAAGAATTAAGGAGAAATTTTTTAAAAATTTAAACTAAATGACAGTGGAAAGGTAGCAAAATTTGTGAGATAAAAATAAGACAGTGCTTATGAGAAATTTTATAGCTTCCAATGCCTATTTTAGTAAAGAATATAGTTATAAAAGTTAATGATCAGGTATACCTCTTTCAGAAGCTCAAAGAATAGACTATTAATACCAAACTAAGTGGAATAAGGAAATATTTAAAATGAGTGTAAATAAATGGAATTTTAAAAAGAAAAAAAAATCTTTTTTTTTACTTTTGTTAGAAAAAAGTTGGTTATTTGAGAAAGACAAATACCATATGATTTCACCCATATGTGGAATTTAAGAAACAAAACAAATGAACAAAGGGAGAACAAAGACAAGCTAAAAAGAGGCTTATTAGAGATTCTGAAATGATTGAATTTTTCTTATCTTTAGTGAATTATTTACCTCATATGGAAACCAATATTTTATCACATGTTTGAAATTCAACATATATGGTTTGAAGTACATAACTTAATTATTATATGGTAAGAACATATATTTTTATCTACAAATGGAAATACAATGATTTACAGGGCAAATGAAGGGCTCCTTGTAGGCTAATGAACAGACTAGAGTCTTCTGTGTTTTATTAACATTAGAGTCCTCAGAAATGGGGCACCTGGGTGGCTCAGTTGGTTAAGTGTCCACCTTAGGCTCAGGTAATGATCTCCAGGTCCTGGGATGTAGCCCTATGTCAGGTTCGCTGCTCAGCGGGGAGTCGGCTTCTCTCTCTCTCCCTCTACCCCTCCCCCTCCTCCCATGCTCTCTTTCTCTCTCAAATAAATAAATAAATAAAATCTTAAAGAAAAAACCCTCAAAACTTAATTGGAATGTAGTTACCAATGATTAATCAATTTTGTATCCCCAGAGTCTAGCAGTAAATTTATCCTATAATCAGCGCTCAAATTAACATTCTTGGGTGAATCTCCTAAGCCATATTATGTATTCTACACATGCATATATAGGAATCTTACTCCTTGCTTCTCCATTATCATTATCTTCCATTTTTGATCTAATATCGTCAAAGGTGCAAAGAGGAACCTCGGGATATCATGAAAGAAGGATCAAGAGACATTATAGTGTTCACTAGTCATATACAGGGAAATATTGAAATGGGTCAGTTGTACATAGTTCAGCACAATGGCAAAAATTCTGGAAGCCAGCATAATTATCTCTGTTTCAAAGGTCGGTATGCTCATATCTTTTTTATTTCTTCTAAAGACCTGAGAAAAAAAATAAATGTGCTTTTTTCTCATGCTTTTCTATTTTTTAAATTCTTTCTACCAATACCTTATTCCCATGTCTCCGCTACCTTTTAGATTTCAGACATTTTATTCATGCTTAATGACTTATAGTTGATAAAGTGTCCCTTCTCCCAGGGGTCTTTGAATTTTAATAGAGATCAAAGCCTAGAGATAAAAGGATTAATCTCAAAAATAAAACCTCCTTTGGACTTTTCTGAATGAACACGTTTATCTATTCTGCACGTGCATAAAGCTGACCTAGGATATTGCACTTTAATGATATTCTTCAGTTTGTTGTATTACTATTAAGAAAAAAAAACCTGCAGCAATCTATTATTTTAATGATATGGAGTGATTGTATACAATGGAAGATTTTGTGCTTTATGTTTGCATCGTTGAGAAACTCCAGATTTATTGTGGGGATACTACAATGAATACATGTGCAAACAGACTTTTTCAATCCTTTTTATATTATCTAAATATAGCCTGATGTTATGTGTGTATGATGACTTAGGCAGGTGAAAAAAACATATGCTGTAGATGTTGGTTACAGTTTAAGTAGACTGGAACATTTGCTTAAGATTCCAATGCCTTAGATTTTAAAATGTTATACAGTATCTTGCAAATCTTGTTACGGAATTGAAAAATAGAGAGAAATTGAAGAATTATTTAGTCCTAGTTACTTTCTAGTCCAAGAATTTAGAAATAAAGCTACCTCAACATTTGTAAGGGACTTTAGACAGAATTCATGGATTTTACCTCAGAGTACCCACACACAAAGCCACAGCTCTACACACACACACACAAAGTAAGGCGCACTACAGTAATTATTTATTAAAATGGTATATTAGTGAATATAACTGGCATGTAGAATTTTTTTCTTAAATATGTGCCACTTATCTATATATTCCCCAGATTACAAAAATAAATACCTATTTGCTCTACCTCCTTAATTATGTAGATTTACTTTCTATGCTGATCATATTAAACAGGTATCTTCCTTTCTGTACATATGCACACAAAATAAACATTTGTAGGTATGTAGAGTTTGAAGATTTTCGGAGGAAATTAGCTTATTGAGAGCCTTTTGCAAAATGCAAAGTCGTCACTCCCAATTTCATACTCAGCAATCTCAGGATACTTTCAAGTAAAGGATGGTAGAGTGCAGGAATTGGAGATCAACAGGAAGAGACTTACAGTGGTCAGGTGAGTGGGTGACAAAAAAAGATCTTGGACATTTAAATGTGGAAGAATGTGATGAAGATTAGTGAAATTGCAAAACTGACATATAACAGACTCTTGAAGTTTGATTATTATTGTGCTTAATCTATTTTTTCAACTGTTTTCATTCTTTTTTTTTCCATCTCCAGTGAACAAAGAGTAATCTTTCTTTTTGTAAAAATATAGAATTTCCCTTCTTAACGGCTATTTTTTTTTCAGATACTTTTGTAGCTATTTGCAGTTGAAACTACCTCAGCTACATAAAACATAAGTTTCACCATTAATTTAACCTCCCCTCTTAATTATGTAGACTTTGATATGTATGCATATCTAGTAGCAGTAGTCTGGAGAGAGTGAGTATGCTGTTCTCCCAATCATGATTACCTATAAGTTACTCTTTTCTATATGAAATAAAAATTTTATGATTTAGCCAAATTGATCCAGGCAGTTCAGCTCACAGAAACATAAAATAGAACTCTTTTTATTCTATAACCTTCCAGTTTCAAATACTATACTACCTGTTTCAGAAATATAATCCTTATCACCAGCACACATCTGCTATCACATGATGGTTGGATTAACTATTTCCATTGGAAATCAGGTTCATTGTATTATTATCCTTACCTCCTAAAATATTGTTTTGCAAGTGTGTGAACAAAAGTTATGTGACTATTTTATCACAATGCCTTCCTGCTTTAGTATTTCACTGAAAGAGCCACGGGTACCTCATAGAAATGTTGATACAAGTTTTGCAGATGGAAAATAAGCACAGAATAATAAGTAACTCATTAAAAATATTTATTGCAAAATATATGTCAAACATTGCTAGGGCTTATATACAGAGTGTTACTGAATCATCTCAAAGCCCCATGGGTATTAAATTATTGCTATATTTATTTTAAGGAAAAGAAATCAAGTTTAGAGAGTTGAAATCTTTTTAAATATGGCAGTCTACTAGGTAAATATTAATACTAATTAAAGACTAGATATTCATAGGTTGAATATCAACTAGATTGAAGTGGTTATGGCTACTGATGGATAATGCTGAGTGATATTATTTTAAAAACAAATATAAAAGTTGGCATCCCAGAATATTTCTAGAAAGGTATTCTTAAACTAAATCTCAAAACAATTTAAAATGTATTCTAGGGGCGCCAGAATGGCCCAATTATTAAGCATATGCCTTCGGCTCAGGTCATGATCCCAGGGTCATGGGATTGAGCCCTGCATCGGGCTCCCTGCTCAGTGGGAGGCTTGCTTCTCCCTCTCCCACTCACCCTGCTTGTGTTCCCTCTCTCGCTGTGTCTCTGTCAAATAAATAGAATCTTTAAAAAAATAAATAAATAAAATAAAATGTATTCTATACATGGTTTAGGACATCTCTTTGACTTTGGGGAAAAAAATCAGGTGAAAGGGCATTCTTACCATATTAAATTTCTCAGTCAATTAATTGAAGTTCAAATTTAAAAAGTGTGAGTTCTGTGGGGGGCAAAGTGGTAAGTTATATTTTCTTAAGCTTTAATTTCTTGTGTCTTTAAGATTATATGCATAATTTAATTTATAATAAGACATTTTTGAAAATACCAGTAAGGAAAGTTGTATTCACATTTAAACTTAAAATAACTTGGTATCTTCCCCCCTCCTTTTTTTTTTTTTTTCTAAATCTTGCTCTCAGTGTTCATAGTAATTTTTTTGGCTAGTTTTTAATGTGGGCAATTGTACTTAGTTCTGATGAAATGTCATTCTCTTTCTACCTAGAAATAAGATGGTTCTTGACATTGGGAGTTTGTCATTGATTAAATTGTCATAGTCTATTTGAAACCTAAATGCTGCCTTTGGTCATTGTTCTTTTTCTTCTTTAGAAAGTGAACTTTGTGAATAATTGCATGCCCTAGATGTGTCAAAATGAAGAGAAAGCAGCATTCCTAACTATGAAAATTTTATAAACTATTTGTCTCTGCTGTCTTGAGCAGGTTTATGAAAATAAAATATTTCAAAATTGTATTGCAGAATCAAAGATATTTTAACAGTCTTAGGTATAAAATGATTTCAGTGCAGAGTTATAGGATTTATTGATATTCTTCATTTTCCCACCAATATAAAGTTATTAAAATTGCTATATTATATTCCTAAGAAAAATTAGAAAACATTTATTTGGAGCTTTAAATATATTTAAAGGTGATGAATTCTAAAATGCAAAGACATTTTAAAACATATTCATTATACCCTGTTTTTAATTCATGGAAAAATTTTAAACATCTTCTTATGTAAAAAGTTAAATAAATGTTGTCTCAAGGTGCTTTTAAAAGTATCTTTATCACTTTTGACTTGGACTGATGCTTGTGTCAGTATAGATATGCAAGAACTGTTAAATGTAGTATGTCCACATACTTATTTGCATGTTAGTATTCCTTATTAAAATTAACTGTTTTATTTTACTACCTGCATTTAGAAGTATAAACCACATTTCAACTTTAATCTCTGAGGACATTTAAAATGTTTTTCCTTGATAAGCATGATCAAGAATATAAAAAGTAACTGCATGTAAAGATACACATATTCAAGTAATAATACTCATGATACAAGATATAAGGGAGTTTGAAATCAAAGAGAAAAAGCTAGTCATGGAATAGAAGGAGAATGAATGGCGATACTGGAGTTTAGCTCTAGAATTTGAAGTTGGGGTGCTAACATGCTGAATAATAGGAAGGAGAATATGTTTCACTGTTGCTAAGAAAATAAAATAGGAAGTTAAAAAGAAAAGCCAGATTTATCAAAAGGTTTCAGAAGTTTGATTTGAGAGAAGGAGAGGTGTGGGTAAGTGTTGCATGTGTGTGTGTGTGTGTGTGTGTGTGTGTGTGTGTGTGTTATTTTAACATAGATTACTGTAAACCACTCTGAGTTCCTGTGTGGGAGTAAAAATGATGAGAAATGTCTTTGAAAACTATAATCTGGCAGTGGCGGATAGTGAAAGGAATCTGGAACCAGTGAGCTGGATAGAAAATATTTATGGTTATTTAAGGGATTAAAGTGAGGGCCATGGGAAAAGAAATATAAAGGATAAGTCCAAGAAAGATTGTGAAGGAAATACTAAGAGCAAACAAAGCAAAAAGAGATAAAAATAAAGAATATCGATTTAAAGATGAGTCCAAGATTTCTAGCCTCAGACATATCTGAGATTTCCATAAAAGAAACAGGAAATCTGTAAAGAGAAAGAAATTTAAAGTAGAAAAGTTGATTTTTTTTTTTAAATCTTGCAAGACTGAGATAAAAGTCCATTATCTAAATCATGCCACATTTCAAGTGTTAGGTTATGGTCATGCATGTAAAAGATCAAAATTGGACAAGTGGTTTTCAATAGAAATGTAATAGATGGAGTCGTAAACAGAGGTAAATTCATTGAGGTTAGCAATGTAGAAAGATAAGGATGAAAGATACAGGACTAGAGATAAGTTACAATCGATAGATACAATTGAAAAAAAGGGAAAGTTCCAGAATAGGACTCAAAGAATTAGAAGGGTAAAGGGATGCAGACACTAGGGACAAAATAATTCATGCACACTTTTAAAATTTTAAATATTTAAAAAGACTCATGAGCCACACAAATCTTTTCTGCAATTTTACTACAGCCAGGAGATGTAAAATAAGCACATTCTGTAGAATGTGTCTTCTGTGTATATCTAATTATAATCTTAAGCAGAAGCCAAATGGATCCATAAGCATCCCGGGTTGGATCCTACTCCCCTCCGCTTTGCCACCAGCATGTACAACACATTTACTCAAAACTCAACTGCCTGGCTACTAGATATCAGGTACTCAGGAGGTGCAAACATAAAAAGGTGAACTAGGAAATCAAGGAGCCTTCTCATCTGCTAATACTATTGCAAGAAACAGACTAGAAACAAGACAATAGGTATGATTATTAGAGACTGGGACAAGTGTTACGAAGGAATAACAAAAATCCAAATCATAGGATAAAAACTGAACTGGGAAAAGACACTTTTAATAAGGAGGTACAAAACAGCCTCCATGCAGTGACAGTTTTGCTGAAATCTGAAGAACCCAAAAAGCCAGCCTTGGAAGAAGTGACTTTTCAGTTAGTGGGTGTAAATAATGCAGAGACCTAGAGGAAGAGAAAATTTTGTGCTCAGAGAACAGAAAAGAGACCGGTGTGACTAGACAAGAGTAGTGTGTGGGAGATGAAATCGTTTGTTTGCAGAGATGGGAAACAGTCGTGTTACATATGACTATACGAATGTGATTAAACATTGCATTTTCATATCAGGGCAATGGGAGTACATTGGATAGTTAAATAAAAAGAGGAGACATTATTTTTTAAAAAACATCGCTCTGGCTGTAGTATAGAGAATTAATTGAACATTACAAGAATGAAAGGGGGAGTTCTCTCGAAAGAGGCTTATAAGAGCTTTTAGGGTTGCTCTGGCTACGATGGTGTCAAGGGAAATTCACAATGTTGAATGGACATCAGGGATCAAACTGGGGGGTGAGGGAAAGGACAGAAGACAAACTATGAGAATGCTGCGTTTTGTTTACTCATGTATCTATCAGCATATAGAGACACATTCGTACACATCTATTACGTATTTTGTGATTTAGAACTCTAAAGAAGCCCATAATCCAGGGGCTTTTTTTTATTAAGTAAACATTCATATTTATTAGAGACTTGGGTGATCTCTCTTACCATCCTGTAAAGACGATCTAACCAAATGAGGTTCTTTTACGCTCATGAGATTGATTTCTGAGCAAAGACCTTGAAACAAGTTTTCCCTTGTGGAAGTAGAGCTAAAAAACTCAATTTTCTTGAAGGTAGTCTCCCAATCTGTCTTTGTGTCGTTTTACCTTTGTGTTGTTTTGCCTGGTTTTTACTCAAAAACCAGGGAAGTTTTTGAATTTCCCTGGTGGAAAAATGGAGGGAGGGGTAGTTGCATGCTGTGAATTTAACCCTCCATAATCTGGAGGCGACAAGAGGCCCTGTCAGTGACATACCCCCTTTATGTGGATTTGTGCTTATTGGGAGGACCTAGAAGTGAGAGCAGAAATACATTAAGGTTATAAGCGGCTCTTAATACACTTGTATTTCCTTAATCAGAAGGAGCTGAGATTTACTTTGTGAATAATTAATTGGTTTATGTTGCTGTTATCATTACTGTATGTCCCTTATCTTTGATTGCCATTCACATTTCAGGAGGAAAATTCTTTGAAACAAACATGCAGTCGTCATAACTTATCCTCACGTCTGAGACCCATAGTAGGTACACAAACCTGTTTTAGTGAATAAGTGACTAGAAGACATTTAATCGTCTGATGTATTATTAAGGGGAAAACTAGGCTTGAACCCTGTAATATATAACATCAATTTGATTTAAATTATGCATAAAAAGTAAAGCACATCCTCAAAAGTGTTAATTAAAAATGTAATTACAAAAACCATACTAAACGCAATTATAAATCATTTTTATATCACCCTTCATTTTGTACTTTATCTTTCTCTTCCTTATCACGAGTGTATGTAAGATAGCATCTACTCCAACTCTCAGTGTTCAACACTACAACTCCTTCCTGCTGGGAAAAAAAAAATCTTCCAAGAAGCCAAACTGTGAAAGATTCTGAAAATTTTAGAAGCTCATGCCAAAAACTGATCATTTAGATTAAAAGAGAAAAGGCAGCCAAGTAGTAAAATTTTCTTGAGTTATCAGAGAATGCTAACAAAAGGTCACTCCGTCTAATTCAACTACGATCTATATAATCTAATTATGCTCATTTCTAAAACAAATGTGTTATTTGCACTGCATTGGTATGCAGATTACAAAGTGTTATTATAGGATTATAGATGGAATGCTGGTTTGCACTTTGTATGAAAAAGACCTGTAAATACTATTTAGCTTCACTTTTATGTGGCTAGGATTTAGTGCACACTAAAAGGCTTAGCTAGTGCAATATTCGAGTTCCAGATAGTGAAGTTAGCTAACTGCACCAACGCTAAATAAAGCTGGGTGAGCACAGTTTCAGGCTCATCTCTTCATTTATTACATTTTCGTTCATCCGTCAGAAATATGAAGTTAATAAAGTCCATGTTCCATCCTTCTGAAAATGAAAAGCAACTTTTGTTTTAAGCATTAGCATAAGAATTTTGTTATGGGAATCTTGAATTACTAAAAGCCTTTATTTATTTATTTGTTTATTTATTTATTTATTTTGCAGATACGGTGCATAAACTTTCATGCTGTATTTATACATGAAGCTCAGAGTCAAATGCCTTTCCTTATACTCTTTAAGGAATTGTGTAAAGCACAGTTTGGGGACTCGGGCAGTTTTAATAATATTTGTCTCTGCAGTAGGGACGATTGCAGTTCAGCAGCTGCATTAGCAATGATGCTTCAAAATGACTTTCAAGTAATTCATTACTTCCCTTTCTCATGCATTAAATTTAATATAGCTTGCAGGTTCTAATTCATCTTCATGCATACTAATAAACTGCACTACAAATAAATTCTGCATTGGTTTTAAAGTGATTTCACTTCATCTATATATCAAACATGAAGTTGCTGGTTGGTTTGTAGCTAGCTGCGAATAGATCTAGAATCTTATCCATGTAGTTACATGATCAATGACTATAATAACCCATCTTTGTAAAGATGACATATTGCTTTTAATATTTTTAAAAGAAAGACTATATATATATATATATATATATATATATATATATTACTTTCTAAGGTGGTAAAAACTCTTGAGGACACCACTCTAGAATATGAATGAACCCAATGAAAGCATCTTAAAATTCATATGCCATACCACAGTGATTCTCTCCTTTTATATCTAGGCTTTATAACTAGAACTGCAGAGGAAAGAAAATCTTCTGTCCTCTCCCCTCTTGGATCCATCTATCAAATTGGTTTAGTGCTGGCAGTCTTAGCAGCTGCTGAGTGACAGTTTCCTAAAGAGTTTTCACAGCTCAAAAAAAAAGAAGGACATGGACTGTGGCACTGATGTGGGGCAGGGGAGGGCTGGAGAGCGTCAGGCGCAGATAGTACTATAATCTGCTTCTATAGAGCTTTATCATTTAAGAAGCACTTTCAGGGGCGCCTGGGTGGCTCAGTTGGTTAAGCGACTGCCTTCGGCTCAGGTCATGATCCTGAAGTCCCAGGATCGAGTCCTGCATCAGGCTCACCGCTCAGCAGGGAGTCTGCTTCTCCCTCTGACCCTCCTCCCTCTCGTGCTCTCTATCTCTCATTCTCTCTCTCTCAAATAAATAAATAAAATCTTTTAAAAAAAAAAAAGCACTTTCATGTAGATCATCCTATTTAAATCTTAGAACTTTATTTTTTATTGAGATATAATTGACATATAACATTGCATGAGTTTATGATGTACAACGTGTTGATTTGATACACTCATGTATCGGGATAGGATTACCCCATCGTATTAGCTGACACTACCTTCACGTCGCACAATGATCATTTCTTCTCTGTGGTGAGAACATTTAAGATCTACAGTCATCACAACTGTACCGTATATGATACTGTTTAACTATAATCACATTAGATCCCCAGAACTTATTCATCTTCTAACTTCAATTTTTTTCTCTTTGACCAACATCTCCCCAGTTCCCTCACCCTCCAACCCCTGGTAATCACCATTCTACTGTTTCTACGAGCTCAGCTTTTTGGGATTCCAAAAAGGTAAGTGAGATAATGCAGTATCTGTCTTCGACTGTCTGATTTACCTCACCTCAAAAAATGCCCCCAGGGTCCATCCATGTTGTCATAAATGGCAGGATTTCCTTCTTTCTCATGAATAAATAATATCCCAGTATGTATTATCCTTGTATATGGGTGTATAGAACATTCTGGAGTTCTATTATATGCATATGTGTGCACACACCACATCTCCTTATCCATTTATATATATAATAATATATATAAAGTGGATAATAAATTAAATTAATATAAATACACACACACACACACACTACATCTTCCTTATCCATTTTATCCACTGTTAGACATACAGGTTGTTTCCATATCTTGGCTATTGAGAATAATGTTGCAGTGAACATAGGAGTGCAGATGTCTATGAAAGATTCTGTTTTATTTATCTTGTTGGATATATACACAGAAGTGAGTTTGCTGGATCACATGGTAGTTCTATTTTCAATGTTTTGAGGAACCTCTAGATGAGATGATAATCTCAATTTTACATGAAAGGAAACCTAAAAATGTTAAATTATTTTTTTTCAATGTCACATGACTTCAGTGTTGGAAACTGCAACCAAATTTGAATTGTCCAATTAAAAAAAGTTCTTTTCTCACTATATCACACTTTATCCCTCACGTCTGTCTGTTTGTCCCATGTGGAATGACCATGTAACAAATTTTTGACTCTGTTCCCCAGTGAGATCTCCAGAAGAAAGATTTTAGTCAGTTGTTTTAATGTCAAGTTTGGGAGAGAGGATCCCTTAGAGCTTTCAGACTCAAAGTGTGGCCCATGGATCAACAGCATTGGCATCACTTAGAAGCTTGTTAGAAATGCAAACAGCAGGCTCACCCCAGATCCACCAAATCCAGTTCTCCATTGCATCAAGGTCCCAGGTGATACATAAGCAGCTTGAAATTTGAGAAATGCTGTTTTTGAGGGAAACAAAATGAGCTATGGAAAAAAGATCTTTTGAGTAAGATAGGAAAAATCTTTCAGGTAGCAATGAAGTGAAAGGATATATATATATGTATATATATACACATATATATATATGATGTTCCCCTCACATAGCATTGCTGAGTTTCTATAATACTTATAATACTTTTTCCACCCACTCATTTTTAGCAGTATTTTTGCTGTAGGTATCAGCCAAGTACATGAGTGATGTGGGAAATCCTGTGTCTAAAGATGTTTCTGAATGGTGAGAAAGAGACTAAGAAATAAAAATTTAAAGATACTCTGTTTACAAAATCTGTTCAGTGTAATTCGGATTGCTTCAGTAGTTTTAGGATTATAATTTCAGTAAATACATAATGGAACCAAGCATTCTCTCTAGTCTGTTTCTTGACTCTAATACAAGGAAGCAACCAGTTCTATGTATAATATCAACATTTCTTAACTTATTAAACTAAATGGAATTTATTTCATAATTGATATATAATAATTTTAAGATAGGCCTCTTGTGCTTATAAACACACCAACCAATAATTTTCCATCGTTGCTGAAGGTAAGTACCAGGAACTTTATCATCCTAAATGTTATACCTAGTCTCTAATTTAAGTCCAGATTAGGCAGATCCAATCATCGGTAAACCTTATAAAATTTAACTGATCAGACTTCTCACAAAGACATGGTACAAAATGTGGCACTTAGACTGTGGACATAGAACACGTTGTGTCTGCTTACATAATTGACTAGAGGGGCTTACTTTCCTAATAGAATCAATGTCACGGCACAAGAAATCTTCCAGATGGTTCTAAGGAAGACTATTTTATTTGCAATTAGATGAATAAAAATCAGTCTAAGGTAGAAAGAAAGAAAGAAAGAAAGAAAGAAAGAAAGAAAGAAAGAAAGAAAGAAGAAAGAAAGAAAGAAAGAAAGAAAGAAAGAAAGAAAGAAAGAAAGAAAGAAAGAAAGAAAAACTTTCCTTTTTTTTTGATAACTGACAGTTTGGGCTTAAATTCAGGTCTGAACTTTGCTTTTCTTACTGACTTCTAGAATATTCTTTACACCACTTTTAAATGAAACCTTCTTACGTGTATGACTGAGTGCCTGATTAAATTTGAACTATATATCTAGACACTCTTTTGTTTTAGGAAACAACAGAGATTGGGATAACTATTGGTAATAGTAAGTATAAATCATCCATAATTCAAATAAGTGATACCTTTTCAGAGGCTCACCTATTCTGTTCAGTGAAAATGCTATCTAAACTTTTGTATTTCCCTGATACAAAAACCAAATTAAAAAGCACAACTTTTTTTCCAAGGAAAATATCCCTTTCTGGTAGGTAGAGAAGTACATCTTATTAATGCTTTGGGCAGGACAATTCTTTTTTGGCATGAAGTTGAAAACTTGGAGGAAAAGTTGTTATATGTGGAGTTATAATATTTGAATATCCCAAAGATAACTGGTTCTCATGACCCTTTCACAAATTTGTAGCCTATTTTTTTTTTAAGATTTTATTTATTTATTTGACAGAGACACAGCGAGAGAGGGAACACAAGCAGGGGGGAGTGGGAGAGGGAGAAGCAGGCTTCCTGCTGAGCAGGGAGCCAGACACAGGGCTCGATCCCAGGACCCTGAGATCAGGACCTGAGCCAAAGGCACACGCCTAACGACTGAGCCACCCAGGCACCCCAGAAATTGGAATTCTTATTTCTCCACCTCAAAGCAATAAAGTCGTACTCCTCAAAGTTGAATGTTACATATAGACCCCAGGGAGATCTTACAAAGCTGAGCAGGGTTCAAGCAAACTCCTAGGAAATGCCAATGTAGCTGGTGACCAAACAGTTTGAAAAGCCGGGCTGCACAGAGCATGCTTAATTTCTTGAATAATGAGACAAAGTGACAGAATATGCTATGCCTGCTATCCTGCCTTTTAATCTTTATAGTCATTCCTGGTGACCCTTATCATATTTTGTGATTATTATCATCATTTAGCTGCATTTTTTTCCTGTGCCCTTTTCAACTTTCACCACCATAAATTGTGTGGAACAAGATCTGCGTTTTTCCTCTCTTTATTGTTTGCACTGCCCACCTCCGACCTTTGAAGACTCAAGCACCCGTTACAACTCTCAGGCTTTTGCAGATTCTATTTCTCTTTAGGAGGAATCCAGTATTAAGGGTCCACATTAAGGCCATTTTGCTGCCTACCTCATCCATATATTATGACCTAGCCTGATTAGTAGGCTTATTATTCTAATTCTTTTACTTATTATTAGTATTTTCTTTCCACCTGACATGATCCATTCTTCACTTGCATTAAGTGAGCTCTGTCTACAGTCTTTGATAGGTTGAATTTTGTCTCTCAAAAAAAAAAAAAAATTATGTCAAAGTCCTAACCTGTAGTACATCAGAATGTAACCTTATTTGGAAAAGGATAAATGTAATTCCTTAAGATAAGTTTATATTTGAGTAGGGTGGAATCTTACTACAATATGACTGGTATCTCCTAACAAGAAGACTATGTGAAGACAGACACATAAGGGGAATACCATGTGACAAGGAAGCCAAAAGGTGGGGTTAGGTAGCTACAAGTCAAGTAATGCTGAAGATTGACCTAGGAAGAGGTAAAGACCTGTACACAAGGAAATAATGTCACATCTGTCCATATCTCGTAAACATTAGAAGAACTAATGTTATAGGAATATTGGTCTTTGTTCTTTAGCACAAACTGCTTTGTGGGTTTACCTATATGGGAGAAATAGGTATTAAATAAAAAGAGCTGAGCTTTCTTTGTTATGTTCTGTTAAGCATACTCCCCCCCACTTTTTAATAGGATAAGTATATTTTTCTTAATTGTGGAAGAAATCTAAAGTAGGCAATTAGAAAAACATTAGGCAAAGTGAAAAGATGTTATTTAAAAAAAAATTAAAGACATTGGTTAATAAATTTAAGAGGTGCTGTTGTGACCAACTAAAAATTTCAAAAGGAAAAGGGAAAGCTTTAGCGACAAATGATGAACCCTTAGGATCCAAGTTTCTTTTAATTAAAAAAATGACCACAGGGGTGCCTAACTGGCTCAGTCAGTAGAACATGTGACTCTCAATCTTGAGGTTGTGAGTTCGAGCCCCCTGTTGGGTGTAGAGATTACTTAAAAACAAAATCTTAGGGTGCCTGGGTGGCTCACTTGGTTAAGCGACTGCCTTCGGCTCAGGTCATGATCCTGGAGTCCCAGGATCGAGTCCCACATCGGGCTCCCTGCTCAGCAGGGAGTCTGCTTCTCCCTCTGACCCTCTTCCCTCTCGTGCTCTCTCTCTCTCTATCTCATTCTCTCTCTCAAATAAATAAATAAAATCTGAAAAAAAAATTTAAAAAATTAAAAAATGACCACTGCTCTATATAAACAGGTATTTTAACAAAAAGCAAGTGGATGCTTTAAATCTTTGGAAGAAATTAAGTCATTTACATTACCCTCATCAATATATTAATATCCTAAGTGTCAAGTTGTATAAAGGACAAATTATAACTGATCAGCTCATGACATAGTCTAAAAGTTCTGCTCATTGTGAAGTCAAAAATTTTTATCATCGTGACTATAGATATTTTATTCCTTCTTTTTTATTTTTTTTTAAATATTTCATTTATTTGAGAAGGAGAAAGAGAAAGAGCACAAGAGCAGGGAGAGGGAGAAGGAGACTCCTCACTGAGCAGGGAGCCCAATGCAGGACTTGATGCCAGGACCCTGAGATTACGATCTGAGCTGAAGACAGATGCTTGACCAACTGAGACACCCAGGTGCCCCTCTTTTATTCCTTCTTAAAATATAAAGTTAAGATGTAGAGTGAAAATTTCTTTGCTTTACTTACTTGTGATATGGGTGGGAACAGTGACTGCATCTAAATAGTTGTCTCTGTTAAAACCAAACCCATAGATATATCTCCATAGAGCACAGAGTTTGATATGAGACTTAGAAGTATATGTGGCACAAATATAAGTTTAAAATAATTTTTAAGCTACATATTTACCATCCCTATACTACAGTAGGGATAATTTCTTTGCCTTTGCTTCTTTTAACCAACTCCCATTTGATGGAAGGCTTAGAACAAAAATAATTTGTAATTTTTGTGGAAATTTTTAATTACAAATTTCTGTGCTTTAAAAGTATTTTTTTTAAAAACATAATAAAACTGGAGAATTGTGAAAGATTAATAACCAATGGAAAACTAGCATGTATAAAACTTTCATATATATTTTTATTGTTAATATTATTTAATTTTATGTCATATTGTCCATAAAAATTTAAAGCAGCTACTCATATTTTTTTTAAGATTTTTTTAAATTTTATTTATTTATTCATGAGAGACAGAGAGAGAGAGAGAGAGAGAGAAAGGCAGAGGGAGAAGCAGGCTCCCAAGGAGCAGGGAGCCCGATGCGGGACTCGATCCCGGGACCCTGGGATCATGACCTGAGCCGAAGGTAGACGCCCAACCATCTGAGCCACCCAGGCGCCCTACTCATATTTATATACATATTTTTGATCATTTAACTGTAGACCAAGAAACTTTGGAATCCCAAGGATAAAATCATTTTGCAATAGAGTAAATGAAGAGTATTGTGTAGCTAATAAAAATGTAAATCTTTCCTCATACTTTATTTTGTAAAAATAATTTGAAATTTTTATAGAGAAATGAATTATGTATCTGGATGGTTGTGTATGAATCTGATATGGTAGTAAATTTCCAAAAGCAAGAAGCAAATATGGGTTTTATATTTATTCACTTTGGAAAGATATTACAGTCATATATGATATATAATAACTGAGTGCTCAAAAATTATGTATTTATTTCTCATGTCCACTGAGTGAGATGGCTGAAATTTATTTAATACCTGCAATCTTATTAAAGTAGTTAAAATGATGTTTAAATTTTTTTGAAATCATAGATACATCCATAAAGTAGAGTCAAAATTTATCTTCTTCATTACTCTTTAATATGTCCCTGCTGTTGATTTACCACCTCTTCAGGAGCTTCCCAGTATAAACTGAAACCAGTCCCTGTCCAAGAGGAAGGGCAGGAAGAATCCAGAGGCAGACCTCTCCAGATTGGTAGGTAGCAGTTTAATTACCAAGGGGAACTTACTTATGAGGCTGTACCTCCCCACCAGAATCTTAAGCATTTATATAGAGGCCTTAACTGAGTTCATATCTAAAATATAAAAGAATTCAAACTACTCAAAAACAACAAAATACAATGTAAAAAATGCCAGAGGATCTAATAGATATGAAAAGATGCTCAATATCACTAATCAATAGGAAAATGCAAATCAAAACCATAATGTGATATCACCTTACACAGGTCAGAACGACTATTAGAAAAAGGCAAAAAAACAAGTGTTGGAGAGGATGTGGTGATAAGGGAGCCCATGTGCACTATTAGTGGAAATGTAAATTGGTGCAGCCACTATGGAAAACAGTCTAGAGGTTCCTCAAAAGATTAAAGATAGAGCAACCATGTAAGTCAGAAATTCCACTACTATTTATCCAAAGGGGGGGAAAAAAAACACTTATTTGAATAGCTATATGCCCCCCTTTGTTCACTGCAAATAATTTACAATAACCAAGGTAGGGAAACAGCCTAAGTGTTCATTGATGGATAAATGGATAAAGAATATGTGACATATACACAAGAAGATGGAATACTAATTAACCATAAAAAGGAGTGAAATCTTGCCATTGCAACAACATGGATGGATCTTGAGGGCATTATGTTAAGTGAAATTAGCCAGACAAAGACAAATACCATATGATTTCACTTACATGTGAAATCTAAAAAACAGAAAAGTTGAAACAAAACCTACCTTCCTACATACAGAAAATAGATATGGTTGCCAAAGGGGAGTGGGTTGTGGGTGGTGGCAAAATGGGTGAAGGGGATTAAGAATTACAAACTCCCGCTTATAAAACAAATAAGTCATGATGTATAATGTATAGCATGGAAAATACAGCCAATAATATTGTATTAACTGTAAGGTGAACAGATTGCAACTATACTTATTGTGGTGACTATTTCACAACGTACACAAATGCCAAATCACGAGTTGTACTCCTGAAACTACATAATGTTGTATGTCAATAATACCTCAGAAAAAAATAATAAAATCGGTGGCCTGGACTACTGAATTTGAAAGTTTAAACTTAACCATAATTTTGAAGGCAGAGAAGTAAATAATTTTTAAAAATTAACTTGGAATTAACTTATTTCAAATACAGTATTTTAAGTATCATAACCTCTCAATAAAATAGGTACAGATAAAAACAGTTTATATACAACAAAATACATATTTTTGGTTAAAAACAAAAAATACATATCTGTGGTAAGAAGAACATTGATAAGCTCAGAAAATAAAATTACACTTTAAAATATGCGTCAACTATGGAAATAGTCCCATCACCTGTCCATGAAAGAATATTACTTTGAGAGGTTGTCTCAAGATTGAATTATCCACTTTGCAGTTTGCAAGGTTTGTAGTGCTTATTCCAGCATTCTTTTCTTTAAATTACATCTGGGCAAAGGATCAAGTTCAACAGGGGCAAGAAGTGCTTGGGACAATCAGAACATGTCTGATTAACATGCTGGTGGATGTCACTGGCAACACTGTCCCTACTGAGTTTCATAATGCTAATATGAAGTTTTTCTAATTGAATCATAATGTTAAAATACCACTTTCTGTTCAATACAGAGACTGTTCTTTAAGTTTCTAGTATACTGACGATTTCTTGCTCTTAGTCTTCTTTGTTTCAAGAAAATGCATATGATTCATTGACAGTCAACCTGGGGGCAACCATAATGCTGAAAAGAATACTAGACAGTGTATTTAGATCTACCGGAGAACTAGAAGCTAGTCTACTAATAACAATTTGTGTTACTTAAATATCTACAGGATTTACTTAAATTAGATATAGCTTAGGATTCTCATCAATGTAATAATGAACATTGTAGTAATTGTTCTCTCTCACATGTACATGTCAAGCTCAAATGAAATCTACTTGTAAATGAAGGATGCATGTCACAAAAAATAAACTGACATGGTCATTGTTGGTGAGAAGGAAAAGTACAAACTTCCATGGCAATTGTGACAGATGTGCACACAGAAATATCAAATTCTTTAGAGAAGGAAAAACAGAGAAAAAGTAAGGCTCTTACAACCTCAGCTCTTTGCCTTCTCACATAATTTCTGGGATTATGCTAAATCTCTATCTGTACCTATACCCCTTTCTGCTGTTGATTGGATTTTTCTTACTTTCTACTCCTTTTTTTCAAATGTTTCATAAGCTGTACATATCAAATTTTAAATTGCACAAGTATACTCTTGATTTAATAAGGTGTAAATATTACCCTTCAACTGAATAATATGGAGACACTTGGGTGGTTTACCTCATTAAGCCATCAATATTATTACCATCTTGAATTCTAGTTCTGCCTTTTTTTCTGAATCCTCTTAGTTAATATAATTATTTGGATGGTTGTTCTATTAACAACACCTATTTTACTTTGTCTATGTCTTTACCTATCTCTGTTGACTATTCTTTGTTTAATCCCTTGACATCAATCTGTGTTAAATTTCCTATTTCTTTGCTGAAAATAAACTAGAATCATACAATTGAGATAAGCAGAGACTATTTAGTCAGAAGTTATTATAGGAAGTGAGTCAACTACCACCATTTGCTTTGGCAGAGACTCAAAAGCAGGAAAGTGGGCAAATTTTATAATGAAAAAATAGAGGAAAACTTCAAGTGTGCTCTCTTTGGAAATTGTTGACGTGGGGAAGCTGGCAGGATACTAAGTAGAAGTGGGTTTATCTATTTTGTACTTTGTTAGACATAGAGGGAAAATACAGGCAAGTTTGTAGCTAGTGACTAGGTCTTGACCATTCTGGGCAAATCTCTCCAGAAGCTGTCATTTGGTTTCCTGAAATGATTGCTGCAGAATATGTGGGTTGGAGTTCCATTCTCATATATGGTCTGGCCACTGCCTATTTGTATGTTCAGTATTTCACCTTGTTCCTAAGAACAGGTGTAATTATTTTTTCCAGCATCCTTGAGTGGTAAAACTTCCCATTCAGTTCACATAAATATATTTTTAGTCTGTCCTCAATCTTGAATAACAATTTTTCTGAGTCTCGAGTTCCATTTTGTTAGATTTCTTCTCCACAGAAATTTGAAGATATCTCAATGTCTTCTAATAGCACACTTCTCACAAACTAAGATTAGATAGTTTTACAAATGTTCTTTTATTTCTAGAATATGCATCCTGTCTCTTTCTTGGACTAGCTGTTTTTCATTGTTTAGATTTCAGTTGAATTGTTTCCTAGTGAAAAAAATGTGTAAATATCCTAATAAAAGTGGCCACTACTTTATTATTTTCCATTTCTGTTCATATTTTATACTTTTATAACATTTATTACAAATTAAACTTTTTTGTTCTCTCCCCCTTTACAATGTAAATTCTGTGAGTTCAGGTATTCTGTTTGCTTATTGATATTGGGTTTCCTGGGCTGACTGCAGGAACCAAAATTTTTTTGCAATTATAACTGCCTTACATCTATAGTCTTTCTATTCTTTGGGAGCATGTGGTCTATGTAAATTTTCAAATAAAAATCCAGCAAATCAAATAGTTTGTAAATTAAGAGAATGTGTGTTATCATTCTTGTTGTCCAGAAATGTGTCCAGAAAACATATTGAAATCAGATTTTAATTAGGAAATATGGGAAAATTATGATCCACTCTTAGGAATGAAGAATTTTTTAGGGTATATAAATCATATAAAATCTTAAAAATTTAAATTCATATAATAAAATTGGAGGGAGCATAAGCATTACTTCATGACTAGATGTTGTTAGGAAGATATTTTATAAGTGCACTTGCATAGTACATATATGTAATGTACCTCAGTGCTTTACAGACACAAACAGATTAAAAAGAGACACAGCGTGGCAGTAGAGATAAGATGTAGTCATTTTAAAAAAGACACTTCCCTTTTTCTCAAGTAGGAGTTGAGGTAAGAGAAATGACATGAGGCATAAGTCACCTTAAGAGAGGGTTGTAATAGATCACCCCTTGTCAGTTGCAGCACAAGCAGGAACTTTAGAAAATAAGAATGTTTTATTCTTTGAGAGAGCCATCACAAAATAGTCCAAGCCTTTTACACCCTTGAGGGATGTCTCTTAACGGACTTGATTAGTTCTGGATACCTCATTTTAAGATGGACATCTACAACCAAATTGAATCCAGACCTTGTAACAATAGGGCATAAAGATGTCATGAGGAATGATACCAGGAACTGGAAGAGACAACACCTAAAATATATCAGATTGTAGGCTTTTTATACAATATATAACAATATAAAATATTGTCTTATAAAATGGAAATTTGCCTTAGTCCGCCTTGGTGCAGTATTCTTAACTAGAATCAACAAAAGAATGTGCTTAGGGCAGTCTGCTTGCAAATATGGAAAAAAATGTGAAAGTGTATTTTCTGACAGTGAAGATTTGAAAATAAAATGGCCTAATACTTTGGATAATAAATAGCACTTGAGGATTGGTATTCAAATAAAGGATGGTTGACCATTCTCCAAAAATATTATACTTAACTGTATAAATGCATAAGTGTTTTAGATTAGTGTTTCAACTATTAGACTTCACAGACGTCTTCAAAATTTCCATGACAAACCAAGGTGCCTTACACACTAGCCATTGTAAGACACAGTTGAAAGTCTTTTAAATGTAGTTGGTGATTTTATCATCCAAAAAAATATGGTTAATCAAACTTTGATGTGAAATTTCTACCTAAATTTCCAGGTATATAGGAATTCTTTAGTACCCACAGTCATTATCCACAATTTTGGTAGAGAACAAAAGTTGTCATAACATGACATTACTTACTAATACCACTGATTTAACTGGTTTCCACCTCAAATTCCCTTCTGCTTCCCAATAATATTTATCCCAATACACTGAACAACCTCTCTTTCAGTCATTTTCCCTTTGGTTTTAGGATGTGGTATGTATCTGACAAAGCCATACAGTATAATGTAAAGTGAAATTGCAATCTTGCAAAAACTGCATGATTTCATAAAGCCAATGAAGTAAAGTTAGAATTACTTGACTCACAAGCAAAGAAAGGCTTTGACAAATGAGGTTGTAGCAGAGTTAGACTGGCTAAAAATTGAAGAAAAATATTGGCAAGGATGATGATAGAATATGTGCTTCAAAAAAGAATGATTTGACTATCAAAGAACTGAGAGAAGTCCTTGGGAAAATTGATGAAACCCTAAAATATTTTGACAAAAATGTCCTCCCTGTGATTGTTCTCTGAAACAATCACAGTGTAATGTGCTATTAAGTTTTGGCAAAAATTACAAACTCATACAGATACACAAACAAAAGTTAGCTTAGCGCATCCTTGAAGTATTCAAAGAATTACTGCATCATTAAAATAACCTAATTCTGTTTTCAGTAAGGTAAATAAAGCAATTTTAAATACATATATTATTTTAGATGCATTTTCTAGATACAATTATAAGCATATATTTTTAACCATTCTACTATGGAATTAAGGTGAATGGTTTAACTATTTTACAGTGGATTTTTTTTTAGAACTAATTCTATTTATATAATGCTGAATTTCCATATGTTCTTTATTTTATTATTCAGGTAAAATTGGTATATAACATTGCAGTAATTTCAGGTGTACAACATAAAAATTTGATATTCATATACACTACAAAGTGATCACCACAATAGGTCTAGTTGCCATTCATCATCATACAGTTGACACCCCTACCCTTTTTACTCACCCTGCAACCCCTCTTCCCCTCTCATAACCACCAGTCTGTTCTCTGTATCTATGAGTTTGATTTTGTTTGGTTTGTTTATTTGTTTTGTTTTATAGATTCTACATTTAACTGAAATTATGTTGTATTTGTCTTTCTCTGTCTGACTTATTTCACTTAGAATAATACCCTCAAGATCCATCCATGTTGTTGCAAACGGCAAGATTGTATTCTTTTTTATGCCTGAGTAGTGTTCCATTATATATACACACCACATCTTCTTTATTCATTCTTCCATTGATGGACACGGAGGTTGTTTTCCTATCTTGGCTATTGTAAACAACGCTGCAATAAACATAAGGGTGCACATACTTTTTCAGATTAGTACTTCTGTTTTCTTTAGATAAATACTCAGTAGTAGAATTGCTGGGTCATATGGTAAGTGCATTTTTAATTTTTTTGAGGAACCTCCAGACTATTTTCCATAGTGGTTGCACCAATTTACATTTCCACCAATAGTGGACAAGGGTGTCCTTTTCTCCACATCCTCTCCAACACCTGTTGGTTTCCTATGTTGTTAATTTTAGCTTTCTAACAGGTGTAAGGTGATATCTCATTGTGGTTTTGATTTGCATTTCTGTGATGATTTAGTGATGCTGAGTATCTTTTGTTATGCCTGTTAGTCATTTGTGTGTCTTTTTTGGGAAAAGTCTATTAGATCCTCTGCTTATTTTTAAATTTCATTATTTTATTTTATTTTGTTTATTTGTTTTATTTTTTGCTATTGAGTTGTATGAGCTTTTCATATATTTTGATTATTAACCCTTTCTTCGATATATGATTTGCAAGTATTTCTTTTCCATTTAGTAAATTGCCTTTCATTCTGCTGATGGTTTCCTTTGCTGTGAGGAAGATTTTAAGTTGATATTGTCCCTCTTGGGTTTTTTGTTGTTGTTGTTGTTTGTTGTTGTTGTTTTTCTTTTGTTGTATTTGCTTTTGGAGTCAGATTAAAAAATTCAGTGCCATGACCAATGTCAAAGAGCTTGATGCCTCTCTTTTCTTCTAAGAGTTTTATGGTTTCAGGACTTCATTTCAAGTCTTTAATACATTTTGAATTAATTTTTATATGTGGTGTGAGATATTGGTCCAGATGCATTCTTTTGCGTGCAGATGTCTAGTTTTCCCAACACCATTTATTGAAAAGACTGTCCTTTCCCCATTGTATATTCTTGGCTCCAATTGACCATATATGTGTGGGTTTATTTCTGGGCCCTTTATTCTGTTCCATAGATCTATATGTCTGTTTTTATGACAACAGCACACTGTTTTGATTACTATAGCTTTGTAGTATAGTTTGAAATCAGGGAGTATGATTTTATATCTTCTTTAGCCAGTCTTACAAGATGTCTGATAGTGAATGTTATTATAATTTGTGAGTATAAAAAGTGATTGGTAAATACTAAACTGATATACTACTAATTTTTTTTAAAAATCTCTTCATCAGGAATACATCAGAATTACAATATAATGGCCATAACTGCACAGAATCTGTCCCTTTTTTTGGAAAACGCAAAAGCAATTCCACTATGTTACCTACATTATGCATTACCCAGCAAATACTGATTTTCTATGAAAAGATTATGTTTTTAAAGACTGAAATAATATACTTTCCAGAAAAAGAATTATAAAGTTCATATCACACATAGATGAAAATTAAATTGACATAATATCCAGGGGGTAAACCTTCAACCATTTAAGAACCTGCAAGAAAAAAATGTAAATATAACTTACAGAGGAAAAAAGTAATTAACAGTGACTCTCTGTGTTTGGCAAGATTATATTCTGCATGTACTAGGATTTGTGCATCTGCAACACAGCAGGTTGTTAAATTGCTCGGTTATCAGAGATTACATCTTGCCATTTGTTCAGATGAGGTAACTGGCTAGAAACTATATGAATTTATGTTAAAAAAGAACCTACCAATATTTGTTTTTCATACTTCTGCTGTCTTGAAGGTGTAATAACTTTTAATAGGTATGTATTTCAAAATATAAAGTCTTAACATTAAAATTTGCTAGGTGTGACTCAAAGTATATTATAAATTCATTGGTTTATGAATCTGATTTATGTTTATGTTTATACATTATTTTTTTTGCTCCATATTCTTCATGTAGTTGAAAAATTATTTACACTTGTGAAATTGACTGAAGTTTTATGAGGATTTTGAAATAATTTAGTGTGAGGGGGGATAGTTTATTGTCCTAATATGATTTTACATTATCAGTTAAGTGAGGGGGCTGAAATCCATCAGATAATTAACTAAATTTTCTATTCTGTTAACTTGTTATGTATATGCATATTAATAGAAATTTCTTTACTTGAAAACCAATGTAGGTTTGTTATCCTGATTATTTTCTCAAGAGCTTAAGAATACCCTCTAGTGTAAATGCAGAAAATATAAAAATTGCTAACATTTTTGAGCTTGCTATCTACTCTCCTAAAGGTTATGCATATGTTTTGCTATTACAGTCTCAAAACAATCTTGTATGGACATTTTTAAAACTGTATTTCACAGATGAAGAAACTGAAAAAAACAACAATCTAAGTAATTAAAGTATGTCCACCTAGTAAGGGGTAGTCCCAAGATTTTAACATGGCATTAAGCGGTCTGCTCCTTGAATTTACAAATTTGCCCGCTTTTGTACCTATAGAAAAATCACATGAGTCCACACAAACATGCATTTCATAGCAATTTAAAATCTGATTCTATAATACCCCTCTAAAGGAATTTAAACAATTTTTGAAAAAAGACATTCACAGTGGTATAGTATATATACCATAAAACTTCCATTTCAACCAATTTGAAGTGTGCAATTCGGTGGCATTTGAATAGTTTGCCCTTTTGTTGTTGAGTTGTAGAAGTTTTTTTTCATATAATCTGGATATTAAACTCTTTTTTTAAAAGATTTTATTTATTTATTTGAGAGAGAAAGAATGAGAGATAGAGAGCACGAGAGGGAAGAGGGTCAGAGGCAGAAGCAGACCCCCCTGCTGAGCAGGAAGCCCGATGTGGGACTCGATCCCAGGACTCCAGGATCATGACCTGAGCCGAAGGCAGTCGCTCAACCAACTGAGCCACCCAGGCGCCCTGGTTATTAAACTCTTGACAGAGAAATTATTTGCAAATATTTTCTACTATTCTGTTGTGTGCCTTTTCACTTTTTTGATGAAGTCCTTTGATACATACAAATTTTTAATTTTGATGAAGTCCAATTGGCATAGTTTGTTACTCCTGCTGTTTGTAACATATGAAGAATCCACTGCAGAATCCAACGTCATGAGGATTTACCCCTGTATTTTCTTCTAAGAGTTTTATAGTTTTAGTTCTTATTTCTAGGTCATTGGTCTATATTTTAATTGAGGTATAATTGACATATAACACTGTGTAAGTTTAAGGTGTACAATGTGGATTTATTTCTGGAATCTCAATTATATTCCATGGTGTATATGTCTATTCTTATGCCAGTGAAACACTGTTTTTATTATGGTAAGTTTGTATCAAGTTTTGAAATCTGGGGGGCACCTGGATGGTTCAGTTGGTTGAGCCTCCAGCTCTTGGTTTCAGCTCAGATGGTGATCTCATGGGTCATGGGATCGAGCCCCTGATCGGGCCCTGCACTCAGTATAGACTCTGCTTGGAATCCTCTCTCTCTCCTCTCCCTTGGCTTCTCCCCTGCTCATGTGCACTCTCTCTTTCTTCCTCTCTCTCCCAAATAAATAAAATCTTTAAAAAAATGTTTTGAAATCCGGAAATGTGAATCTTCTGATATTGTTCTGATTATTTTGGTTTTCTGAGCCCCTTGCAACTCCCTGTAAACCTGATGATTGACTTTTCAATTCCACCAAAAACATGTTGAAATTTTAATATGGATTAGATAGAAACTGTGGATTGCTTTGGGTAGAATAATATCAATTATTCATGAATACAGAATCATTACATATCATTACATAAATTATTTACAAGTCTTTCATTTCTTTTAATTAATTTATTGCTAGCTATTTTATTATTTTAGAAACTATTGTTTCTAAACTATTGTTTCTAGTAAAGGTAATGTTCTTTTCTTACCTTCCTTCTCAGTTTGTTTATTGCTGTGGTATATAAAAACAACTGGTTCTAGTGTATTGATCTTATACCCTACAATTTTGATGCATTTGTTTACTAGATCTAATAGCTTTCTGTTGTATTCTTTGGGAAAAAAAAATTAAGCAAACACTTCTCCCAATGTTTGCAGGTAAGCTCTGTGTTGAAGCACTCGTTCAATACTTAGGCTTGCCTAAGGCGAAGTCTAGGTTTTCCTTTGGTCTTTCCTAGGCATGTACAAGACCTTCTGAATTCTCCCATGTACATGGATACATTTGAATGCCTTAATTTCACAAAGAAATTTTCACTGATTTTATTTTTTTCTTTCAGGCATTAGGTGGTCTATCCTGCTTCCATCATAATTTCTTCTTACAATAGGTGACTACAAGTCCTCTGTTCTACTTGCAATATTTTTGAGCAATTCTCCTTTCCAGCCTGAGCTTCAAGTTAGACAAAACAGAGACAAGCACCAGGTCCTTCAGGTAGTCCCCAGACAGATAACAGACATGCACAACAATTTGCAAATAAGTTCTGCTCTGCTCCCACTTCAACCCTGGGCAAGACTCCCGCACTGGGAAGGTGGTGTAGCAGGGAGAAATAAAAACATCACAAAAATTTTCCTACTATTATCAAGTTGCCTTTTTCTTGACTCAGCATTCACTTGGTTGTTGTATACCTTTTATCCTTTTCAGAATTCTGACAAATTTGGGCTCTAGCAGTTCCTGCTTATTTTTCAATGTTTTTGTGGAAGGACAAGAGCTTGCAGCTGCCTAATCTGTCATTTTGCTGATGTCCTCAATTGGTATTTTTCTAGAAATAAATTATTATTCATCTTTAAGCTCTTAAAATAGATTTGATTATCTTTAAGATTAAGGTTAGGTATAAGGGGGAAAGTTCACAATAATGTGAATAATTATGAATGGACAAATTTGTGACTGGGTAAATGTGAAAGAATTCATATTTTTCAAAAACACATTAATATACTTTGCAATACCTTTAATAAGAGTTGGGAAACAAGCTATTTACTCAATAAGTAGAAATGGTTAAATAAATTCCAAACCATTTTGGCATGATGGAATACGAGGATAGCATTAAAATTAAGTTTTCCTAAAAGAAAGTTTTGGACAAACTTTTACAATGCAATGTAAAAAAGAAATCAGAAAAAATATTAAAAAGAAATTTGGATACATCTACTCTTGCTGTATCCTGAAAACCAGCTATATAGTAAGGCAGTTTTATAGTTATAGCAAAAATAAACAAACAAATTTTATTTATAAACTTCTTTGTCTTTTTTTAAGATTTTATTTATATATTTGAGGGGGGGAGAGAGAGAGAGAGTGAGCATGAGTGGGTGGAGGGGCAGAGGGGGAGAGAGAATCCCAAGTAGACCCCTGTGGAGCACAAAGCCCAACATGATGCTTGATCTCACGACCCTGAGATCATGACCTAAGCCAAAATCTAGAGTTGGATGCTTAACCAACTGAGCCACCTGGGCACCCCTGTATTTCTGTGTTTATAGTAAACACACACAAAGAAAGAGAATGCTAAATGACACATCATCAGCAAACTATTGATGTTGGAAATCAAATGAATCTGCTATAACACTACTTAGAAAAACCTATACAAAATGCATCTTTGACTAGCGGTGAGGAAAGCTAAGAAATGACTGAGCTTATACCTCAAAATTCTCCAAAATGCCAAAAATAGGCTCACAGATCAATAGAACAGAACAGAGAGCCCAGAAATAAACCCTCAACTTTAAGTTCCATTAATCTTTAACAAAGTAGGCAAGAAAATGCAATAAAAAGAAAAAACAAAACAAAAAACCGTCTCTTCAACAAGTGGTGCTGGGAAAACTGGACAGCTATATGCAAAAGAATGAAACTGGACCACTTTTATACCATACACAAAAAATAAACTCAAAATGGATTAAAGACCTAAATGTGAGACCTGAAACCATAAAAATCTTGGAAGAGAGCACAAGCAGTAATTTCTCTGACAGCCATAGCAACATTTTTTCAGATATGTCTCCTGAGGCAAGGGAAACAAAAGCAAAAATAAACTAATGGGATTACATCAAAATAAGAAGCATCTGTACAACAAAGGAAACAATCAACAAAACTAAAAGACAACCTAGTGAATAGGAGAAATAATTTGCAAATGACATATCTGATAAAGGGTTAATATTTAAAATGTATAAAGGACCTATAAAAGTCAACACAAAAAATACAAATAACCCAATCAAAAAATGGGCAGGAGACATGAATAGACATTTCTGCAAAGAAGGCATCCAGGTGGCCAACAGACATATGAAAAGATGCTCAGCATCATTAATCATCAGGGAAATGCCAATCAAAACTACAATGAGATACCACCTCACGCCTGTCAGAATGCCTAAAATAAAAAACACAAGAAACGAGTGTTTTCGAGGATGTAGAGAAAACCCTGGTGTACTGTTGGTGGGAATGCAAACTGGTACAGCCACTGTTGAAAACTGTTTGAAGGTTCTTCAAAAAATTAAAAATAGAGGGGCACCAGGGAGGCTCAGTAGGTTGTGTCTGACTCTTGATTTCGGTTCAGGTCATGATCTCAGGGTCATGAGTTTGAGCCCTGAGAGTCTTTCTCTCCCTCCCTCTCCCTCTTCCCTCTGCCCCCAACTTGCACACTCTCTCTCTAAAAATTATTCTCTGAAGAGAGCAAAAGAAGATGTCGCTTTCTGAATTTCTTTTTAAAGTTCTGATTTCTTTGTTTCCTTCAAGCATGTTTCTTCTCTCCCCCCGCCACACCCTCCTTTTTTGGGCTCTACAACACTATGAATAGAAATTTTTCTTCAGAAATTTTATCCTTTGTTTATATTTAAAATATAACACTAGGTGATTCCTAATTCTGAGTAAAGTTCATGATTAGTAAGCAATTTCTTGAACTATAGAGAAAAGACTACTTCTAAACAAATTATTAACCTTAGAATAAAGTCTATTTAAAAAAGGAGTAGTAGAATAAAACTATAGAAAGAAAAAGACAAATTCTTGAGAAATAAGGAAAGATATTCCATTCCTGAAGCAAATAAGTTGACTATATATAAGGTGTGTGTGTGTGTGTAATTATAAATAAGTAAAAGGACACTGATTTGCAATTAGAAATTAAAAGCTCAATAGTATGGTTGAAAGATATAGTTGAGCACATCTCACAGAAAGAAGAGAAAAACAACATAAGACACACATGGAGAAGAAGATAAAAAAAGTGTAAGAAAAGAAGTGACATACTTCATTAATTCAAATATCCAAATAATAGGAGTTTGAGAAAGAAACTACATGAGATATTTTTTTAATTATTAAATACAATTTTTGAGAAGTTTTCACACATGTTAAGAATAGGCATTTTCATATTTCAAGGATCCAGTGAGTGTCTATAAGAGTAAAAAAAATCTGACCAATGCCAAGGCACATCATTTTGAAATTTAAAATATTGGATTCAGTAAAAAAGATACTACATTATTCCGGATTAAAAAAACAAAACAAAACAAAAAACAGTTTACCTACTGAGCCTCAGTCATTGGTATGGCTTTAGGCTTTTATGAAAAACAATAAAAGCTAAAAAAGTCAGAAATGCCTTAAAAATTCTGAAGAAAAGTGAAATCTAGATCCATAATCAACCAAACTATCATTCAATTGTCAACGTAGGATATATATTTTTATAGCTTTGCAAGGACTCAAAAAACTAAAGTTAATTATTTAGATTTGAATAGTATGCAAATAGTAATCATGAAATAAATACAAATATTGACCTCACCCAAATTATGATGAATGGTAATGAAAGGATGGAATGGTGGGTACAAAGTGATGAGTATATATTATAGTTACAGGAAAACAAAGGCAAGTTAAATTTTTACTTTTCATTGAAGGTAGAGAATAGATGTATTTAACAAAAATAAACTTAGCAACACTATCTTATTTAGGGACTTAAACCATTCCTAAAATAATTCCTAAATTATGTGAAAGTGGCTGTTTCTAGTGCATTGTAATGGAAGATGGAGCAGAGGAAGATGTTTTTAAAGAAATTTTGTAGAAATAATTGATTTTTAAAATATTTTCATATTTACACACATTCAGATTTCGTATTTGCACTACGGGGATACAAAAGTAAGCAAACACATCAACATAATAACAGATTTAGGGGGATTATGTATAATGGTAATTGTCTTATTTCCGTTTTTCTTCATTTTTGAAAAAATGTCTGAAATTTCTACATAATTTATAAGCTTAATTAAAAGAAATGGCATAGAAGTAGAGAGTTCTTTGGGGTCTTTAGTGTTGGATTCATATATAGCTATGTGACCTAGGCCAAATCACAAAGGTTTATTCAAGTTCAATGTGTGCTGACAAAAAGTAACTCCAACTATACTAATAAGGATAAGCTAAGTTCGTCCATGGTAAAACCTTCAAACCACAGCAATCTTAAAGACAAAAGATTTACTCTTACTCATTAAATACATCCATTGTAGATGAGCAGCTGTGTCTGTTTCTTGGGTCATCATTTGTGAGCCCGACAGAGGAATCCATACAAGATTCTGTGGCAAGAGTGAGTTAATAGAGAATTTATTCTGGATCATGAATAGTTTGACTGGAAGGGACACATCTCATTTTTGTTTACTTTTTGTTGGTCAATGTAAATCATATGATCATGATTAAATATGGGAAGTAAAGTAGTACAATTTTCCTATGTGCTCAAAAGGGAGGTGAACTAGCACAAATCCACCAGGACTCAGTTAAGGTTAATTTGGTTTTCTTTCTTCTTCTTTTTTTTTTTTTTAAGATTTTATTTATTTATTTGAGAGAGAGAATGAGAGAGAGAGAGAGCACATGAGAGGGGGGAGGGTCAGAGGCAGAAGCAGACTCCCTGCTGAGCAGGGAGCCCGATGCGGGGCTCGATCCTGGGACTCCAGGATCATGACCTGAGCCGAAGGCAGTCGCTTAACCAACTGAGCCACCCAGGCGCCCTAATTTGGTTTTCTTTTAATTTAGTTTTCTCACCGAGCCTGCAGGATGAAAACCTGTTTTCCTTGCACACTTTCAGGCCTGGGGAATATAGATACCAAGAGTTATTGCCTGTTACCAGACAACTTTGGGGCTTAAAACCAAATCTCTGATTTTTTTTTTTTAAATCAAAGCAACAACAATAAAAACCTACCCTGCTATTACCTCAAACAAATATTTAACATATATAATATTTTCCTCTAATACTTATATCTATATGATTTTCAGCATAATTAATCTTTCTCATCTGTAACATGGGGATAATAATATCTCTTACCTTATAGAATTTTTGTAAGGATTAAATAAGTTAATATATGTAAAATGTTTGTCATAGCGCTCAGAAAATAGCAAGCTTATATAAATGCTTTGTGTTATCAGTACTAGTAGGAGTATTTTACAATTTTGTCTCAGGGTGATTAGAAAAATGGATTGTATGCCCATGGAGGCATAAGATGGAGTTATATAGACAGCAAAGAGAGATCCTGGACCTACAGTGTTTGAATTTCAAGAATGTCCTAAAAGGATCAAAACTACAGTCACATCCCTAAGCAATTCACTCCTGATTGTGTCAAACTGATCAACTTTAATCACTCTTACAGAAGAGTATTCTCTAGGAGTGGGGTGGGGAGGATACATACTTAGACACAAATACACACACACACACACAATCTACTTCAACTCCATTGTTCTTTACACACAATAATAAAACTTGGCAAGACGTGTGAAGATGTAATACACACAAAATTTTAAAAATCTGTTAAAAGAAAGAGATGCATTGATGATCCAGGTGTTGGAGCTGAAGATAGGAATGTTGGCCCAAAAGAAGAGAAAATTTAGGTCTTAACTATGTTCAATGCAAGGCATTTTAGCAGAAAACCTGGGGGAAATATTCAGCATAGAATACTGATAAGCTAAATTATGTCCAAGTGAATAATATTTTAATATTAACTTTAGCAATTAATAATTAAATTAACATGGAAAATAGAAAGATATTATGGTGTAGAACATGTTAAAATGCTGGATCGATTGATATATTTATTAAGATTATTTCTACATAAGAAAAGTAAGTTGGAAGAAAATGTAACAAAGTAATAGTATTTAGTTTGGCTAGTGACACTGAAGAATTTGTTTCTTTTTTTCAAATTGTTAATGTAAACAAAATTTATAATAAAAATGTGTGAGATGCTAAAATGCTATAATTTTTTATATTAGAATAGAGAGAAGTGGGAACAAAAACAATATAATTGAATTAGGCTAACAGAGAATTCTCAGGAAAACTCAAGAGTTTATGATGTTCGTTTTAGAGTATGCATAGATGGTGATAAAATGTTTTATGCTAATAATGATTTAGATGAAGCACTAGAATTCCAGTTTTTCCTCCACATAACATTTCATAAAAAATATACACTATACAAAAGAATAAAAAATCAAAATAAAAAATGGTAAAGTAGAAACTCACTCTTTAAATTCTAATTTTCTTTTCTCTCTTAGATGCCTGATGATATTAGAATTTCAAAAATTTATGAAATTCTCCTTTGTTAACATGAATAAGATACATGGAATTGACACCTGAAATACCACAATACAGAGCTTCCATGAAATTTTAGAAAATTCAATGATCAATAGAAATTCTTAACAGAATTTGGTTAACTGAGAAAATTCTATCCCAAATAAAAATTATTTGATTTCCAAGTAGCAACATCAATGACCCAGAGTTAATACACTTACACAAGAAATAGGTATCATATTAACACTGCTACTGTCTCATTTCATCAAATCTAAGATCCATCAATTATACAATGAAGTCCAGTTTCAGAGATGTGGAAATATGAAAAAAGGGCATTTTCATGAATTATGGTACTACAAGTGGGCTAATATTAAATGAATGTCTATTATGTATCATATATAATTATATGTAATTTTACATATAATTTTAATATGATAATATTAATAAAACAAAATAATTATGAATTTAATTTGTAATAGTCGCCATGCTTCTGTCTCTAGGTTCTGATATTTCTATTTCACATATCAGGAAATAGATGCTAACTAAGTGACATTGAAAACTTGCATTTCTGAAACTAGGATTTACTATCAATTCAATTTGATAGTCTTTGATTAAAATTTTTTCAAAAAGTTTTTTGAGTTCTTTCCTTATAAAATAAAGCAATGAGTTTTTTTAATACAATATTTGCAGGGCTCTTTATAAAAATCAGATCTCAGGGGAATAGTTTTAGGTCATGGTATTAAAAGAATCAGCTTGGGGGCGCCTGGGTGGTGCAGTTGGTTAAGTGTCTTGGTTTTGGCTCAGGTCCTGATATCAGGGTCATGAGATCGAGCCCAGCACTGAGCTCTGTGTTTGGTGTGCAGTCTACTTGAGATTCTCTCTCCCTCTTCTTCTGGCTTTCCTGCTCATGCTCTCTCTCTCTCTCTCTAAAATAAACAGATAAATCTTAAAAAAAAAAAAGATCAGCTTGTATATCCTTAAGCATTTTCAGCCCCTGTATAACTTAGATCCAGGAAATGATCATCAGTATTTTTTAATATCACAAAAAGGGAGGGAAGTGGACATTATTTACTTCCTAGGAAGTATACAGTTCCAAATATAAAGTATTCAACAACAAAACAAAAAGAAAAAAAAAACTCTCAACTCTCAAAATTAGGAAATAGCAAATATTTTCTGTAAAGAGCCCACAAGTAAATTTTGGGTTTTGTGGGCCATGTGGTTTCTATCACGACTACTCAACTCTGCCTTTTCAGGTGAACACAACCATAGGCAATACATAAGTGAATGGTTGTGGTTGTGCTCCAATAAATCTTTATTTGCAAAAAAAATAAATAAATAAGCTGCTGGCTGAATTTGATCACAGGCTATAGTTTGCCACCTTCTACTTTATTTTAAGATTTTATTTATTTATTTGACAGAAAGAGACACAGCGAGAGAGGGAACACAGCAGGGGAAGTGGGAGAGGGAGAAGCAGGCTTTCCACTGAGCAGGGAGCCCGATGCGGGGCTGGATCCCAGGACCCTGGGATCATGACCTGAGCTGAAGACAGCCGCTTAACGACTGAGCCACCCAGGTGCCCCGCCACCTTCTACTTTTTACTTAGCAACTTCAGAAAATTCAAGGGACAGAAAAACATGTTAAAAATGCAATAAAGAGGAAATCAGCAAAATCCAGACTCCAGTAGATAGTACAGGACTTTTTTTTTCAAAAGGTATTGCAAGAAAGAAAAAAAGAAAGACGGAAGGAAATAACCTACATATTAAAAGACAGTTACGAGACTTAGGGACTAATCTAAATGTAGGGGCTTTTATTTGACTATAAATCTGAATAAAGAAACTAAAAACATTATAAAGCAAACAAAAAATTTTGGTAATTATTTTTAAGTGGGATAATGGTATTCAACTAAGATAACATATATATGATTTCTAGTATTTTGATGGTATAGATTAAAATAATTTTAGATTAAATAACCTGATGTCTGTTATTTTATTCGAAATAATCTGGGATAGGGAGAGTGAAAAGTAGTTCTGAGTACAGATGAAACAAGATGGGCCAAGAACTGACAACTGAAAGCTAGGTGACAGACACATGCGTGTCGTATTGAGCTATTCTACTTTATATATATTCCAATTTTTCCCTAATAAAATTTAAAAAATTAATTTAGAGATGCATATGGCAACACATAACAAGGGTGCCACTAAGTTGGTTATATGAATATATCAAGAAACACTTTTGACTAGAATTGTGTAGGAATATGTTGAGGTTGGCTTGGCAAAATAACAAAGTTGACAGTTTTTTTTTGTGATGTGTTTTTCTCTTCTCTCACCTACCCCTGCCTTTCAACTCCTATAACTTGTTCATTTTTTCTCCTTTCTTCTTCCCATCCAGCAACCTTACCTGAACAATGCTGTTGTCCTACAGACAAAACTCTCAAGAATTTTATTGTTAAATCACTCTGATTTTAGTTAAGCGACAGTTTGAAAAAATTCTGAACTAATGCCAATTGAAGATGATAATCTTGACCGGGAAGACTGTGATACAACTGCTGTGTATTTTTATTTAAACCCAGAAGAAAAAATTACCTTGAATAAATGAATTTTGGAAATTTCAGGCAACATTGGTATTAATAGAAGGGGAGATATTTGGTGAGACTGAAGACATTCTGTGACGTCTCAACTACATTCCTAGAAATTTACGTACTCTCCTTGAAATAGTGTGTGTGTGTTCTAAGGCATTGAGTGGGTATACCCAAGGAACTAAGTATGTACGACCACAGTCAGGAATGGAGTTTGTACATCCATAAAAAGACATTGAATGTGTATGTCTATGCCTTGGGATTCTATATGCCCATGCTAAGGAATTTAGTGGGGTTATGTCCACACTAAGGCATTGAGTGGTATGCCCATGCTAAGGAATGAAGTTTAGAAATTTATACTAAGGGGTTGAGTGTGTATGTTTATGCTACAGCATTAAGTGGTTATGCCCATGTTATGGCACTAAGTGGGTATGTCCATGCTAAGGCAATGAATGGATATATCCAGGTTAAGGAACTACTTTTGGTAAAGGTTAGGGTGAGTTTTTGTACTTCACTCTGTCGTGAGGATGAGAAAATCGTCAGGCTACTGGTTTGGGTAAGTTATATTCCTGCCTATGAAGATGCAAAACCCCAGAACTGTAGTGTTGTAGTGTAATCCTAAATGAAAAAGAAAGGGGCAGGGAGTGGGGTACTAACAAACAGGAAAGAGAACAAAGTCAGAAGCCAGAAAAGAGCAATTTCTTTTGAAATAAAAAAAGGCATTTTGCTTCTGATTTTTTTCTATCTCTGTGAATCATTTCTGTGATTCAGACATGCAGTTTTCTCTCCACTGGTCCTTGTTTTTCCTCACTTAAAATAAATGATATGTGACAATCTAAGCTCTTAGTAAGTTTAAACTCAGAAAATTCTTGTTGTTTGAACCTGTGCAAATTTAATAAAAGTTTAGGATCGACTATAAACATAGTTGATTTCCTTCAACCACAAAGCTGCTGATTTACTTAACGTTTTTTATTTCCTTACATTTATTTGTGTAATATCTGATTTTGAACAACTCTCTAACTAGAGCAAATAATTATGTAAATGAAAAATTAGATCTTTCAACACTTCAAAAAACAACCACAAATTTAATTGCTACAAGGTACTACAACAGAATCAGTTCATTCCAGTATAGTTCAGCATCTGCTAACAAATGAAATCAGGATGCTGAATTTATTGTAAATCTACAGATAAATTATAACTTGGCTGGTGGTATTTTTAATGGCCTCAAGAGTTCTAGTGAAAAATTAAATGAACCAAAAAGTCAACAGCAGGAGCATTGCTACTGTGATATGGATAGGGAATAAAAGTTTCTCCAGCTCCAAATAGTTAATGAGCATCTATATGTGCAAGGCACTGTAAAGAGGGCAGATCATTTTATTTCCTCGGAGCTTAGTTTGGTGCCAGAAAAGGAATTTTATGTGCTGAGTTGACTAGTACAATCTTTCAGGTATGGTACTTTCTGCATACTATAGAAAAACATCAGATAATTTATTTTCAGGAAGATTTCCAAATGCTGCAGCATTAGCAAAGATTGAACAAGGGGCAGTGTGATCTTAGAGTAAACATACCATCTCTCTAAAGATGTTTGTGTTGGGAGAAATAATCTTTGAAGTGTTTGCCTGTAAATGTCATGAGCACAGACAGTTACCGAGCCTGGTGGCACTGCAGTTGGAAAAGGCACCCCCCGACCCAAAAAAATGCATCGGAGCGAATGGAGAAAACAAGGTGGCAAGAGGGATGCTTAATTGTTAACAGAAACCTGATGGGCTCATGTTAGGGATATTAGGTAATAAACCCTTTATAAGAGGCTGCAGTTATTTCAGATATTAATTTTAAAATATTTAATTTGAAATAATCAGAAAGGCGTGTTAGTGACTTTACTTTCTGTTCCAGTGTTGTAAAAAATGTATTTTCCGCGTTACACATTTTAGTAAGTAGTCAGAGGCCTTTATGCTCATGTTATTAAAAGTTCAGAGTTTAATTTGAAATTTTAAACTCAGGATGTATTTTAATTAGTCTCTGAGAAGAGGGAAATATTTAAAGAAAGAATAACCGAAGGTTATTTCCTGTTTAGTGTAAGTACCTTGATGGTATGACATTCTATTTATAGTAGTTGGTGCTATTGGGTCTAATTAATATTACATGTGAAAAACAAAGAAAATTTAAGTCAGAACCTCTTTACCAGAAAATATTTTCCACTTTTTCACTTTACCAAGTGTATTTATTTGTTTATTTTTAATTATAATCCCCAGATTATACTTTGAAAAAAGAATTAAGGCAACAGTAAGTCAGAATCCCAACTAAAGGTCAGTCAGTAAAATTGTGAGTGACAGCACTTAGAATAAGAACCAGCAGTTCTGACTTGTAGTAAGCAATTCCCTTTAAATATCCAGGAGAAACCATTAATCATTATTACATGTATTATTGGCCAGTTTCTATATAAAAGTTTTAGTTAGCAGAAGCATTTCTTGAGTTCACCTGGCACAGTTACTATTTTGGAAAATTGCAACTCTGTTTTTCTTGTTCTAATTAGTGTTCCTGTATGAGTCATTCAGCAAAAATTTTAATAATCTGTTCTCTGAATATTTAAACACAGTTATCCACAAAATGGAAAACTATCATTAAAGCACAATTAGAGGAGAATCAAGTTTAGTGAAACCACTGCCTGAAATGTTCCAACAGCCTTTCTTTAGACAGGTAGATTTATGTGATTAGCAAAACAATATTAAAGAAACAATACTGGCTTTATAAGAATTCTGTGCAGTGAAGAGGATTTAGATTGGCCACTTACCTTAGTGGATTAGTGCCTTAATCCAAACCTTTGTAGAAAAATGTTAGTGAAACAACTTGCGTAAAAGGTGGAAAGACTATGCATGTTTCCATAGAAAAGAAAATGTTTTGAAATCCATAAACTTATGATCAAAATATTTTCAGGACAAATATAATATCAAACAACCTCTTGAAATTATGTCATTATACTCTTTCCAATAATTTCTTACTACCAGATGCTTTTCTGTGGCACCCCTCACTCTGCCACCCAGGACAGCTTGGATGTTGCAAAAATCCGAATCAGAAGTACTAAGTGTCAACCTCAGCTGAACAGGCATACTAAAGCTTAATTACTTTTCTTCCTTTGACAAAGAATTGGGTCTCAGAGATGACTGCAGTGGTTTAATGAAAGAGTACTCATTAGTGACACTCTTCATTCATAAAATGTTAAGTGCTAAGGCATGCTTTCAATTAATATGCAAAACTTAAATCCCTTCTTAAAGAAAATTGTCAATCCAAAAAAATGTGAAGTGGCGGTGCATGTTCTTAATATATTATGTAAATGTGAAATGATAAATAATAGTTATTTCTACTGCCTATAGAATATTAGGAATGAGCATGTTTTCCAATTTATTCAAGAAAGTGTGACCTTTCCTACCTGTTTGAAGGATTATTAACATAGAGAGAGAGGATTACCCATCATATTGCAGGGTCGAGCAGCAATGCTGCAACCCACGCTGTGATATCAAAGGAGAGATTCGGGTAAACAAATTTAAAATATTTAGTTTACGCTGTCCGGATCCAGAAGGTAGTTAAGTCATCTCACAGAGAGTCATAAAATATGGAGAGATAACTTGAAAAAAAACTAAAACCATAAAGTACAAGGAATCAAGGATGAATGAAGCCAGGAATGAAATGATCACATTCCGAGAATGCCCTAAAATCCTGCAATGCTTGCAAAGACTCAGAGATATGGGAAGAGAGCAACTGAATTTCACCACCACCACAGGGGTAAAATGAGTTATTTGTAACATAACTCTCTGCTTTGCCAACGTTTTGTTTTACCAGAAGTAATATATATATATATACAGTGTAAATAATATCAGGTAGAAGGACTTTTTGTAAAAATCAAGGGTCGTTCACCCAACTTTTCTACCCTCAGCCAGATTACCCATACTCAATGTTAACTTCTTTTTTTTTTTTGGTGGGGAGGGGATCTTCTCGTGATTTCTTATCATTTTAAATAACATGTGATCTATCAACCTGTGTATTCTTTGTTGTGTACATACCATGTTAAGATGAGTATTTAACCCAGTTACACATCTTGCCATTTGCAATGACGTGGATGGAACTGGAGGGTATTATGCTGAGCAAAATAAGTCAATCAGAGAAGGACATGTATCATAATGACCTCACTGATATGAGGAATTCTTAATCTCAGGAAACAAACTGAAGGTTGCTGGAGTGGGGGTGGGTGGGAGGGATGGGTGGCTGGGTGATAGACATTGGGGAGGGTATGTGCTATGGTGAGCGCTGTGAATTGTGCAAGACTGTTGAATCACAGACCTGTACCTCTGAAACAAATAATACATTATATGTTAAAAAAAAAAAAGGAAGAAGATAGCAGGAAGCCAAGAATGAAGGGGGGGAAATCGGAGGGGGAAACGAACCATGAGAGACTATGTGGACTCTGAGAAACAAACTGAGGGTTCTAGAGGAGAGGGGGGTGAGGGGGGATGGGTTAGCCTGGTGATGGGTATTAAAGAGGGCACACACTGCATGGAGCACTGGGTGTTATACGCAAACAATGAATCATGGAACACTACATCAAAAACAAATGATGTAATGTATGGTGATTAACATAACATGCTAAAAAGAAATTGTGGCATACTGCATGACAACTTCTTTTACAAAAACTGGGATTTTTATGATTTTGTTTTTTCTTTATTTGTTATTGCATGATTTATTTGATTTTGGGAAAAAAAGATACACTTTATTTTAACAATATCCATAAGATTTTCTAGGTTTTTATTCACTTATTTTTGAGTCATATCCATATCTCATTTCATTCGGAGAATGTTTCTTTTGAAATTTGTACCAATTGCATATAAAATAGTTTTTTTTTTAAGATTTTATTTATTTATTTGACAGAGAGAGACACAACAAGAGAGGGAACACAAGCAGGGGGAGTGGGAGAGGGAGAAGCAGGCTTCTGGCTGAGCAGGGAGCCCAATCCGGAGCTCAATTTCTAGGACTATGGGATCATGACCTGAGCCGAAGGCAGACACTTAACCAACTGAGCCACCCAGGTGCCCTATAAAATGATTTTTTTAATACTAGATGGGTATACCAATATATTGTCACTATGAGAAAATTTATGTAAACAAATATGGCAAACCATATCTGTGATCCCTGATTGCCACAATTTCTGATTTTCTCCCTAGAAGTAAATACTTGCATCATTAAGGCCTTTATGTTGCTAGGCATTTATATACATCACAAATGTGTATGTATACACATACCAGTAGTTCATGTGATGATGTGCCACCCAGACCCTCCTTGTAAGATGAAAGCCTCATATCCTGGGCTGGCCGAGAGTTCTCAGCTGAATCTCTCTCCCATAATCACCTTCTGTTGAAGAGTCACCTCACCCAAAGTTATGTGCCCTGGCTGGAGGCAGATAACAGATAATGCCTATTTGATGAAAAGGTATAAAGATTTGGTCTTCTTGTCTCATTCCAGGTATCTCTGAAAGGCCTTTTTGAAATGCCTGAGGGATTCGCTGAAGTCCTCATTTGAACCCTGTCTCACAGTTAAATTTCTTCCTCTGCCCAATCCTGCTGCATTCATTCCCTCATGTATGTTGAGCCTGAAAGCATGCCTCCCTAAATCTTCTTATAGAAGAATGCCTCTGTGTTTGTTTCCTAAGGAACAAAATCAAAAGAGAATCAAAACCCAAAATGGGCTGTCGAAGCAACTATAAAATGGGAATTAGAGTTAGATCATCTACTGGCTAGCTGGTAGTAGGACAAAGTCCTGGTAGTAAGTGGAGAAATGATAACCCTTGGCTTGTGGCAGTAACCCAATTCTTGATATTTTCGTCTAAGTGAACCAGAATGGAATACTAGCAGGAAGAAATACACTTGTGGATATACGGACACTCATATATGAGGAAAGGCCTTACAGCAAAAAAAAAAACTCTACTTATAAAAATTATGGGATTATATGGTATTTACCAGAAAAAAAATGGATTCACTGAAGAAAGACAATAAAAGATTGGGGATGATTAATCACCAGTTAAAGGCTAAGAGTAAAAATGAGGTTTTCTTGGTAGCATAAAGAGATTATCGTTTCCTGTAGCTTGAGAAGGTAAATGAAGTTGATATTTAAGCCCAGGATGTATAATTTATAGAGATCTAAAAATGTTTGAGTTCTCAATCTTGGCAAGTTCCCTACACCCAACCTTGAGGTCTAATTAGAAAAGACAGACTCTGAGCTCAGGTATCGTGGGCAATTGGGTTTGTGCACATAACTATATGGAATCCTCAGAATTCATGTGGCGTCTATGGAGGGGGCCTGCCCCCCTCTCTGAAGACTTGCACTCCACCCTAGCTAGAACATGAGGCCAAGGTTGCTGCTCTGCAAGAGGACATGTAAAAGACAAGGTAAGAGACACTTCTCTTCCTGGCCACCAAACCAATAATTATTGTAAACTCACTTAGTTACTCAGGCCAGGTCACATGACATAATCTAAGTCTACATCTGGTGAAAGAGAAAAGTAACCCTGTCCTGGAAGAGGTTCAGAACTACTCGACATGTAATAGCAGGAACCTAGGGAAAATAGGTGGCACTGGGTCTGAAGGTACTAAATCAACGGGGCCAAACCTAAGGGTGCTTTATCAGTCTGAGAGGTTTCCTATGATATAGGATTAATTGCTTGGCAAACACCTGTGGAGTCAGTGCTCATACACCACAAAAAACAGTTCTTGAAAGCTTGAAGAAACCAGAGCTGCATGGTAGGGGAAGGAGACATGGCAGAATTCCCAGGGCAGGGGTTGGTGGAACAGATTTAAATGCTCAGGGAAGCGGGCATGCTGGATTAGTAAAGCTGAGAAACTGACCAGATGTTTGCATCTGCTGGAGGACCTTGGAGGCAGTCCCTTCACTAGAGACTAGAGGGACGAGACATGGAGTCGGCAGAGGGGCAAAAGCACTGTGGAGACGCGGTGGTGACTGCTCTCTACGTGGAAGATTCCAGGGATGGCAGATGATGCTACTACAGAGGCTCACTGCTAATAGGAGTGACAGAGAATCATGAGATAACAGAGGCCCAAGGATCAAAGCTTAACAGTCAGAAGAAAGGTGGGATAAATTACAGTGATGAAAGAGGGCATTAAAATTGGAGGCAGAGGAGCTTCACCAGCAAGGTGTTGTGCAAGTGCTTCCTGCGACATCATGGCAGTATGGTTGGCTACCCAACATCGCTAGGGCAAGTCAGTAAGTGAACACGTGAATGAGCGATAGGCTAAGGAGGCACCACTCAAGCCGAATTGTGAAACTTCAAAGAACACAATGACTGAAGAGAGGTTGGATCCTCAGTAGTAAGGACCCTGTACCACCACGGCCAGTGTGTATGGTATTGATTTAGCCAGATTCAGGCCAGAATGTTATAGATGTTATAAATGTTAAATATATATGTTCTGTATATATGTTAAATATAAACTTGTGTTTTAATTTTGTAATGCAAAAAGATCCATATATACGTTAACTTGCATTTTAACAAGTGTCTAAAATGTATTTATTTTTCCTTACATTTAGTTGATAATTTGACCTGTAGCGATATAAAAATATTTTCTCTCAGAACTTCGAAGGTGGGGCTTTTTTTTTTTTACATAAATTATCTAGATTTGAAGCCTGTTTGTCAGTTATTTGTCTTTTCATTTTTTTAAAAGATTTTGTTTATTTATTTGAGAGAGAGAGAGAGAGAGCATGAGCAAGGGGAGTGGGAGAGGGAGAAGCAGAATCCCTGCTGAGCAGGCAGCCTGACTCGATCCCAGGATCTGTGATCATGACCTGAGCTGAAGGCAGGCACTTAACCGACTGAGCCACCCAGGCGTCCCAGTCTTTTCATTTTTGTATTTTTTTTTAGATTTTATTTATATTTTGACAGAGAGAGAGACAGCGAGAGAGGGAACACAAGCAGGGGGAGTGGGAGAGGGAGAACCAGGCTTCCCGCGGAGCAGGGAGCCCGATGTGGGGCTTGATCCCAGGGTCCCAGGATCATGACCTGAGCCAAGGCAGATGCCCAAGACTGAGCCACCCAGGCGCCCCTCATTTTGGTATTGTTAATGACTCACTCCCACCTACATTTCTCAACACTAATAATTCTAGCTCCCTTTTTCTTTACCCTTCTTTATTTTCAGTGAATTCTTTTATTCGTAAGATGCAGGAACTTCATCTTTGGATTTTTTATTCCTGCCTTGATAATTTTCCTCTTGCATTTATTTATTGCACTCATATTAATTGGCTGTTATACAACCTGAATAGTTTCTATATTTTTCATCTTATTTCATACTTTCCAACTCTGTGTTTTTGTTCTGTGCTCTGTGAAATATTGTCAAATTTAATCTTTAACACAACTGAATTTTTGTTATTTCTAAACATTTCTTTTAAATCTCAAGAGCTTTTTCTTATTCTGTTAATTCCTGTCAATTTGATAGCTAGCAATCTGCTCTTGATTTTTTAAAATATCCTATATTTTTGTCCCCTGGGATTCATTTTATTATTTATTTCAACTTTTTAAGTTTATTTTTTATCCCATGAGTTTTCTTCATGCACATATCAATCTTAGGTGGCACATTCTTATATTTGATGAAGTTTGTTTTGATTTCTTTGTTGTGTAAGTGAATAATCTTTCTTCAGTAATCATTTAACAAAATGAGAAAGATGACCGAAACCTGTATATGCCCACAGCATATTGATTACCCAATGGGCTTCTTCTAATTTAGAATGATTAAAGAGGCTTTTCCTATAAGGTGAGTTGAAAGGCCTTCAAAATGTTAGAATCAGGAAGGTTTTCCTTGGGGAGCCAAGTTTCTTTCTTTTTTTTTTTTTATTTAAGTTGTATTTATTTGAGAGAGCGAGAGAGAGCATGGAGAGGGGCAAAGGGAGAAAGAGAAAGAGAGTCTCCAGCAGACTCCCCACTGTGTGGGGAGACCGATGTAGGGTCTCGATCTCACTACCCCGAGATCATGACTTGAGTGGAAATCAAGAGTCCGATGCTTAACCAACTAAGCCACCCAGGCACCCCTAGGGAGCTAACTTTCTACCAGTATTTGTCCACCACTACCTGTTTCAGGATAACCATTTGATTTATTCAGTGATCATTATTTTAACTTGATTTGGAATGAATGTTAACTTTAGATGTTTTATAATTGTATGTTTTCTCATGCCCAATTTTAGCACCTAAACTGACTCCTAAACTCAACAACTTCATACACATCCCTTTGAGAGACCATGTTAGATACTTTTCAGATACTATCTTATCTAAGCCTCAAATTAATTATCATTTTGATGTTGGGGTAAAGGAACTGAGGCTTAATAAGATTTAGTACATTTCTCATGACTATCACATAAACTTGGGCTTGAACGTAGGTAGAGTGGACCCCAAAATCATATTTTTTACCACTAAGACATACCATCATTTCCCACTGCAGTTCTTTCCTGCTTCTGCTTTTCGTGATGGCTATTTCTACACCTATTTATCCATTATCATGTTTCCCTTCCAAACTAGTTATGTTAATATTTTATTGAGATTTGACTTTCTAGAGAATTGGGACTTTTTATTACTATTGCCTGAAATAAAGTTATATCAAAATAATTATGTTCCAATTACATATGGTGAAGCAATATGGAACCTTAATAACTTAATCAATGTGTCCATGGGTAAGAATTAACATGTAAAAAAAATAAAATCTTATAGGGGTACTGGGTGGCTCAGTTGGCTAAGCATGGGATCCTGATTTTGGCTCAGGTCGTGGTCTCAGTGTCGTGAGCTCAAGCCCCACATCGGGCTCCTTGCTCAGCTAGGAGTCTGCTGGAGATTCTCTCTCTTTCTCCCCCTGCTCATACTCTCTTTCTCTCTCTCAAATGAATAAATAAATCTTGAGAAAAATAATAATAAAGTCTTATATTTATCAGACACTCCCTAACTCAATTCAGAATGGAGACCGAGTTGAGATGCTATACCTTTATTTTATCCTAATCCCTTGCTAGCTTCCTCAGTTTTCATAAAAGGGTGCTTACCTTTTCAGAATGAGGATATCTGGTCAGACTCATGAGGCAGATTTCAACCCACAAACAGTAGAGAAGAGCTACACTCCAGGCATTAGCCAGGGGGATAATTTCAAGCTTACAACCATTCAATGTTTATCAAAAGCTTAGTTCAAAGAAACAATATTTGTGGAGGATTGCCTGAAGGATGTAAAAATTCATGTGTTCTTCTGGTTTCCATGAAATATACCTCTAGGTTTTACAGCCCTTCAGACTGGTGTATCATATTGTTCTTATAGTAAATATCCTTTGATTGAATTGTGCTTTCATTAGATAACATCAACCCATGTTGAGAAACTCTCCAAAAAATTAATCCTAAGAATCTGTTGCTATATTTTCTTTTTTTAAAAAAAAAAAATTTACTTATTTGAGAGAGGGAGAGAGAGAGAGAGAGAAGATGAGCAGGGGAAGGGGCAGAGGGAGAGGGGTGAGCATGGAGCCCAACATGGGGCTCAATCCCAGTATCCTGAGATCATGACCTGAGCCGAAGTCAGACACTTAACTGACTCAGTCACCCAGGCACCCCTATTGCTATATTTTCAATAAAGATAATGATGATTGCAGTATAGACTATTCTCTTTTTAAATATTTTAGAACATGTATTTAGTTGATTATGGACCAAGAATGGTAATGCTATGACTAAGAAATTATGGGGATTTAAATTGTGCCTATAGTGAGGTGTGTAACATTGAGGACTGGCTGCTCTAAAAAGCTAAAATCTTCTCTGGAGAACTGTTTGCCATCATAACTATATATTCAACTTCATTTTAATACCACTAACTACCTTTGTGTTTTTTTTTCCTTCCTGTTGTGATTTATATTACCTTGATCTAATTTTTAAATCCTAATATGATACCTTAATAACTTCTAGGACAAAGAAATAAAAGAAAATAATTAAATTATTTAATCATTTGAGGAAATCAGAGAGCAATTTTGACAAAAATCTAACATTCATTCCCAGAAGTCAACAGAAAAGACTAAACATGATTAGTTTTGAGTTCACCATGACCTTAAGACAAAAGTAAATATACTTTTCAGAAATGCAGCTATTTCTGAAGAAAAAAAAAAGGAAAATTCTACTGGAAACCTTTTAATAAGAAAATTGTAATATAAAAAAATTCTCAATATAGTATATCTTTGAGGGAATTTTAAACTACTCTTCTAAATATTGGTGATAGACTATCAACTAAGCATAATTAAATAAAAATCAACCTTTTTGCGTGAAGTGCAATGTGATTAGAGAGAAACAGAACACAGTCAATTAATAATTCCTTTGAAGCCCATATATATCTGTCCATACTATGGCACAGCATTTCATTTATATTATTTAACTCATAACCCAGTGAATAGTATGCAAACATTTTTTTTGCATAAAGATACTCTTGCAAACAATTTTATTAAATTTGGTGGATAAATTCAAAGTAAATAAGTAAGAAACCATATGGTCCAAGCATAGCTTAGCATCATGCTGGATATGTAACAAATGCTTTCAGTTCTTACTGATTTTTTATTTCAATAATCTATAGGTAAATAAGTTTAATAATAATGAAAAGTAGCTTGAGTTTCTCTTTTAACAATTCTCAGTAGATAATATCCCATTGCTAATTAAGAGGGTATTATTATCATGACACTACACAAGGCTACCACTAATACATATAGTGATATATTTACATACATCTGTCTAACATATGCATATATATGTTAGATGTATGCATATATATTTATGTTTTCCAATTTATATTCTTAATGGATTTTTTTATTGTTTACTCTTCCTGAATTAATAAAGCAATGCACACAATCTCACTACTTGCTGCTGAATTAGCCAATTGCGGGGCAACAGAAAAGGAAAATGAAGGTATGTGCCAAAATTGGTGTCTTAATGTATCTTATTCAAATTTAGAAAACTAGTCCTCTGTGAATAATTCAGTTTTAATATAATTTTATGCATATTTGCTAAACATTCTTAATATTAAAACCATTTATTGAATGCTGTTAACAGTCACTAATGTAGTACAATTTTATTGAACATTACACACATTTTTCTAGTAATGCTTAGATGTGGAAAATCTGCAAATTTAATCTCAGGGTAAGGCAAAGAGAGGAAAGAGAGCCAAGAATTGTATTCTCATATATTTAGACTATGTGCTTTAAAGAATTGCAGAAAACACCGACTGACTTTTTTTAGCTCCAAGTTTAGTGTATGACTTTATTAATATTTATAAGTTGGATTAGTTCTTTTTTTCTAATAAAAAAGTGAAACAGCTCTGAAAACCTACATTGAACCAAGTCTTCCACAATATATCTTTCTAAGACTAGGCAAACTTTGTACTGGCTGGAGATATAAATATTTAAATGAATTGCATACTTTTTCTCCTAATAGTTTTCTTGACAATTTAATTATTTAATTAAATTAAAATACAAAGAAAGCCATATAAACGTATGAAGAATGCTATGGTGACTGTTTCATTGTTTTATAAAGCTGTGTACTACATTTTTCACAGGAGAAATTCTGAAAATGTTTTAATCTAATTCTTGGAAAAGTGAACATGATAGAAGTATTCAGTTGCATGTATAGAATCAAATTAAAGTCTGTGGACTAAACTAATCACCACCTAGGATCAATGATTATATTCTGTACTAGAGATGGACATTAGATCACAATAATTTGAATTTCATGTAAATATAGAGTAAAACCTTATGATAAATTGCCTCACCACGTACCATATTCAGTTACATTACATATTAAATTACAATCCCTGGATCAACACCATGCATCCGTTTTACACTAAATATACCATTTGTATAACACAAGTATCATTATTACCAAACAGTAGTATCAAAATGGATTTTACTATCTATATTTTCAGTTAAGAATGTATTTTGATTTGTGTGAAACCTCTTTATGTTTCCATTGAACAAAACTTCAATGTTTTCATCCGGAATGCCATGTGCCAAGGTAACCAGAAGTCTATATAACATAACTAATGAAAACTTAATAATTAAAAGAAAAAATGTTTGAGGGGCACTTGGGTGCCTCAGTTATTAAGCGTCTGCCTTCGGCTCAGGTCATGATCCCAGGGTCCTGGGTTCGAGCCCCACATCGGGCTCTGTGCTCGGCAGGAAGCCTGCTTCTTCCTCTCCCACTCCCCCTGCTTGTGTTCCTTCTCTTGCTGTGTCTCTCTCTGTCAAATAAATAAATAAAATCTTTAAAAATTAATTAATTAATTAATTAAAAATAAAAGAAAAAATGTTTGAAAGATTCAGGCAAAACAGTGTGCTGGAGGGAGTAGCAATACTTTAAAATGGATTAAAATAATTTGGAGAAAGTCTATAAAAGAGTTACAAAAATGGCTTCCCTAGCAAAATTATACTTTAAAATAATTTATTTGTTAGAATAACATCATATAATAAGAACCTATTATACCATTTCTAGAAATCCCCTTTATAACTTTAGCATTAGAGAATGTTGCTGCCATCATACTGAACACAAAGGTACTTTTTCCGTATATGTATATACAATGTACTTTTAGAAGGTAGGCTTTTCAGAATGTATGCATAAAGCCACTAACTTGCCGTTAAGACAAAAATTCTAACTGATAAAAATAATTTCAAGTTTGAGCTTGAAATATAAAAATACCAATTTCCATAAATTGCATATGTATGATATGTGGTTGTTAGAAATTGCTTTGGTGTTTATTTGATCTGAAGATGTAAATGGTAATTATATGGAGAGTTGAGTTAGTTTATTATTTGTATCCAGGACTAAAAAGGTACCAAAGCATATTTAAAATACACAATAAATTTATTGACTAGAAAATCAAATGTAGGGACGTCTGCGTGGCTCATTCGGTTAAGCGTCTGCCTTCAGCTCAGGTCATGATCCCAGAGTCCTGGGATCGAGTCCCGCATTGGGCTCGCTGTTCATCAGGGAGCCTGCTTCTCCCTCTGCCTGCCACTCCCCCTGCTTGTGCTCTCTCTCTGACAAATAAATAAATAAAATCATTAAAAAAAATCAAATGTAAGAATGGGTTATTAAGGAAGATGTAGCATCTTCTATATTACCACAGAAATTCTTTATCTAGAGTCGACTCACTTTGTTAGTGTTTCTGGAAAAGGTATTAACAATACCTCAGTAATACTGATTTATCTATTTACTCTTTTGTCAGTTTCATAAACATTCACAATGATTACAGGCAACTTTTTCCACTCCATGTAACCTTTCTTTACTAAACATATAATGTAAAATCACTATTTTATAAGTAGCAAGTAAACTCTTCGATTAGCTTTACTAAAAATAACTTTACAACATTATTCAGAACTAACAATGTGGATTTTAGTATTTCTTACAAAAGCTATTTAGTCATATCCTGGAAAATTTTTTCTCTATACAGTTAATCTTTTTAAAGATTTTTTTTATTTGAGAGAGAGAGAGCATGAGTGGGGTGGAGGGGCACATGGAGAGGGAGAAGCAGGCTTCCTGATGAGCAGGGACCCCCCCCATGTGGGGCTGGATCCTAGGACCCTGGGATCATGACCTAAACCAAAGACAGACACTTAACAACTGAGCCACCTAGGTGCCCCCTCTATAAAGTTTATATTACTTCCTTTGGGGAAATGGTTTTACAAATACTTCCAAAATGGAATGATTTTATATCAGCAGACTAAAATAAAGTCAAAGTTCTTCCTCTTTCCAATTGAAAACAATTTTAAATAGCTGAAGTTTTATTTATATAATATATACTATAATTTAACATTGGTCTTTATGCTGATCAGAGAAATAAAAAAAGAAATTCTGCCAAAAATGAATGTTTCAAATTAAAAAAATCATTAAATTGTAGCATCCTAGTTGAGATAATATGATATATATTGGATATTTATCAAATCTAAGTTATTATCTTACCCTTGTATTGAGTTTTCAATTTCATAACAGTAACTCTTTCCTGGGAAAATAAAATTTAAAAAAAGAAAATGAAATTGATTTGCTATTTTACACTGTCATATTTAATATTTCGGATAATTTTGAAACTGCTTAGTAACTCTTCATATCTGACAAAATTACTGGCTCAGTTGCCAGTATGCTTCATAAAATAATAAAATATGGATGGAGTAATATTTAAGTATCTGTATCTATTATAGGGAATTGCCTTCTGGAGTCATGCATTATTAAAAGTTTCTAACAAGTTATAATGGATGTAAGATAATAGAATATCATGTATAATGAGTGATTTAAAAGATCATCTTACTGTGCTTGTCAGTGGCTTAAAATGTAGATAATAGAGAAGTATAAAAATATTAGGCATAAAGTTTCTCATGTATCTAAAACATTACATTTTTTTTCCTTGTGCATCTTTCAAAGAAATGAATGACTTTTAAAAAAATAATTAACTTCAAGCATTTACCATACCTTACTTTTACACAGATCACAACCTTGTAAATCCAAAGATTTTATATAATTTAACTTAATTTTAATATAAATAAATAAAATAGTGTTTGGTTATGTAATGCAAATTATGGTGATCACATTAGTTTGAAATAGTTCAAAATAAATTTCATGAAGTAAGGCAATCTGATTTTCCTAATGAAGATCTCGTTTGATAACATAGTCACTGAAAATATTTGGAAATATTTCTGGTAAATGATCAACTCACCATTGTTAACATTCTAGTGTAATGTAAAGCACACTGTACCATGATATATCATTAAAAGACATCTAAACTCAAAAAATAAAAGACATTTCTTTGCATAATATGTTTAACTAACAGATTTCACACATATCTCCAGTAAGGATATATTTTTGACATCTTAAAACCACACACTATATTAATAAATATACAGTTGTCTCAATTAAGTGTTTGATTTACATGAGAATATATTTTGTATTATTTAAAACAGAGATTTGAGCTCCCCTTTATTTTTGCTGAATACTTTTACAATGATATTATAAACTTTATTGAGTTTAGATTATTTCTCTTTGAAAAGCTCAGGATGTGCCCTGGTGTCTGGCAGCAGCTCCCATGAAAGCTGGTAAGAAATGCAGAATCACATTTCACTCCAAACCTAGTGAATCAGAATCTGCATTTTTATAAGATTCCCAGGTGATTCCTAGGCATATTGAAATCTGTGAAGCACTGATATAAAGAAATTTAAGAGAAAAAGACTGATTATAATCGATATTTTCTCCCTGACATAGGTTGGTACTGTACTTGCTTATACTTTGATGCCTCAAAGACACTGCATTTGGGGCACCTGGGTAGCTCAGTCGGTTAAGTGTCTGCCTTAGGCTCAGGTCCTGATCTCAGGGTCCTGGGATTGAGCCCCGCATCAGGCTTCCTGCTCAGCAGGGAGTCTGCTTCTCCTTCTCCCTCTGCCCCCTCTCCCCCCAGTCATGCTCTCTCTCTCTCAAACAAATAAATAAAATATTAAAAAAAAAATTTATGTGAGTTCCAATGTTAAGGTGGGGAACTCTGAATGTGAACAAGAATCATTCTCTGTATTTAATTCCTAGATCAGTCACTTTACCTTGTTTGTCCCTCAAAATTAACTTGTCAGTTTTCTTTTTTCATAAAAAGAATGTACAGTTCCCACCCTAAACTGAATGGCTAAACAAAATCTTAGAAAAAATTCAGATATTAGTATTTTCAAAAAACTGTAAGGATGGCTGGAGTCAATTCACATTTTACAACATGGCAAACGTGGACCATATTTGCTAATAATCTGGATCCTCCAATTTCCTTGAGTGGAGATGGTCTCAAGGATGATGTGAGCAATATATAACAAACATGTGTGGAGAATTTGAAAATTAACTTGTGATCATAATTGGGTCAGTAAAAACCCAGCTATACCAAAACATATTTTCATCTCTTTACCAGAGCCCAAGCACCAGAATTGTATGGTCTAATATTTTTTTATAAAGCATTCACTAAGTAGGTAGAAATGTTAATCTACTAGATAGGAAAATACATACATACATACATACACATGTATATATATATATATATACATACAAACATACATGTGTGCGCATGAATGCATATGTGTATACATTAAGGGAAGCTTAATGAGAATGGGTAATACATAGTTTTATAGGTCTATTTATTTCCACAGGCACCTGACAAAGATGAGAAATCTAATATAATAAGTGCTGACAAATTTTGATTATGTATGGATGAATAAATAGGAAGAGATTCATGGAAACATTCTAAAATGAGAGACTTGGGATTGTCAGAGGAAGGTTCAGAATGGGGAAATAAGAAGGTCAATAATAGAAAGGAAGTACCTACTAAAAAATGGGAGGGACAGAAATAGATAACAAAGAAAAATTTTGTTCATTTCAAATCTGACTTAAAACCAATTTTGATGCCCAAGAACACAAACAGATTTTTTTTGTGGTTATAATTGGTAGTATTTGTCCTCCAAAATTAGAATTCTCAATTGCTTCCTTCAACATAGGCTTTTTCTAGTGGCCTGTCATGTAATTTTGCAATCAAATCCAATTTAGTGCTTTTCATGAATAGTGGCAGTAATAACAGCAATAAGAACAAAGTTGGAAGCCTCGCACTTCCTGATTCCAGAATATCCTACAAAGAAACTGTGATCATGAAGGTGTAGCACTGGCATAAAGGCACACATACAGACCAGTGGAACAGAAAAGGGAGTTCAAAGCCTTCTGTATATGGTCAATTTATCTTCAACGAGGGTGCCAGCATTACCCAGTGGGGAATGGGCAGTGTTTTCAAAAATTGGTGTTGGGAGAACTGGATATCCTCATACAAAAAAATGAAGCTGGACCCTTACCTTAATCCATATACAAAAATTAACTCAAAATGTATTAACAACCTAAATATAAGACCTAAAATTAGAAGAAAGCACGGCAGACAATCTTCAGGACATTGGATTTGGCAGTGATTTCTTGAATATGACACCAAAAGCGCAAACAACAAGGCCAAATGTAGACAAGTAGGACTAAAGCAAATTTTAAAACTCTGTGCATCAAGAGGAAAAGGATAGCCTACAAAATAGGGGACAATATTTGCAAATAATATATCTGACAAGGCATTAATATTCAGAATATATAAGGAACTCCTAAAGCAACAATTAAAAATCTCAAATAATCCAATTTAAAATTCTGCAAAGGACTGGAATAGACAACTGTTCAAAGAAGATAGACAAACGGTCAGCCATGATGTGAAAAGATGCTCATTATCACTAATCATAAGAGAAATGTAAATCAAAACCTCATTCAGATATCATATGCCCATTAGGATGACCACTACCAAAAGAACAGAAAATAACAAGTGTTGGTGAGGATACAAAGACATTAGAACTTTTATGCATTGTTGGTGGGAATGCAAAATGGTGCAGCCATTATGGGAAAGGTAAGGAGTTTCCTAAAACATTAAAAACAGCATTGTGATATGATCCAGCAATCCTGCTTCTGAGTATACACTCAAAATATTGGAAGCAGTATCCTGAAGAGCTATTTGCAGAGTCATGTTCACTGCAGCATTATTTACAATAGCCAAGAGAAGGAAATAACCCAAATGTCCACCGATATGAATGGATTAAAAAAATGTGACATATAAACACAATGATGTATCATGCAACCTTTAAAAAATGGAAATCCTGTCACATGCTATACCATGACTGAACCTGTAGGACATTATGCTAAGTGAAATAAGTTAGTCACTACAGGACAAATACTGTAGGAGTCCACTAGTATAAAGTATCTAAAATCATAGAAACAAAAAGTAGAAATCTGGTTGCAACAGGCTGGGAAAATGAAAGAGAAGGAGTTAATGTTTAATGGGTATAAACTTTCAGTTTTATAAGATGAAAATATTTTAAGATCTGTTGTACAAAAATGTGAATACACTTAACACAAAAAAACTGTACACTTAAAAATATCTAAAATGATAAACTTAATGTTATAAATAAAATGTTATATATTTTTACCACAATAAATTTTTTTAAAATAAAATCTTCATTTTTTTAAGCTAGTAGCTATGCTATGAATTAAGAAAAAGACAACTACAGCATTACTATTTGCTTATATTTTAGCATTCAGATATTTTTTCGGCTCCATGCTGATGGGCAATGAACATTCGTAATGGCTGTCCTATAGAAGAGTTGAAGGAATTTTGTGTATTTCAATAAGCATCAGTAAATATCAGATAATAATGCTTTTCTTCTTTTGGGATTTATTGGGAAAGCCTTTACTGAAAAAAGATCTAACGAAAGACAAAATAAACAAATGTCTCTGCTTGGCTTGCTTGTACTTGGCAAAATAGCTCTTGAAATTCCCTGATGTATTACACTTTGGTTTTACTTTAGTGTGGCATCTTTATTTCCAGGACCTTAGATATTACTTTAGAAAATATATTGCAATAAGCCACGAAACCTTCCCACATTGTACTAAATTATATGTACTAAATTACATATGTATTATAAATTACACATGTAAGTAAATATGCATGTGAGCTGTTTGTATTATATATAAATCTGTCATATAGGTTTTCTATAACTCTGCATTTGTGTCTGGATTAAAAAGAGGTAGACATTTGGGACAAAGGCAGATATTTCAGCGCTTACAGGTCTGATGTGTAATATACACAGGCATTTAAGACAATAGCAGAAAGATAGGTGTGTGTGTGTGTGTGTGTGTGTGTGTGTGTGTGTGTGTGTGTGTGTCTACAGATGCCCCTGCAGTGCAGAGAGGCTTGCCACACTGACTGGACTAAGAGCAGTCAGTACTCTTTGATCAACTATATATGAGGACAGAGCCTTTTTTTACAACATGCCCTTTCGCTGGAACACATACATAGTCATGTGTAATTTTCCTCTTAAGTTTTTGAATTTTTATTTCTAAATTAGAAATAAAATATTCCGTCTTTTGTCAAATAAATCTTAGAAAGTATTGTAGGTGAAACTGATGTTTCCAATTAATGAGGAGGCAATCTTTTACCTACTATGATGGTTGTTAACTTTTTTAAATCAGAAAACCAATCAAGTTAGCTTAAGTAAAATTGCTATCTAATTAAAATAGTGCATAAGTTCCACAAAGAACCCAAAGCTGGGAGTTTAGCTTTACCTCAGGAAGAGACCAGAACCACTGACACAGAAGAGTAGGAAAAGCAGGAAAGCCCGTGTCTCAATTGGTCATTGAAATATCTCTGCATTTCGGCTTCATTTTCCTTCCTCATTGGCAGACTATCCTATCCTTTCCAGACTATAGTTGAACATGGACATCATCCAGGAATGCTAACTTCGGTTCTTTATTCAAGTGGATCTTAAAGCCAAATTTCCAAGTAAGGGGCTTTTATTGGTCTATCTCCAGTAGGGTGCCTTTTTAATGGACTAATATTGTCATAATAATTCACCATATAGCTCTAGCCTGGGGCTGATTCAAGCTCACTTCCAGTGTGGTTACATAAATGGAGAGTAGAGAAGAAGCATTCACTAGTATGTGGTATGTCAACCTTTTAAGGAGATGCAACAGTTGAACTCATTCTATAATATGGTGTAGTGAATAAGTTCTCAAACTTCAGCCTGCATAAAAGTCCTGGAAGACTTCTATAATAAACAGATTGCTGGGCCTCACTCCCAGAGTTGCTGATTCAGTATGTCTGGGAAAAGGTCCAAAATGTGCATTTCTAACAAGTTGCCAGATGACTTTTATGTGCTACTTCGGTCCCACGCTTTTGAGAAGCAATGGTATAATGCAATGAGAACATATTTAAAGGCTAAATGCATCTCTCAGATCTGCTTCATACTGTATAACAGTAGCCCTTTAACTTAAGGGTGATTTAGTCAACTGAACTAGATGAAGTAATATTGAGGTTTTTTAGATTAATAACCATTTTTAAGAAAAGTTTTAGGTACTCAGCAAAACTGAGCAGAAGGTACAGAGTTTCTATGTCCCCACAAACGTACAACCTCTCCCATTATCAACATCTCCCAACACAGTGGCATGTTTGTTAAAATAGATGAACCTACATTGACATATCATAACACCCAAAGTCCAAAATTTATAATACAGTTTACTCTTGTTATTGTACATTCTACTGATTTGGACAAATGTATAATGACATGTGTTTTCCATTATAGTATCGTACATGGTAGTTTTATTTCCCTAAAAATCCTTCATGCTCTGCCTACTCATCCCTCCCCCTCTCCTTCACCAAACAACCCCTGGGAACCACTGGTGCTTGTTTGGCCTCTACAGCTTTGCCTTTTCCAGAATGTTATATAGTTGGGAGTCAGACGGTATGTAGATTGTTCAGATCGGCTTCTCTCATTTAGTAATATGCACTTGAGATCCCTCCATGTCTTTTCATGACTTGAGCTCATTTCTTTGCAGTACTGGATGATATTCTGTTTTCTGAATGTACCACAATGTATTTATTCGTTCACCTACTGATGGACATTTTGGTTGCTTCCTAGTTTTAGCAATTATGAGTAAAGCTGCTGTATACGTCAGCATGCAGATTTTATATGGACAAAAAGTTTTCAATTTGTGTAAATACCAAGGAGCATGATTGCCTTGTCATATGTTAAGAGTATATTTAGTTTTAGATGAATGGATAAAGAAGATGTAGTATATATACACAATGGAATATTATGCAGCCATCAAAAGGAATGAGATCTTGCCATTTGCAATGACGTGGATGGAACTGGAGGGTGTTATGCTGAGTGAAATAAGTCAATCAGAGAAAGACATGTATCATATGACCTCACTGATATGAGGAATTCTTAATCTCAGGAAACAAACTGATGTTGCTGAGTGGTGGGGGTTGGGAGGGATGGGGTGGCTGGGTGATAGACATTGGGTAGGTATGTGCTATGGTGAGCGCTGTGAATTGTGCAAGACTGTTGAATCACAGATCTGTACTTCTGAAACAAATAATGCAAATATGTTAAGAAAAAAGAAAAAGAAGAAGATAGCAGGAGGGGAAGAATGAAGGGGAGTAAGTCGGAGGGGGAGACGAACCATGAGAGACTATGGACTCTGAAAAACAAACTGAGGGTTCTAGAGGGGAGGGGGTTAGGGGGATGGGTTAGCCTGGTGATGGGTATTAAGGAGGGTACGTTCTGCGTGGAGCACTGGGTGTTATGCACAAACAATGAATCATGGAACACTACATCAAGAACTAATGATGTAATGTATGGTGATTAACATAACAATAAAAAAATTTAAAAAAATAAAATAAAATCATAAGACATATAAAAAAAGAGTATATTTAGTTTTGTAAGAAATCACTAAACTATTTTCCAAAGTTGCTGTACTATTTTTGCTTTCACATCAGCAATGAATAGGCAGTTTCCATTACTCCACATCCTCCCCAGCATTTGGTGTTATCACTCCTTTGGATTTTGGACATGCTAAAAGATGTGTAGTGGTATCTTGTTGTAATTTCAATTTGCAATATCCTAATGACATGATATTGAACATCTTTTCGTTGCCTTACTTGCCTTCTGTATATATTTTTGGTGAGGTTTCTATTAGGGTGTTTTATTCATTTACTAGTAGGATTGATTCTTTTCTCATAGTTGAGTTTAAGAATTCTTTGTATATTTTGATAACAATCCTTTATCAGATGTGCCTTTGCAAATATTTTCTCCCAGTTTTTGGTATGTCTTTTAATATTCTCAACATTGTCTTTCATAGAGCAGAAGTTTTAATTTTAATGAAGTCTATCTTGTCAATTATTTCTTTCATGGATTATGCCTTCTGTGTTGTATCTAAAAAGTCATCACCATACATAGTCAGTTAGATTTTATGTTATCTTCCAAAAGTTATATAGATCTAGGTCTAGTCTATTTTAAGTTAATATTCATGAAGGATGTAAGGTCTGTGTCTACTTATTTTTTTTTCACAAGTGGATGTCCACTCATTCCAGCACCGTTTGTTGAAGAGACTATTTTTCTCCATTGTATTGCCTTTAATCTTTTGTCAAAGATCAATTGACTGTATTTATATAGGACTATATCTGGGTTTCCTATTCTGTTCCATTGATTTATTTGTCTGTTCTTATATCCAGTAACATACAGTCTTTATTACTGTACTTTGTAGTATACATTGTAACAGAAATGTCTTGGATGGTATTATTAGTAGACTGGACATGGCTGAGAAAAGAATTTCTGAAAGTAAGTATAAGATAGAAAATTCCAACCTGAAAAGCAAAGTGAAAAAAGACTGAAGAAAAGAATTTCCAAGAAATGTAGGACAACTACAAAAGGAGTAACATAGGCATGGTGGGAATACTAAAAGGAGGAGAAAGAAGAAAAGAAAGGAAGAGAGAAAGAAAGAAAGAAAAAAGAAAGAAAGAAAGAAAGAAAGAAAGAGAAAAGAAGAAAGAAAGAAAGAAGAAAGAAGAAAAAGAAAGAAAGAAGAAAGAAAGAAAGAAAGAAAGAAAGAAAGAAAGAAAGAAAGAAAGAGAAAGAAAGAAAGGATGGAAAGAAAATTTTGAAGTAATAACAACTGAGAATTTTCCCCAAATTAATGTCAGACACACATCAAATAACAGATCCTGGAAACTCAGAGAACACCAAGCTCAATAAAGAGCAAAAAAACAAAACAAAACAAAACAAAAAGCCCCCCAAACTACAACTAAGTATATCATATTCAAACTATGGGAAATCAAAGACAAAGGAAAAGTCTTGAAAGAAGCCAGAGAGAAAAAACACCTTACCTATGAAGGTATAACAGTAATTACATTTGATTTCTCATCCCTGTGTAAGCAAGATGAGAGTAAAATTATACAGTGTGCAAAAAAAAAAAAAACAACCTAGAATTCTATACCCTGTGAAATTATCCTTCAAAAGTAAAGTAAAATGAAATACTAACAGAAAAACAAAAATTGAAAGACTTTATTGCCAGTAGAATTGCCTTGTAATACATGTTTAAAAAGTCAGAGAAAGACAAATACTATATGATTTCACTCATATGTGAAAGTTAAGAAACAAAACAGATGAACATAAGGGGAAAAAAACGAGGGAAACAAACCATAAGAGATTCTTAACTACAGAGAACAAATTGAGGGTTGCTGGAGAGAGATGGGTGGGGATGGGCTAAATGGGTGATGGGCACTTGTTGTGATGAGCACTGGGTGTTATATATTAGTGATGAATCACTAAGTTCTACTCCTGAAACTAATATTAAACTCTATGTTAATGAACTAGAATTTAAAAAAAAAAATTAGAAAGAAAAAAAAGTAAAAACAAGTAAAAAATACATTCTATAGTAAAAAAGAAAACAGAAACTAGTACCCACATAAGGAAAAGCATCTAAAATGAATAAGTGAATATAAAATAAAAATTTACTTTTCTTGCTCTTAACTCATCAAACAGATAAATGTTCAAAATGAATATTTATGCTTTAGTTTGTTTTTGCATAGTGAAATGAATGACAGCAATCATGCAAGGGACAGGAGGGAAGAATTAGAAATATTTTGCTATAAGGTACTCACACTACCCATAAAGCATTATAGTGTTATTTAAAAGTAGATTTGTATTCACTATAAAAGTATATTGCAAACTCCAGTATAGTCACTAAAAAAAGCTTTTAAAAAAGGAAGTATAACTGATAGGCTAAAGGAAAGTGGAATTATATAAAATTCTTAATTAAAACAAAAGGCAGAAAAACAGAAGACAAAAATAAGAACAGAAAAAGGGTAACACATACGGTAGATTTTAACCTAATTATAGTAATAATCATTTATACATCAATGATTGACATGCACCAATAAAAGACAAAAATTTTACAGAGTGGATTAAAAAAAAAAGATTCAACTATAGTTTGTCAAAAAGAAGCCACTTTAAATATAAAGACACATATAGATTGAAAATAGTGGGATAGAGAAAAGTACACAATGTCACCACTAATCAAAAGAAAGAGAGGGGTGAATGGGAGCCTTAGTTGGTTAATCATCTGTCTTTGGCTCAGGTCTAGATCCTGGAGTCCTGGGATCAAGCCCCACATCAGACTCCCTGCTCAGTGAAGAGTCTGCTTCTCCCTCTCCCACTCCCCCCTGCTTATGTTCCCTCTCTCATTGTCTCTCTCTGTCAATTAAATAAATAAAATCTTGAAAGAAAGAAAGAAGAAAGAAAGAGAGAGAGAGAGAAAGAGAGAAAGGAACGAAAGAAAGAAAGAAAAAGAGAGAGAGAGGAAAGAAAAAGAAAGAAAGAAAGAAAGAAAGAAAGAAAGAAAGAAAGAAAGAAAGAAAGAAAGAAAGAAAGAAAGAAAGAAAGAAAGAAAGAAAGAAAGAAAAAGAAAAAGAAAGAGTAGGTAATTTCAGATAGACTTAAAAGCAACAAGTTATCAGGGATAAAGAGGGGCATTACAGAATAATAAAGGGGTCAGTTCTTCTAGAAGACATACCAATCCTTATAGAACAATCCTTCTTAGCTGGCTCTTTCTTTGATTTTCTTTAAGTTTCTAGATGGTCTAAAGTTCTTTCTCTGAAAGACTGACATACTTACTCCTAGTTACCTACTACCAAAGTCTCTATCGGTTTTGACAAGTCCACACTCTTCTTCAAATATGGTATGTTTATTAAGATAAACTTCCAAACTCTGTTCTTATAACCTGCCTCTCCGTCCGGTCATAACTTCAGTGTTGCTGCTCGGGAGATGGGTGTGTAGATATTTGCCTGTTTCTTTGCTGGTCCGGGGCATTAGCCTCTAGTCCTCTCAGGTTTACTCTCCTTGTGTGGAACCTATGTACTATTAGTAAAGGTGATTGGGACCGTGGTATTCTCAGTTTGGAGTCTCTGCCCTAGGAGTGGGGCTGGGTGGAGAAAGGAGTCTCAAGTGGCTTTGATTATTGTTTGCAATAGAACTTCCAAAACATGGAGCTGTGGGAGTGGGAAAAGCTGGTGGTCTTCCCTTCTGGGGAGATAAATTATCTCTTGTTTGTTATGTAGGGGAAAAGCCAGCACTGTGGCTCTTGAATGTGCCAACCCATATTACAGCTTCCATTACAATGAACTGATGGGAGAAGTAAGTGGGCTGTACATCAAATGCCACAGACTATTGCTATTCTTAATGAGATTTAATAGATTTTCCTGATGAATACTTCTTAATCTGCTCTATACTCTTAGAACAATTCCGAGGCTTTAAATGGTTGTTTGTATGTTTTGTTTTATTTTTAATAGTTTTCACCAGTTAAGTTTGTTTTGTTGGGAGAGTGCCTGCAGAACTCCTCACATAACCATTCTGGAAGTTGCTCTCTCCCTGTTGTCTTGTTATAGCAGTGCTCCATTCCTTATATTCTCTCCAGAATTTATGAGTGCTGGCTGTGCTCTCATGCTTAACACCCCTACCTCCACCAATAAGCAATTTATAGCCAACTGTATAAGATTCCCCACAATATTACTAAATCAACAAGAAATGCCACATAGAGGCAAGTACTAAAAAATATAGAATGTCTACCTAGTGAAGGCACTTAATCTAATATATTTGACTCATTTTAATCCTTAGACTTTTAATGGCTTAACCACTTTTTTAGCACAATTTTTATAGCTTATAATCAACTGTTTCATATCTGTATTTTTTTGTCATCTTCACTTTTTAGCCTAAAAAAATTCTTGAGGTATATATCCACCTAGTAAACTTAGCATTAAACATTCTAAAGGTATGCATTTCTTTTATTTTTACACTGATAACATCAAGCTAATGTCCCCTCAATTTTACAAACCAGTAACACTGCCTGGTCTTCTTAAGGGTTAATGTGATGCTTATCCTATTATATAATTTAATAAATTTAATCTCTGTATTAAGGAAAAAGAGCTATATGTACTTAAAAAATAAATTAACAAAATTTGGTTTTACCTGAGGAAGAAAGTGAAGGAAAACTATGTGCAATTGTATGTCATGTGCTTTAGAAACATTATTCTTAATGTAAGGTAAGAATTATCATTTTCACTTTACATTTAAGATTTATGAAATTAGGAAAAATTAAATCATGTGTAATTACAGTCAGAGTTAGTCTCATTTGAAACCATTTTCTCTAGGGCTCGTGTTTTGAGTCAAAATCTGTGGCAATTATTTCTGTGGAGTAACATGAATAATGACATCCCTACAAATGTCTCCTAAGATAGATTACCCACATGTAGTAGCCCAAAAGAAGCTGAAATTCCAGAAATGTATACCAATCCTCATAATGTTTTTACATTAAGAGAGGTTTTACTGTAATCTTGCAAGAAATAGAACAGTAAGGAATAAGGATTAAATCAAATTACAACAACAAAAAAAAGTTAAAGTGACAAAAAATTTATCTGAAGAATATGGAAGGTTTTCATTATGGTAACATTCAGTCATTTTTAACCAAGTTTTCATCTTTGTTTGAAAAGTATTCATTCTTCAATGACTGTTGCAAAATTTGGGCCCAAGGACTTGAAAAACCTATTCAAATTACTAACAACTAACCACATCTCTGGAGAGGATCTCTGAGGGAAAATAAGTATTAAGTTCTCACACTACAAACTCAGAATGAAAAATGACAGCCAATGCCATAGGTGTTTTAGGAAAATTATGCAAAAAAAACTCCAACCCTCCAAATCTGGTAGAGTTACATGTTTGCTTCAAGGCATATTTCCTTTATACAAATTATTTTGTAAATTTAATTTTTTAATCAGATTTATGGGCAAATTTCAAAAATAATTTAGAATATTGCAAAATAATTTAGAAGAGAAATATGTGTGTATTAAGGAAAACAGGTTAGTTGAAGGTTAAGTTTAATTAATTTTAATTAAAATCATCCATATGGTGTTATTGAGGTGTTATTTTGCTTATCAAAAAAAAAAACTTTCTACATAATGATTTCCATTCACATTTAGCACAATAGTCCCAAGTAATTATCAAATCAATTATATTATCTTAGCAAGATAAGCAAAATTTCTAACTCTTCTAAACACATAAAAATTAAGAAATGAATCCCTGAAAACCTAAAATAATTGTGTTCTGAACTTAGATATGTACTCACTGGGTGACAATTTTTCTACACACAAGAGTAACATTTTACAGTGAATATTAGCAATGGTATTTTGTTTTGCAAATAATATGGAGGGCACCTGGGTGGCTCAGTCAGTTAAGCGTCTGCCTTCCGCTCATGTCGTGATCCTGGGATCCTGGGATTTAGTCCCACATAGGGCTCCCTGCTTGGTGGGGAGTCCACTTCTCCCTCTCCCTCTCCCTCTGCTGCTCTCTCTCTTTTCTCTCTCTCTGTCAAATAAATAAATAAAATCTTTAAAAAAATAATATGGAGCATGACAATATTTTGAGGTTATTTTCATTGATTAAACTTAAAAAATTTCTCTTCAAAACCATAAAAAAACTAATTTCCCTGACAAATGTAATAGGTAAATTAAACTTTAAGACCATTTCTAAAGAGGAAGTTGCAGTTTTAGATCATATTAGAAGCTTCTAGAACTACGTCATATGAAAAAAGTGCCTTTTCTTCCACCAAACATTTTATCAACATAGCTTGGGAAAGACTGTTGGAAATTACATATTCCAGTAGCAGAGGTCAACAATTATATACAGAATCAAATTCTTTAGAAGCCTGGATAAAGAATTCTTTTTTTATTTTGAAGTTTGAAAAAATAGTTTTATTTATCAAATAACTAGCCACTCATTATTTTTATGACAGGTTTATATTGTGGTATAAATTTCTAAAAATATACATAATCAGTGGTAAAAGACATGAAATTGGGAAGATTTCTTTCAAGTATTGGTATCAATAATTGCAGAGAGGAGCAAATAGTAGGGAGGATCAAATATGTTATAAAGGGACTTAAATTATTTCAATTTGGCAGCTATTTCTGCTCTTTTCAAGTTAATTTATCTAAGCACACCAAAACTAATTCAGAGATCAGCTTAGTTTCTGAACCAGCTGTCCTCATAACTGAATAGGATTAGACAAATTATTTATTACCGCTCAAATCTCTCTTCCTCTCTTTCCGTTAACATATAGGTATCTTCCAATTCTCCTGATTTTCAATACTGTTGGGACATAATCTCTGAAGATGACATGTGGCATGTGTTACAAGTACACTTATAGGAACAAATAGATGTTTCTAGAAAAGTCATATGTATGTGTGTGTACATATATATACATACATAAATATATATACACACACACATATATACCCCCACACACACACATATATATACTCACACAATTCTCAGTTTGAGAGTTTCTGATGGTCACATTAAGATCTATGTAAATATGGAAATGGCACATATTTTGTCAGAAATCTATTGGTTTCAATTAGATATTTAATCATATTTTCTCAGGACTTGCTAGTAGTTATGACTTATATTTAGTTAAAACTAGAGATGAATTTACTCATCTAAGGCAGCAAAGCTGAAAATACTGTAAAGCCTTATAAAATATAAAACGATTTTACTATTATACTTAAATATTACATTTTATGTATATTAAAAATGAAATTATGCATTCAATCTGGACAGGTGGTCCCAGGCTAAAATTGACCCCTTTTTGTACTCAGCAGGTTTTGTTCTGTGTCAAACAGAGATGTCATCTCTGACAAACATTGTGCTCTATTTTAAAACATATTCACATAATCTTGCAGGATAGGTATTGGTACTCTTTCCCTATAGTTCTTGTTGAGATGTATTTATTCACAATGATGTTTGTTGATCAGCAAATTTCAATTAGTCATCAATCGATGGATAGTTCCATGGTTGTGCACCATTAAATCAACTAACTAGAAAGATAGCAAATAAAATCATTTATCATCTTAAGGAATCACTCAACTTTCTATGGAAATCATGATCCTCATTCTATATTTCTTAATTTATTTATCTCAGAAACCATATCAATTTTTAAAAAGTGGTTTAAGTGATTCTTTTAGTGACTATAAGTTATTTGGACTATATAGTCACATGTAAACTTGAGAAAGTACAGATTTATGAAGTGACCCTCTAAACTCTTTTGGGACAGGAAATCAGAGTGAGATATGGGTTCAATAAAATAAAAACCTGCCTAGCAGTTTGCAAGAAATAAATAGAATCAAAATTTAGATCCTAGTCTAAAAAATATTACATAGACCTCAAACTTTTATGTAGAATTAAGCATTTTTAAATTGCTTTATCAAGGGACACCTGGGTGGCTCAGTCGGTTAATCATCTGCCTTAGGCTCAGGTCATGATCCCAGGGTCCTGGGATTGAGCCCCATGTCAGGCTCCCTGCTCAGCAAGGAGTCTGCTTCTCCCTCCCCCAAAACTCCCTGCTTTGTTGTCTCTCTCTCTCTCTAATAAACAAAATCTTAAAAAAATAAAATGAAATACATTGCTTTATCGATATATGAATTCAATAGAGTTTATCCACAATTTTGTATGGATAGGTAAATATATAAGTATTAAAGAAACAAATGCCTGATTGATTAAATTCTTACACATTTATGAATTTATTCAAGAAGTTAATTTTTAAAACACTTAGTAATAGGGTAACTATTAATAATATCAGATACTTAATGTTGAAGTTGAGGCAGAAATCCAAAGCCTAGTGTCTGTGGAAGACATTCATCAAGGTTACACTGGATAATATCTGAAACAGATGAAATACATTTTATGTTTGAAAAATGTCACATTTTATTACTCAGTTAAGGTCTAGCTTTACACATGACACACATGGTGAAAAACAAACCAAAAATGTCTGTACTTAAAACACCTTACACATTAGTTAACATTTTACAATTGAAAAATATTTTACTATATCTCTATGAGATAAACAAGACAAATATTGTTCCCTTTCTATAACATAAGAAACTGAAGGTCAAAGGGATTCCCCAAGGTCACATAGGTAATAATTCACAAGACCAAAATAAGTAATTATTTATTTTGATTTCTACTCCAGTGACCCATTACCTGTGCTATAATAAAAAAATAACTGATGAAAAATTCATCATTTTTTTACAATTTCACAGCAGTGGAGCAAGAAGGAAGCTTAAATTCACATAAAATTTGAAAGATAAGTGGAAGTATCACGGTAAAATGAAAACTGCTTCTCAGCCATCCATTCTTGTGTATATTCTAAATGCTTTCTACTACTGTATAATCATGTCTTGTAAAGGAAATAATGCTGCAGAAAAGCATTAAGACCTAAAAAACCAAACAGTGAGAATCACGGAGTCTGTGGTTAACATAAAATAACTCATGCAAAGTATGAATTTGTTGGTACCCAGAGGCAAGGTCAGATGTACTATAGTACACTTAACCGAAGAAGTGCTCAGCTTGCAACTTGCATGCCATGACTGCTTCTCTGTTGGATTCTCATTGGACCCCAACGTTCCTGCTGATAGACTTGTCTGGAAGATGACCTCTGGTTATTATAGTATGTTGTTTTCAGAGCAGATAACAGTGTGCGTTCATTTCAAGTTTTCCACTATAGGGATGCATTAGATGAAAACGGCCATATACTGGCTCCTAATCAAAGCTCACAAACACTCTCATGAGGCTTGCTGTTTGGCACAATGTACAGACTTTAGAATACCTGAGGACAATTCAGTATAGAGCTGTGGTGAAATGAAAGAGTATTCTGAATCATTTTCTTCCCACTTTTCATGATAGGATAACTTTTAACATCTTTAGAAAAATATATAGTATTCACGTATTGTATAAATAACTCATTGAACATTTTCCATTTTGATATGTGTAAGCCATTAGGAAATATTGTGTATTTATGTTGAATAAGACTAGTGCCTGTATTTTCACAAGTTCTATTAACTTTAATCAATGATTAGTACAAAAGAAAATACAAATAGCAAAGTTTAAATGTAAGAAGTCCTAAACTGAAATAGGTTTGTTTAATTTATTGACAGTGCAGTTGGGCACAAATATTTCTGTGACATAGCACTATACAAATTAATTCAAAACTTACATAATTAATAGTCTTTTGCATATACTGCAATGAAACAAGTTTAATATAACACATTCTTACTACCTGTTTTCACTCTACACCAATGGCTTTGGCAGGAACTACAAGAGTTAAAAATTGATTGTTGGCATTATGCTTAATCAAATGAGTTCAAATTCAAAATCAAAATGCATTCAGAATTCTGCCATGTTTCAACAGCTCTACTCTGGTCTATTTACGAAATTAAGTTAGATCCAACTTAATTGGATCTAACCCCTCCGCTCCAGCGCTTCGATGTCGCTCCCAGTAAAATGCCAAGGACTCACAATGTCCTAGAGGCTCTGTGTGATGTGATTTCTACTATTCTCCTACCTACACTTCTACTCATTTTTTAATGTAGCAGACAAGCCCCAAACCACCACAAGCACACAAACACCTGGAATATCCTAGGCCCTTCGCTTAATTTCCTCCAAGGTACTCATCACCATTTGAAAGTACATATCAGGTTTATTGTCTGTCTTCTACTAGAATATAAACTCTCTGATAACAGAGATTTTTGTCTATTTTATTCATTCCCAGAACTGAACTTCTAAAATATTGTCTGACATGTGGTAGGTGTTGAATAATTATTTCTTGGTTGATTGGTTATGCTAATGCTTGGTTATGTTTGTCTATTAAGCAAAATGTGGATTTGAAGCCATAACATAAATAAGAGGTTTTTTTGTATTACTTTTCTAAGCGTTAGCTACCTACCCAATTACTCTTTGTTCCAACTTCCTTGCTTTGGTAAGTTTTCATTGCTGAGAAGAAATAAAAAGAACATTTGTATTTTGGTTTTATGAGATGTTTTGTCACAATATTTTATAAACTTACAAATATACATCTATACAAGTGTGTGCAGTTAGCATGAAAAGACTAGTAAGTTCTATGATGGTAAAAGTATACTTTTTAAAAATTAATTTGTATAAAAATCAGAGGAATAAAAAAGATAATGAGAAACCACATTATTAAAATTCTAATTATTAATTCTACCAAAATTTAATAGCCTATAAAGACTAGTGACATAAATATTCAAATTTCTAAATGATATGCCGAACTTTTACTTTTAGTAATTTTACCCTGTAATTTAGTTAAATATTATAATTGTATTTTATCCAGATATTAGTCACCAGTTGAAATGTGTAGATGAGTGTATATATTAGCATGGAAATAAATATGTAAATACACATTAACGTAGGTGACTTTTCATGACATATCTCATTTTAACGAATTATGCTACAATAAACAATGAGATTCTGTTTAGTCCAGGTCAAGGGGAATGTTTTTCACTGAGACAATGTTAAATTTGGATTGATTGTGCTGATAGTTGCCAGTCTTTATTTTGAGAGATTTATAAAAAGGCACACATACATAGACATTTGTTTGATCAGAGAGAGAAAGTATCTTCTATCCATTCAGAATTCTTAGTCCCACTGAAGTTTTATCAATGTGTTTTACGCAAATTTTCCTTTTCTACCTTGCACATTGGCAAACCTTTTAAAAAGAGTATAGTGTTTCAGATATACTGGAAAGAACCACTTTGGAGACCACTGTTGTGTGGCTGCATGATAAGACATACACCAGCTTTAGGGCTTCATATCTTCCAAAGCTAGAGACCCTCTGTGTAGAATGTCTGTATAATATGGATGTGTGGGTTTTGGGATTATTCTTTGTCACATAAATCCTCAGTGAACATCATTTCAATACTTTTGACACACTCAGTCTCTGTCCCAAGTTTTGATAACTTCAAGAAACCTTTACTGTATTTATGTGTTGTAACTGGAACAATACTCTAAACAAATTTTAAACTTAAAATAACAAATTTACATCAAATTTACAAAAACTGAACATTTTTAGGCACAACATTAACATTACACTTATAAATTTTATTTTATTCAATCTGTCATGCAAATATTGTTCAATATAAATAATTTTCAGACATGATATCAATTAATGATACTAAATATGAGACATTTTTAGATATAGTTCAATTTGGAAGATGGGAATTAGATTTATTAACCTATCAAAATACAATTGCACAAGGTCAGTTTACCAATATTCACGAAGCTTCACACACTGGGAATGCGATTGAATAAAAAGTAATTCTTCTCTCATTTTTTTCTGCTTCTAAACCATCATTAAAGAAAAGCAACAGGGGGTACCTGGGTGGCTCAGTTGGTTAAGCGATTGCCTTCGGCTCAGGTCATGATCTCAGGGTCCTGGGATCGAGCCCCGCATTGGGCTCCCTGCTGGGCAGGAAACCTGCCTCTCCCTCTCCCACTCCCCCTGCTTGTGTTCCCTCTCTCGCTGTCTCTCTCTCTGTCAAATAAATAAAATCTTTAAAAAAAAAAAGAAAAGCAACAGTACTGTGGATTACTATTTAATTTTATTTAATATTAAAAACATGCACATTACCTTCCTGAATTTTAATTATTTCTTGTTTAGTCTGTGTATTAATATATTAATGAAGCCAAGGGAAAGGCAGCTTGAAATTAACAAAGTACAATTATTGAAAGTGCTTTAATTTCCCAAGTTTACATGTTGTGTTTGTCATTCAACTGCAACAGGCATTTGTAGATTTTAGGAGGATATAGGAATTTCTCTCTAAAGTGGGATAGGATATAAACGTCTTTGGAAAATTTAAAAGCTTAGTATCAAGTATTGGAAGAAAACATTTTTTAGCAAGACAGCCAATGAACTTCTGTTTCTTATCTTTCAAGCTATGAAATACATCTTTTCTTCTATGGAATGTTTTCATGGAAAAAAATAAATGCATATATGGAAAATGGACTTTCAGCATGGGGTGTGTTTAAAAAGTGCCTTTGATCAGTGAACCATAAGCGGAAGCCATGAGAGGTGATGGGCTCAGATCCATGGAATCTGGGTTCACTTCCTTGCTTCAAACTTGAGCAAGAAATATCTAGTCCCTCACTTTCACCCTTCTGTTCTCTAAAAAATCTGATAATAATGCCTACCCTGACTTACTCTCACAGTGTTTATTATAGAGATAAAAATAAAAATTAAATCATGCATATTAAAAGTATTTTATCAACTTTAAATTGCCTATGCAAATACAGGAGAATTAAAATTCCAAAACCATAGATCACATAACTAGTATTTCCATAACAGCTTCAAATAAAAAAAGGGATTAGATTTGCTAATGTGTTAGCCTCAAAGGAAGGAGTATTGATTCCTTTGAGGTTAATGCATTAATAACATAACAAGGTGAGTTCAAGATTTGCCTGAAGGGATTCTTTTTCCCCTGGTTCATTCTTTTGTCCTTCATTTCCTGTTGTTTTTGCTTGAAATTGAAAAAGTAAACAACCTCCAAAATTGGCTCTGTTTTCTGGTAAAACAAAAAACCAAAATAAAAGAGACAAAAGAGTAATACTTCAGGAGAAAGATAACCACTACATAACTATTAATGTAACTTTCTCCTTAAAGAATTTGTATTCTTGCTTTGCCTTAGTAAAGTCAAGAATCTTAAACTGTCTCATAACTTTTAGGTTATTGTTTTATGTACAAATGACAGGTCACAGTGCTGCCATCTATGCACCCCTAATTTTTGTATTCAGTTTACTTTTTCAAATCCTTGAATGGCTTACAACGTCAGGATCACCTGGACAAAAACAGAATTATTTTTATTTCTGTTCAAAAGTATCCCTAATTTAAAAAAAAATCATATTAAGACTACAGGGACACCTTTTGGAACTGATTATGTACCTAGTAATATCTTCAGTCACTCTCAACTAATCCTCTTGCTTGGATTTAGTTGACAGAATATGAATGTATAAATATTTTCCTCCACAAGTTCTCTGCTACATAACTTTACTTGGTTAATGAGATCCATATGTTTCATGTTTGTTCATGTATCATTTTAAGAAGAGAGCCAAGGAAGATAAATTGGGAAAAGAATGATAAAAAAGTAACCCTATTCCAATGACCTTAAAGATGATAAGGAATACTTTCCTTGAATTTAATTCAAACTGCAAAAGCCCAAAGTTTAGCAATTCCTAGATTTATTTGATTGGACTCACCTTGGAGGCCTTAGAGTGTTGACCATTTTTAAAAATATATTTTATTTCTTTGTCAGAGACAGAGAGCAGAAGCAGGGGGAGCGGCAGGCAGAGGGAGGGGGAGAAGCAGGCTCCCCAGAGAGCAAGGAGCCTGATGCGGGACTCCAACCCAGGACCCTGGGATCATGACCTGAGCCAAAGGCAGACGTTTAAAGACTGAGCCACCCAGGCATCCCAAGTGTTGACCATTTTAGTTTTCATTATTTTTATGTTTTTACTGAAGTGTAGTTGACATGCAATGTTACAATAGTTCAAATGTACAACATAGTGATTTATTATCTCTCTACATCATGCTATCCTTACCACACGTGTAGCTATATCATCTGTCACGTACAATACCATTACAGTATCATTGGCTGTATTCCCTATGTTGTACCTTATATCTTAATAACCTATTCATTCCATGACTGGAAGCCACACTCCCCTTCACCGTTTTGTCCATCCCTCTACCCACCCCCCTCTTGACCATTTTTAAATCTCTTTAACAACAATCCTCAAAGATATAAGGGGTTTCCTAAAATTGGACTGGAATGAACGTGTCTACATTTTGAATACCTGAATTGTGGGTTTCTAACTCCTGATCATCTTCCCTAATTAAAGTAATGCCAGCTGGCAGAGGAGGAAAATGCAGTACATGTTACCGTAATTTGGAGTTCTGAGGGGGACATAAATAACCAAAAGTTTGATTCTATCTTAACACATCGGTCTTTCAGTTCACCGTCTAACCTAACTTTTATTTACATAAACTCATATGCACATAGCCCCCTAGAATCATTATGTATAAGAAATAGAGGGAAATCATTAAGTTAAAACCAGTCATTTTACAAATGAAACTCAAACACCAGAATGATCTGTTATTTTTTCAAGGTCATACAAGGAATGTGAGTAGAATTAGTATAAGGTATTTTTCTGATTTATAAATTTTGGAATACTACTTAAGGAAATAAAGTAGTACTCTATCTCATCAGGTACTTTGTGAAGAAAAAAACACATTCAACTCTCTTCAACATCAAAGTCATTTCCCTACTGTAATCAAGATGTTAGTCCAGAGGCCTTTCTAAACCATCGTAGCAAATATTATTTCCTTCATGCCCAAAATAATGTGTGAAGGAAATATTTTCCCATAGGAGCTTCCAATCTCAAAGACAATACAAACAATTCTTTTGCTATTCAGTCTTTGTTGGCAATGGAAGTGGAGAAAAATGCCCTTTTAAGCCAGTAAAACATTAATCTCTTGGACACTTCTCCCTATGAAACTGAAAAAAAAAAGTCTTAGATCAAAATATGTGTTGGCTTTAAGTCCTTGGGGATTTTACCTCATTTTAATTCTTTTTAATGCTGGAAATTTAAGGCATCATTTTAGGGTCCAGAACCATTTTGTGGATACATAGAATATTGTTTCTCCATTTTAAGAATTCAGAGAGGAAAGGGAAGTGAAAAGACAATTGTGGAATACAATAGAATAATAGAATAAAGTTGTCATTAAATGCTATGAGAAATCAGATATGGTTGTTTTGTGATACACAATCATCTATCCAAATTCTCACTTAGTGTATAGAGGAAATCTTCACTATGGCTAACCAGGCAAAAAAAAGATGTAGGTTGTAAAATTTAGAAAAGTTGAACACATTTTAGTGCTTTTCATAAATATTAATTATCACATCCAGAGGGGAAAAGACTGCCTTGAAATACAGAAAATATACAGAAGAGATACTTTTATATTTTATTCTGTGTATTGCATGGAAACTTTGCTCTCATTCAGACCTATTAGAGAGATTAATAAAGTCTAAAATATCTGAACTTTTTCACCTTGTGAATTACCTATACATTAAAATACTTCTGTTTAATGACTATACTTTACCTTTTTCTCCTAACTCTCAGTTTCATTTATTTGTAATTAAAAATATTCTATTATTAGAAACTATCGCATGTTAATGGCTTGAGGAAACTCTACCTAGATGTTTTTATCACTTAGTATATGAAATTTTGACGATATACTGATATAACTCATGAATAACATTAGATGTGAAAAAGTTTTCCTTAATATAAATAAGAAGCAATGTTAATTATCAATGCAAGAAATCATCTTTTGAATGCATTTGTATTTCTTTCCATGAGGAGTTTATCTGTGGAAAACACTGCTATCCACTGAATATTCGTGTCCCGCCCCCAGAAAATGCATAGGTTGAAACCTAATCCCCAATGTGATAGTATTTGGAGTTGGGGCCTTCAACAGGTAATTAGGTCATGAAGGTGGAACACTCGTGGGTGAGATTAGTGTCCTCATAAAGAGACCTCAGCCATCACCTTTGGCTCTTCCACCACGTGAGGACTGGGCAAGAAGTGGGCACTCATCACAAACCTACCATGGCACACTGAGTTTGAGCTTTCAACCTCCCGATTAGTAAAAAATACATTTTTGTCATTTATAAACCACTGAGTCTGTGGTAGTTCATTATAGCAACCCAAACAGACTAAGGCAAACATGCAATACTATTTTCATAAGATATTAGACAAAGTTCCCAAGAATGTGGGAGTATTAATTAATCTGGTTAATTCACTGGTTAGTACAACTTCCTCCACTCCCCAAACTGATACAAAACTCTACTGCTTTTCCTTTTGAATTCTTTTCACCTTTCAGAAATCAGTTCTTTACTAAAAGCCTCCAACACATTCATTACTTAGGTTTTTCCGAATACAGTGAGAGAAAATAGAGGCAATGAGTAAAAAGGAGAGTACCTCCTAATGCACTACAAAGGGCTCTATTCCATTTTGTCTATCAGCATGACTTACTTCCACATTTTTCCTTCAGCTCATTGAGCTAAATTTACTCATAACACATTCTGTAAGAAGCCAGCAAATAGTCCCTTGGTTTCCAGGAATGAGAAACACTTCTTTTAGTCCACTGAAATGGAAAATAATTCTTGAATGTGTCATGAAATTACAGATTCACCTATCTTGCATGACAGTAGGAACCTCATTATAACCCTCTCTTAAATTTTAAAGCAAGGATGCTTAAGACACTGCAGAATAATTTCTTAGGCATTGCCTCCCATTTGTTTTAGTGTAGATTAAAAAGAGGAAAATGATTGCACAGGAGCAGGAAATTGAAAAACCATACATTTTAGCCTATGAGAGAAAGAGAGAGAGTGAGGGAGAGAGAGAAACTCAGGGCAATCTACAAAAACTTAGAAAGAAAAGTGCTGCTATTAGGTCCTTTCAGAAAAGGAGTAATGGGAAATAAACTTGGTAAACTCACCCTTCAAGGAGTAGAGAATGACACCAATCCTACTAAACTCTGGGAGTGACTGAGCATAAAGATGGTGAGTTACTTAAGATGGATTTTTTTAGTGAGACATTATCATTTTGGACTTGATAAATTATTAAATCTTATCTTTTAAAATGGGGATAATAAGTTCATTTTCTTTGCCATTATTTCAGAAGACTGCCCAGTATCACCCTACACTCGATCTTTGCTTACCACGTAGTACAATGTTAAAGTAACAGACGGCCATATAGAATGCACTGAGTGCTGTCTACCAGATCAATAATCTTCGGTACAATAATAAAAGTAAAGTAACAAAAAGGGTTCAGTTTTGCTTATACAAAGATGATAGATCTATTGGTCTCTCTCAGAGGTACAAGTAATTTAACTTTGTTTTTGGTGGTGGTGCTAGCTTGTTAATTAGCCAGCTGCACACTTCCCCCTGTTACTTCTAGTAATTAAATGCTCACCTTCACAAGGAAACATCCTTGATATCAGAGGAGAGTCTGAAGTTATGTAACAGAGCACAGTTCAATGGGCCACAGCAAATAGTGATGATCAAAGTTTGTTTGTTTTTAATCCTGTCACAAAATTTCCCAAGACTGAAAGGATCAGGACACATATTTATTGTTTTTCCAATGAATTTATGGGTTCCTGATTTTTGGACTTAGGCTGGAGAATCCAGCTGGTTTTCTTTGTTCTTCTGTTTTCGTTTTCCATAAGGAGAGTTTGCAATCTTAACTGTTCCTGTAGATCAATGTTTATCTAGGTGTTTGTGTATTACAAGTGGCAGGGAATTTCAATGTGCACTTGATGTAAAAAATGGGTTTATGGAGGATTTGAAAAAAAGTCAAGCAGGTGTTTTCAGTGCAATATCCAAAGCCTTATGAATACTAACATAAATTGTGTATGGAGAGGGGAAAATGTTTATTTCAATAAGTTATTTGACCATGCACACATTTTTCCCTCCATGGATCATGTCTAGGAACCAGGATCTAGATTTCTTGTGACTAGACTTGGACAATTCTATTGTATTGTTCAGTTTATAATACATGTTAAGTAACAGATATACAGCATTCCTTGCTATCCACTAACTATATAATCCTGGGTAAATAATTTAAATTTCCTAAGGCTTATTTTTTTCATATATAGTTAGGACAAAAATTGTTTCTACTTCATACAGTTGGAAAATTAAAATATTTCATATTTGTGAAATGCTTAGCACAGGACCTGATACACAGTGAGCTACATGTAATTTAAGACTAACAGATGGTCTTATATAAAGATATAACACATGAATGAATGAATGAATGAATGAATGAATGGATGAATAAAAATATGTAGGTCAAATGTCCATTTCTTATGCTTAGGGACTGTGGATCTAGACTGCAAATTGCTATAAGACATAGTCCTTCCTGGTCATCTTGGTGTGCCCAGAACCAAACCTATTGTTTGGCTTATGGCAAGGACTTCAAAGTGTTTGCTAAAGAAAAATTAAATTAAAATTTTTAATTAAAAAATATGATAACTAAATAAATTGAAAGCTCTGCACGACATTGAGTCCATTTCATTATAGCACTTGGAGAAGTGGCATTTTCCTTTGCTTTATCTGAAACCACAGTGGATTATGTGAAACTTATAAATGAAATGAAAAATACAAGCATAAAAAATTGTCTAGTTTCCAGGTCTAAAATTCAATATATGGATTTGCCTCCTCTGAAATTCTAGTAATGAGGCTTTTATAATTTAAATTCTGTCTTCTAGTCAGAAAAAAAGTATCAGCAAATGTTCTTGATTGTGTTCATGAGATTTTAACCATGTGAAAGTAGCTATTCCTTATAAGGTATCGAACATTTACCTATATTTCAAGCAAAGGAATAGAAAATGAGGAGAAAAGTTTACCTTACTTGTAGTGATATGGTGGAAATATTTACACTGAAGAACTGACTTCATTTTTATTAAGCATGTATATTAGAAATTTTAAAGATGACTTACACATGGAAAAACATCTATAGCAAGACTGGAAAGCTAGATGAAAACTACTACCCACTGAGATTTTAAGAAGAGGTGAAAATACAATATACAGTCATTTCTGTATTTGGTGCACTATTTTATGTAAGAGTGTCTTTAACATTGAGTATGGGCAATACTTCACATGAATCAATTAAAGGCCCTTAAAGTCTCAGAATATTAAATGATTTAACCAGGGACCTGCAATTAATTGTTTAATAAAATATGCTGTTTTTCACAGAACATTTTTATATTTTTTAATTTGCAATATTTTACCCCTAAATGTTGTTAATTTCTTATACTGTTATGGAAGACTGACTAGAGAATTTACACTTTTATTAATTCAACACAGTCCACCAAGGTGATGACATAATTACAATTAGAAATCATGTCTGCTTTAACAAATGTTTACAAATTTAATGTTTTCATCTGTGAGTTTTACTGTTTAACCCCCTGGACAAGATGAATGTCCATTCACTGGCCCCCTATTGCTTCATTTGTATTGCAATATAATCATTTAATACATGCCATGCTTTTGAGGTTATAATACAATCAAATTTACTTTTTACAAAAAAAAAGGCTTTTCCTTTTCAATAATTCCTATGGAGGGAGAACATGAGCCACAATTCGCCCTTGTGTCATGCCGTATTTGACTTATCTGATTTACACAGCAGAATAAATAGTTCTTCTAACAGAAAAGGCAAAAGGCATGACATCAGTTGCACAATAGGCATCTGGGTAAGTACACAAATAGCTGATTACAGAGGGTGTCGCTGCCATTACTCAAGCCCCACTGAGTCCAGTAATATGTATTGACCAAGGATAAATGTGTTTCCTCTCTGTGGGCCAAACTTTCAGCAGATTTTTTTATTGCTCCAGTGTCAAAGAGACCAAATAGATTTTGATCGGGCATAGGTAACTGCCAGAGGTCTCTAATTTGTGAATGGCATTAATGCTAATTATACCCTAAGTGACCTGTAATAATCATTTAGCTGTTTTTCTTCAGCATTTTGACATAGTCACCTTTCCTATTAAGTCCGAGGATCCACTGCACAAATGAACATATCTGTAGAAAGAACCAGAACACATTAACCATGTTTCACTTTATTGTGCAATAGAGAACGTCAATGGTTCTATGTGAAAACTAATGTTTTGCCAAGCTTGTTTTAATTCTAGAAAATGCTACTAATAGGAAGGAAAGAAAAAGGAAAAACTAGATCCCCTCTAAAGATTCCTTTAGAGTAAGTAAAACCATATTTATGAGTAATGTCATTGCATGTTTCCAGCTACCCTGTTCTTTGCAAAAATTTTATAAAAGATACTTTTTGTGGGACACCTGGGTGGCTCAGTCAGTTAAGCATCTGCGGCTCCGTTGGTTAAGCGGCTGCCTTAGGCTCAGGTCATGATCACAGTGTCCTGGGATTGTTCCCTCATCAGGCTCCTGGCTCAGCGGAAGCCTGCTTCTCCCTCTGCCTGCCGCTCTCCCTGCTTGTGCTCTCTCTCTCTGACAAATAAATAAATAAAATCTTAAAAAAAAGATACCTTTTGTAAAAAATTTGATAATCTCTGCCTGTTTGTATTAATTTCCCTATGAAAACTATACCACTCATGAAATGCTTCTTCTTTCCTTGTATTTATTTGCCTGTTTGCTTGTCACCAAATATTTTCACCTTTACCTTCCTGCCAAACAATGTAAACAGTCACTCTTGACATGAGTGTCACTCTAGTTTGAAAACACTCCAGGGGACTCTAGGATGCAGAAAGAGTTAAAAAATAATATCCATTATGGAAGCTATAATATCTTCTTTAATGTCATTAACCTCACTCTCTCATTTTAATTTCATACCTGTACTTATATTTTATTTACATTTAATTCTCCATCTCTAATCTTCTCTGATTCTATATTTATACTTATTTCTGTACACAGGCACAATCACACTTCTTCTATTTTTAAACAAAAAAGGAGTCAAACTATAGATTGCTCGGCACTTCTATTTTTCACTCCCTATATTGTAATCATTTTCCACACTAACGTTATTCATAAATGAGGACAGGCATATATCACTTACTATATATTTCAGGTATGTGCTGAAGTTTTATATATATTAACCCATATAAATGTCACAGCAACCTTATGAAGTAGGTCTGTTATTCTTATCTTATAGATGAGGAAACAGAAGCACAGAGAGCTTAAGCAGCTAGCCTATGATCACTTGCTGAGAGTCTATCCAGGTAATCTGGCTCCAAAGAATTTTTAATAGCTCTTTGTCACTACACAATATAGATACATCACAAGGAAGTTAACACTCTCCTAGGGGATGGACCTTTAGGTTGTCTTCAGTTGTTCACTATTGTAAATAACACTGCAATAAGCATTTATGAACATATATTCTTCATGCCCCTGTGATTATTTTCGTAAGAAAGTTTTCTGGTAAACAGTTGGTTTAAAGAGTAGTCACATTTAAAATTTTTATCAGCACATCGGGGTGCCTGGGTGGCTCAGTCGTTAAGCGTCTGCCTTCGGCTCAGGTCATGATCCTAGGGTCCTGGGATCGAGCCCGGCATTGGTCTCCCCGCTCCGCGGGAGGCCTGCTTCTCCCTCTCCCACTCCCCCTGCTTGTGTTCCTGCTCTCACTGTGTCTCTCTCTGTCAAATAAATAAAAAAAATCTTTTTTAAAAAATAAATAAATAAATAAATAAAATTTTTATCAGCACTGAAAACTTTCCTTTACTTTAAAAAAATTCCCAAGGCATGACTTTAATTTTTCATTGTTAGCCTGCTTCAAGATCTTTCTGAAAACTTAATTACTACCCAGCATTAACTGATGTGACTAGCTTTGTGTGATGGGCAAATTTGATATGCATGCCATTTAAATTTCAACTAAGACCGTGACAAATACGTGAAATAAAAAAGATAGGATTAATGATTTTGCTCTGGGGCTTGAATATAAATATCCTCTCTACTCCAGTTTACTTATTCCTTTAATAAGTAATTATTGTTAATTGAACTGAATAACATTTGTTACCAGCTTATTGTATGCCAGACATCAAGCTTAAAATATAATCACTGATGATGAAATTTTATGAAATGCCTTTTATTATCCCCATTCTACAGAGCAGAAAATTAAGGCTGTGAAAGATGTATATGACCAAAGCCTAATACTAGTATTTGCAACCAGTGAGATATGAATTCCTGTCTGTCCGGTTTGATTGCCTCACCCTCAGCCTCCATGCAATACCCTTTTTCTTAATTAGGTTTTCCGGACAGTAAGAAACAGATTTACGCAGGTTTTCTCAGGAACAGAAGTCAGTGTTAAAAATGCGCATAAACACAAAGGAGTGACTGCAAAGAGGAGCAGCCCATATAGGACCCCAGGGAAAATGCGACGTGGTTTTAGAACTAGAGCTTATTCAGGGTCACATCTCATGCTTTCAGTAGATGGGGCTTTATTGGGTTTTTTGGGGGGGAGTGGGGGGGCAGCGATTATGGATTTTCTATTATTTTTGTAAGACTGCTTCCTAGCTTTGCAAACTGTTAGCCTTGGCTTCTTCATAGTTTCTACTGTTTCATGCATCTGCATACTTATCTTCCTGAGTATGCTTTAACTTATTTTCCTAATACTAATGATATGTTTTTTTGTTTTTGTTTTTTAAAGATTTTATTTATTTATTTATTTGAGAGAGAGTGAGACAGAGCATGCAAGGGGGGAGGGTCAGAAGGAGAAGCAGACTCCCCGCTGAGCAGGGAGCCCGATGTGGGACTCAATCCCAGGACCCTGAGATCATGACCTGAGCCGAAGGCAGTCGCTTAACCAACTGAGCCACCCAACGGCCCCACTAATGATATGTTTTGGCAACACCTACTAAGTGTCGCAGATAGAAGAATAAGACACGCTTCACGGACAGGAGTATTTTTCTTATATCTGTAATGGAGTTAGTATAATTCCTCAAATTTCCCATGGTGTTTCTCACCTCTTTTCATTTATATATGCTCTTCCTTAGCTGAAATAGGCTCACATCTTTGATCTTGTGACAAAACTCTCTTTAGTTTCAATGACATATATCAAATATTATTTTGTCGAAAACCCTTCCCGAACATAATCCACAAACTTCACACCCTCAGAGTCAAGTGGCATTGGATATATGTCTCCAGTATATTTATATTATAAATAAATATATATTTCTCATTGTGTTTATGTCTCTGTCATCACACATTGCATAATGTGAAATTACTTGTATTCATTACAAGTATTAATTAACAGTCATATATTTTTTAAAAATTTATTTATTTACTTCTTTCTTTCTTTATTTGAGAGAGAGAGAACGGGGTGGAAGGGCGGAGGGAGAAGGAGATGGGGAATCCTTAAGCAGACTCTGCTGCCTGCAGAGCCCAACTCAGGGCTAGATTGGAGGACCCTGAAATCATGACCTGAGCGAAACCAAGAGTCAGCTGCTCAACCAACTGAGCCGCCCAGGCACCCCTCTATGTTTTCTTTTATTAGTAGGTCTTCCACATGGGTCTGTAAGGTTGTAGATGGCGGGTTCATATCTCCTCCTCTTTGTAATTCCTAAATCTCACATGGAACCTAAATCTCATTGGAACCTAATAAATACTCAGTAAATATTAGTAGAATGAATGAATGATCAGATTATATCCCAGTTTTTCTACCTTTCTTCCAGGGAAGCTTTTATAAGAGCCTCCTTGAAATATTTTCATTTTCTAGCTTAGTAATATTAAGTGTTAAAGTAATACCTTGATTTATTTAGGCAAGGAAAATACACTTTTGTATTTATTGGAAGTCTTTAGATATCATGATATTTATTTACTTATAAAACACATAAAAGTCATATTTTGTCTTCTCTTACTAATTTATCTTACATTTTCAATAGCATTGTATGCCTTTCCAAATGTGTTTATTATCAAAAATCAAAATAATCATAATATGGCATATTTTTTAAAATATATATTTAAATCACTTATTCAAGCAACCCTTTTCTCAAATTTTGGCTTTAAATTGCGTTCTCTTTGTTGTATAATTTTCCATTTCTGGCCAATATTTTTCCCCCTTAACAGCCACTTTTGATCAGTTTTTCATACACATGTACACATTTTCTATGGATAAAATTGTCACTTGACCTTGAGGTTTTCTTCTCTTTAAACAGAAAATATTTGTGTGTGTGTGTGTGTGTGTGTGCATTTTATTTTTTATTTTTTTAATATTTTTTTAAAGATTTTATTTATTTATCTGACAGAGAGAGACACAGTGAGAGAGGGAACACAAGCAGGGGGAGTGAGAGAGGGAGAAGCAAGCTCCCGCCAAGCAGGGAGCCCAATGCAGGGCTCGATCCCAGGACCCTGGGATCATGACCTCAACCAAAGGCAGCAGCTTAATGACTGAGCCACCCAGGTGCCCCTATGTATGTGTGTTAAACATGAAGTCGGTGTGAAGACTAGAAGACAAGTAATTGACAATTATTCATTCCTAAAAATTTGACACAAAACTCAAAAGTACCTGACTTCAGGAGAAATGATTTTTTTTTCCTGAGGCTATTTCAACTTCACTTAGTAAAATTGCCAATGTATCTTTCCCTTAAACATATGCCTCCTCAAAAAAGGATATTTCATGTTTAGATAATAAAAATTAGCTATGTAATTCAGATTGGAATGTAATAGATATTCTAGATATGAGTGAAATTAAAAGCATGTTAATATTTAATATTTAATTTTTCTAATATTTTAAATTCAAGATATATTTAATTACAATACAAATTAAGAAAATAACACTGAAAAAGTATCATAATACTTTCGTAAGGGAAAGAATATTTCTTTATTGTTATAGGTTGAAGTCTTTAATGTAGACATTCAAAGTACCTCGTTGCTTACCAGAGTCAACCAGGATCTATTAAGATTTTACTGGTTTCTGGGCCCCATTTAGAGATTCAAAGTCAATAGGTCTCAAATAGAAGCCTGGAATAAGTATTTTTAAAATTTAAATATTGTAAGTTTTCTGACTCAAATGGAATGCAAATGTTTGGGAACATTGTTCTTTCTACATGTGGGAGTTCATGAATAAATACTAAATCAGTCACTATATTTGAAGGGCAGAGGAGATGTTTAATTTGGGAAAATGTTTATTCTATCATGAGTTGGAGTGACATATGTCACTGAAAAAGATTGCAATCAACTTCATATTTTACTATATACACAGAGAATATATGAATTATTGTATTCTAATACATTTTATGTACACGCATGAAGTATTTATTTATGTATATGTCAAGATATGCATGTATGCATATAATTAAAATATATGTAGCTACATGGAGATATATTCTTAAAAATTATGTTGGGTTTTTTTTATGTGGTTTTTAACTTCAAAAGTTAAATTGTGTTACATGTTGCACTCTCAATATTTCATTTTGAAATCAGGTAATTGAACTCTGTAAACCTAACTCAGTCCTTCTTTCTGTTGCATAATGCCCATCAAACACAGATACATAGTGTGCTTATCATTTATGGATGAAAAGTTACAGTATATCCAACTTTTTGCTTTCATAAACAATCTTGTGATGAGTCATCTTAAAAATCTCTGTTAGTTTCTTTCTGGTAAATACCTGAGAATGGGATTGCTGGTATGTAGGGCATTTGGATCTATAATTTTGCTAACTGGGATTGTATTACTCTTCAAAAATTATGTTACCTATCCATACTGCTGAAATAATTTCTATTACTCTTACCGACTCTTAATTATCCCACATTCTAATTTTTTGCTAATCTAATTGTTGTAAAGCAGTGCCTTGACTTTTGGAATTCAAATTTCTATGAACACTTAGGATTTTGTAAAGTGACATTGATTAAAAATGAAACCCATTCATTGACTGGGCCCATACAAATGAAGCGCATACATTGACTGCAAATTATAACTCTGACTTTATAATTTATTTATTCAGCTAATCCTGAGCCATTTTAAATGATGGCTAATAGATCTCTATTTTTTTTTCAAAGTTGTATCACCTTCTTATTGGCCTTTTTTACTTGATATACATCTTGGAATCAGCTTGTCCAGCTTATCAAAAATTTTGCTGGAATTTTGATATTAAATGAATTCCTTTTATTGACTGGGTTAGGAAAATTTGACACATTTATAGTATTTAGTCATCCTAGAACAATATGTCTTTTCTAGTATTAAAATATTCTTTGTATGCTATAATGGAGCCTTAAAGTATTCTCTATAGAGACCCAATTTTAATATTTATATACATTTTAATGTTACTGTTGCAAACATTGTGTTTCTTTCCTGTATATTTTCTTATTGGTTATTTTTGGTATGAACACTTTTGGCTTTTTAGTATTGATGTTTTATCAGTCAAAGATGCTGACCCCTCTTGCTGGTTTACTATTTGGTCCAATTGAGCATTATAATGTCTTGAAATAACAAACCTTTTGACTTTTGACTTCAAAACATTATACTACTTACATTGTTTTGTAATTTTAGTGACAAGATCAGTATGTTTATTATATTTCTCAGTATACAGTATACATTTCTGAATCTAGTAGTGATAATGAACATCCTTATTTTGTTGCAAACATTGAGCAATACTTTTAAAATTGTTTCATTTTATATGGCATTGTGGTACTTTCTGATAACTTTTTTCAGGTTAATAAAATTACTTTCTATTTCATTAGTTTTTGGCTCCAGAAACTTTTAACCATAGCCCACTGGCGAGCTTCACAGCTGTTCCTTATTATGAACCCTCTAACAATTTATCGTTAGGTTATTTTTCTTCTTCATAAATGTCCCCCCCACATCTCTGGTTCTCCTGGCCACCCCTGCTTTTAGCTGAGCTCCCCACTCCCCAATTTGTCAAATCAAGAACTACCCACTTTGCATCCCCCAAAGGTTTATCATCAATTTATCATTATTGTTATTGTTGTTTCTTAAAAAATACCCTCTGCTTCTTTTTCTTCTTTTTTTCCTCCTTTCTCTGGTTTGCTTCTATATTGAACCTAGTAGTCTTGGTTAATTCAACAGATTGTCCTAAATTGCACTTATATTTATAAATTAAACTTCAGAAGACTTAAATATCTCTTGATTAAAAACAAACAATAAATAATCAAAAAGGAAATATGATTGTGAATGCTAGGTTCTGAACAGATCCATTATGAAGAACCAATCAAGGCAGGCTCCCTGCTATTTTTCAGACATTTAAGAGATTATTAATTTAGTGCATTCAACACATGCTACCTGGTGAACTTTTGCTGCTGAACTTGATTTTGATATCAAAGATGTAGAAACATTTGCCTTGTTCAAACTACTTTGTTAGGGAATAAGAGCTATTAGTCAATTTCTTTGTCAATCTTTATTAGAACCCTGAAATAATTTACTTTTGAAATGTCTTTCTTATTCAAGAGAACGCAAGATCTCCCAGTTCTTTCTTGTGTTTGCCTATGAATGAGTAAGCCCTAGTTAAAGAAGCACAGGCTTTTTGCGATGTCTTTATTCTTCTTAGAAAGTTGTCTGATATAAGATGCCTATATCTTTATTTTATAACTGAGAATGAGACCATTTCATATACTGCTCTCTGTTCAAAAGATATTCTGGGAGCTTGTGTTTATAGTGATTAACTAAAATATAATAACTCAGCCTAGGGGCGCCTGGGTGGCTCAGTTGGTTGAGCAACTGCCTTCGGCTCAGGTCATGATCCTGGAGTCCAGGGATCAAGTCCCGCATCGGGCTCCCTGCTCAGCAGGGAGTCTGCTTCTCCCTCAGACCCTCCCCCCTCTCATGCTCTCTCTCTCTATCTCATTCTCTCTCTCAAATAAATAAATAAAATCTTTAAAAAAAAATAACTCAGCCTAGTACATACTTACATCAAAGACACCTAATAAATTTTCATTACTAAAATGATACCAACACAGGATTTGAATAATAAACACAAAGCATGAGTTATTTTTGTGTATCTTTATATGCTTTATAAATAATTACACATAAGTTCTTAATGAGTATCAATGCAGTTCAATTATATTGACTAGAGCTGATGTACATGTTGCAAGGCAGTAATGTTGATTTGATAATTTGACTTCATTAAATGTGGTGGATATACCTGTTGTAATGAAAAGAATAAGACAGCAGCATAACAATCTTAATTCATTTTTGATATATACAAAATGAACCAACTACGTATGTACAATTCGATGTCAGCAACCTATTAGCTACTTTACAAAAAATAAATAAAATTAACTTAAATATCAGTCCCAAAAGTATAGTAATGGGAATCTTACAATATAAACCTAGCTCTCATGGTTGTTCCTCTTTATAGCTGGTAAAAATTAATATAATCAATCTCAGTGTTCAACATTTTTTTCTTAGTTCAATCATATTCTCATTTGCCACATAATATTCGAATCAGATGTACCAGTGATTAAGTGCATTCAATCCAGGGCACCTGAGTAGCTCAGTTGATTAAGTGTCTGCCTTCAGCCCAGGTCATGATCCTGGAGTTCCCAGATGGAGCCCCACATTGAGCCCTGCACCAGGATCCCTTCTAAGCTGGGAGCCTGCTTCTCCCTCTCCTCTGCCGCTCCCCCTGCTTGTGCTCTCTCTCTCTGTCAAATAAATAAATAAATAAATAAATAAATAAATAAATAAATAAAATTTAAAAAAAATAAATGCATTCAATCCTCCCAACGAAAAATAACTTATATTCATTGAAACAAATAAACTTGGAATTAACTTGTGTGGGAGAAATAATTTCCCAACATGCTGACATATTACTGAAATGTAATAACCAGAGGAAAGCATAGATTACTCAAGTGTTAAACTCATACTCTTCACAAAGATAGGTTTTGTTATTCACAACAGCATGATAAAATTGCAGATATATGGGATAAATTTGACAAAATGAACATGGCTTCAGCAATGCATGTCAGTTTGTGGAATGCTTAGAAGATGTGAAGTAACATTTTATGTTTCAATGGCTTAGGCTATCAGCATCCATCTGCAAAGTCATTTAATTAAGGATGTTGTTTTCTCTAGTGTTTAACATGTCATTTATTAATGAAACATACATAGATGCACACTCAGAGATGTCAATTTAATACTTAATAGGAGATTTTTACATCTGCTATTTTCGGCATTTTCATATTGTTGAAACTTTTTATAGAATTACAAAATGAAATTTATCTTAAAAATTTTCAGCAAACATCAGAATAAAACAACATCATTCTCTTTTCCTATTTGGGCTGCAGGTGAGCCTTTTGTGGAAAATAGCAATAGCTTGGAAAGAAAATGATACTAATACTTGTAAACATAATTCGGGTAAATGTTGAGTTACCTATAAGCAGCATGACCTTGAGCTTACTTTGATTTGGAATTATAACATCAAGTCTCTAAAGGAAAGTTCCTGCGTAAATTTGTCATACCATATCAAGGGAAAGTAGAGCATTTTAAAAACATAAGTTAGTTAAGATATGATTAATTAGGTCTTAACTAATACTTTGAAGATAATATTTAAATGGATATGCAAAGCAAATAATTGAATAAATGTATATGTGGATGTGTATATAAAATCTTAGTAATTCCCTTTAGATACATGTAATTTTAGCTACCAGTAAATTTGACCTTTTGTTTAAAAATCAGTACAGTAAGACATCATGCTAGAGAGTCATCTATTTCCTTAATGGTAAGTCCCAATGAATGATGATGTATTTAATTCACAGAAGCACACTGATCAATGCTATAATAGAATGTAATTATAATGATCTTTCACATTAACCATTATATCTTTGGTCCCTGGGTATCGCTTCATAAGTGCTCTCCTCTTTTACTAAGTCTTTCTGGCAGGAAGATATTGGTAATCCATGACTAAAGAAAATGCTATAGAAACTAAATTGATTAATATCAAGTAAGGTCATAAGACAGACATATAAAACCAAGTATTCATGCATTTAGTGTGAATTCTTGTAGGTAGGTCAACAATTTCATATATTACTATCCATTAAGATAAAGAAATGACTTTTATTCACTGAATACATTCAGTGAAATTTAAATAGCTAATACAGACCTAATACAAATGAGGCACTTGAGGATAGCCAGTGTCAGTATAATGAAACATTAGAAAAGTCTCTAGTGCCTAACATTTTAGAGTGCAGTTGTAAAGTCAGAGGGAGAGAGGAATGTGAGTGAGTGAGAATTACTGGTAAATGTTAAAGGGAAAAATAACACAAAGGATTCACCATTTTAAAAAAATCATATGCAAGGCACCTGGCTGGCTCAGTCCATAGAGCATGTGACCCTTAATCTCAGAATCGTGAGTTCCATCCCCACATAGGGCATGGAGCCTACTTAAAAAATAAATAAATGTATGCATTTTGCAAGTTAGTTATTTTTCTGTTTTAATTTTCCTAATGCAAAATGGCAATGCCAATATTAGCTACCTGATAGTTATGTGTTTATATGATGACTAACTGAGATAATATGTGTAAAGTGCTTAGAACAGAATCTCATAATCTTTTCTAGGAGGGCATGTAAGGAAGCATATTATTCTTCTCAGGGCTTATAAATTTTGCCAAATGACATAACTTTAAAATCAAACTTTTCAGAATTAAAATAATTTAACCCATCAAGGAATGCAGGGAATGATGAAGCTGGGATTTGTTTTTCTAGAGAGAGTTCAACACACACCTGAAATACAGGATTGATGTGTTCAGGAAATGTTCAAAGAAAAAGGGTGCTATTGCTGAAGAACCTGCATTATTTCAGGGAAGGACATATATAATAGCCCAGTAGCATGGTAACTGAGGGACTAGATTTAAAAGCTGGACTACTTGCCTGTTCTTGTATTTCATTTAAATAGACTAATATATTTCATATATTATGTAACATTTGGCACCTGGCATTTTGAATCAACCTATTGATTGTTAAGATTCCTGTATGTTTACTGTGTAAAGCATAAGTATTTTATTTATTCTTGCTGGGCAATATTCCATTAAATGAATGAATAAACCAAAATTTATGTATCACTAATAGAAATTTGGATTGTTTACCACGTTTGGCATTTTATGAATGAAACTGCTATAAATATTTTGTACAAAACTCTTTGGTGGCAAATGCTCTCATTATTTTGGGACTTTATGCCTAGGAATATATATTCAGGGATAAAGGGTAGGCTTATGATTAGTAGAGCTTGTTGGTAGAGCTTGTTGAACAGTTTTTCAAAATAGTTATGCCAATTTATACTGCCACCAAGCAATATGTGAGAGTTCAATAATTGTGTTTCTTTTAAGATTTTATTTATTTATTTATTTGACAGAGAGAGAGAGAGCACAAATAGGCAGAGTGGCAGGCAGAGGGAGAGGGAGACAGGTTCTCCACTGAGCAGGGAGCACGATGTGGTGCTCAATGCCAGGACCCCAAGAACCTGACCTGAGCCAGAAGGTCACTGCTTAGCCAAATGAGCCACCCAGGTGCCCCTCAAAAATTGTTTTTGTAAGTTATTTAGTTTTAGCCATTGTGATGGGTTTGTGGTTATAGCCGACTTGGAATTACGTCTTGCAGATATCCTTCAAAGGAGAACCTGACACAAAGAAGATAGTTGGCTAATAGCCACCAGCAGTTAATCATATTATCTGCCTTGGATTTTGAGCTCAGACCATGTGCTTTTCTGGTACTATCAAGCCAGACCAAGTAGAGCATTGCTGTAAGATCTTGCAACTTCTCAAAAGTGCAGAATTTCCCTGTGGGCAACATTTGTGCTGCCTCTCCTCTTTGGGCTGGCTAAAACATTCTCAGAACTCCCCTGAAGACTGAGGTTCTTCCTTCCCAATCCTCCATGTTCCTCCCTCTTCTTTCACAGACCTGCACTGAAAACTTTAGTATTTTACTTGCTTCCTCTACCATTGATCTTTTACAGGTGTTATCCCCAATACATCTCATTATATCAACCCTCCTCCTAACCTCAGTGTCCCAGAGGAGCCAATCAGTACAGTAGTGATATTTCACACTGGCCAAAATATTCATTTTCCTAATAAAAGCAAAAGTTGATCACCTTGTCTTATATATCTAATGGCTATGTAAATATCTTCTTTTGTACTACACCAATTCAAGCCTTTTGCTGACATGTCTATTGGGATACTTGCCTTCTTATTGGGAATATTTTTATATATTCTAGATAAGAGTAATTTTTCCAATACAGTACTATAAATATATTTTACCAATTTGTGAATTGCTGACTCACAATTTTGGTGTTTTCTAATGATCAGAATTTTGTAATTTTAATAATAACATTCTTTTCATATATTTTCTTAGGGACAGTGGGTGTTTTCTCTTTATGTTTTTGGTCCTTTTTCTTTTAACTATTTCTTCCTTCTTTACTAATACAGTATTTAATATTCTAATTCCATATCATTTCCATATAAATTAAACACATAACAAAATAAAGGGGATAACAACATGATCGTTGCATTCAGTGCAAAAACTATTTGGAAAAAAAAATCCAACATCCACTTGTGATAAAAACTTTCAGCAATTGTAAATGGAAAAGATCTCACTTAAACACAGACAAGATATCTATATAAACCTTCAATGAATATATTATTTAAATGTTAAATTAAATGTCTCTGTCCTGTTTAGAATCAAGCCAAGGATGTGTACTATGAGACTTTCTACTAAATATTGAACTGACAATCCTAGGAAGTATCATAACAAAAGAAAGGAAAAAAAAGAATATGGTATTTGAAGAAAAAGAAGTAAAGTATCATGATTTGCAAATTTCATGGTTGTATTTATATATATAGAGAGAAAAATAGAAACTATGAAGCTATGAAGAGATGAAAAGAGTTAATAAATGAACTAGGTATATTGCTAGATAAAGGCAAATATATATAAAAACCAGCATTATTTCTATATATTAGCAATAAACCATCAAAATTTGAAACTAAAAGTAATGCTAATTTGGTGTAAAATATAAAAATATAAAATAATGAACTATCCAGGAATTTTTTTAAAGATTTTATTTATTTATTTATATATATTTTTTTTAAGATTTTATTTATTTATTCATGAAAGACAGAGGGAGAGAGAGAGAGAGAGAGAGAGAAGCAGAGGGAGAAGCAGGCTCCCAAGGAGCAAGGAGCCTGATGTGGGACTCGATCCCAAGACCCTGGGATCATGACCTGAGCTGAAGGCAGACGCTTAACCATTTGAGCCACCCAGGCGCCCTATCCAGGAATTTTTAAAAATATGCCATATGTCCACACTTAAAAATTCCAAACATTGCTAATGTGGTGCTTTATAAAATTTGAAGACTCTTTTGATAGCATGAAGGAATACATTAACATTTGTATAGATGAAAGGCAGCACTATTTGTTATTTACAGCTCCAAATGAGAGAAGGCCACCAGGTAGTACCACACAGGAAGTTGTACCTGGGAACAGGGTAACAGCAAGCTGGAACTGTGGGGGGGGTGCTGGGAGGGGGGAAGCTTACATATGGCAGATGAGGAGACTTAGCTAGGTTTTGCAGGCTCACTGTCAATTGGCTAATTTACATGTTCCAGAGCAGAGGACTGTCCCTAGTTGTCTGATATCTGGTCTCACAGGTTATTGGGGAAGGTATGACAGACTTGTGAGATACTGAGTGAGATACTGATAAGGGAAATGGTGTGAACTTAATCAGCTGCTTAAGAAGGGGAAGTGACTAGACTGTACAAGCCTTCAAAACTGAGTTAAATAACATTTTAAAACAAAATTTTAAAACAAAAAACAGTATATTATCTGTGGTAAATGATGATGATTACTTTTTCAAAAATTAATCCAATCTTGCATTTCTGAAATAATATGCATTTCTCCAGATTTTTGTATTTATAGTCAAAAAATATTTACCTATTATTTTCTCATAATTGATGTTTTAATATGAGGTTATCGATAAGAGGATTATACAGGTCTCATAAAATTGCTGGGGAAATGCTCCTTCTCCTATTCTTTGAAGTGTTTTATGTAATATGAGTTTTACTTTTTTTCTTAAATGCTTGAAGGAATTCATTTATGAAGCCATTTGGGCCTGGAGTTTCCTTCGTGGAGAAGTACACTCTGAAATTTGTTAGTCAAATTATTGTCTCTTCTATTTGTATTAATTTCAATCCATCTTATGATTTTAATTATTTGTGTTACTTACAAAGCCAATTCTTCTATAATTTTCTCTGTGTTCTACTCAGTCCAGTGAGAGATGAAAATTTTTTTCACCTTAAGATGTCCTTCTTGAGTAGTTTTTCCATTTTGTTTTGCCCCTACCTGTCCATCAGTTTTTTTAAAAAGTCTTTTAATGTATCTAAATGTTCTTTTTCTCTCATTTCTGACTAATGTTTAATGACAGATAACATTATGCCTGTTGATGTCTTTTGAAGAAACAGAACAAAGGTTTACTTTATGAACATCTAACTTATTTCACATTTACATGTTCACTTTACAGGTTGGGCTTCATTCTTTATATAACTCATTTTAAAATCTTATTGGCAATAATTAATATTTAAATGATACCTAAAATATGCTATTGGTATTTCATTAAAAATCATAACTCTATTACTATCCATCTAATAACATTAGTGATTATTATTTAATACATGTGAAAACTGAACAAGAGTTTTAATAATTGGCTCAAGAGACATATCTACTAAGTGCACACTAGCAAATGACATAGTAAGCATTGAAACAAAGTCTGAATCAAAAACTCTTGTGTTTATCTATGAAATTACATTGAGTCACATGAATGATAATGTAATCTTTAATTGACTTTACATTTTTGAATTCACTAAAGCAATTGGTATGCTTTTAATCAATATCATTGGGCATTGTGCTTGATGCTTTTCCAAGCATAAATCTTCATCCATGGTAAGCCAGTGCCTTGTTAAGGATAGAAGAAAATTATGCTTGTGTATATGTGTCTGGTTTATTTAGCAAAGAAGCATAAAAGACTGAAAGAGTTGTTAGTATTAGCAAAAAAATAAAATAAAATAAAATCTAATATCTCCTCAAAAGTTCCTTTGAAATCCATCTTTTTCTGTTGAGAAGTGTACCTGGAAATGACTAAATGAGGCCCTAATACAAACTGAGTTTGTTAGGCTACCATAATTATATTTTTACCTAGTCACAGAAACATCCAGTTCTCACACCCTGTCAATTTTGTTTGACTCAGGGTTAGTCAACAAATTGAATAAGGAAAACTCGATTTCATTGTTTTGGATATTTTCACCATAAAATTCACTAAAGGTCTAATTCCATTTTTCTAGCTACTTACATACATGTCAATGTGGCTGTCTTAATTTACTCTAAACTCATAACAGCTAAATCTGGGGGGCATTTTGACTTTGCTAAAAACTACTCCTCATAAGCATTCCTAGCTCTTGACATTTTACTCACCAAAACTTTCCTTAAATGCCACTTCTAATCTTATATTCTTAAAACAGCTAAAGATAAAAATTTCAAAATTGAAAATTACAGTCAGATTAATGGTACGCTTTCTGTAAAAACTACTAGTTTTAATAACACAAAGAGATTAAGCACTCCCTCTAAAATCTCATTCTAAAAACATTTATTGAACATTTACTCCATTTTATAACATGTTTTAATAAAAATTAACCTGCCGTACATATTTTACATTGCAATTCTTTTGGATAGTTCTTAGATAAAGCAAGATAAAAATTTTAATCCTTATATATTTTACATGTATTAGCATCTATTTACATAGAGTCTGAACTTCTCTAATTTGGTATTTTGCATAATGTTGTTTTAAATAATGACATTATACTTTTTAGCATGTACCTTCTATATATTTATCGAAATTTTAGTTGGGGATGTTAGAAAATATTTTAGCTTTTATTAATAGTTCATACCCTTGTGGCATTTCAATATTTACATGTGAATATCAGACAGTGGAATAGCATTATTTTTTTTAAGATTTATTTATTTTAGAAGGAGAGAGAGAGCGCACACATGAGTGGGGGGAGGGGCAGAGGGAGAGAATCTTCAAGCAGACTCCTCACTGAGAGCTGAGAGTGGAGCCCAACACAGCGCTCTCATGACCCATGAGATCATGACTTGAGCTAAAACCAAGAGTCAGCTGCTTAACTGATTTGAGCCACCCAGTTGTCCCTATACTTTGTTTTTAAGTGAAATTTTCCCAAACGTGTTATCTTCTCAAAGGCATTAAGACATTTTAAGTTCTGGCTCTATGTCCCATTTTCTCTCCAATTGTTCTTACACTGTTCAGTTGTTCCAAATGAGTCATGTCTCCATACATTTTAGTCTTTTTCTGTTAGAAAAACCCAGCAGAATAGCTGTCCACATCATGCTATAAATACTCATTTCAATCAAAGCTTAAGTAAAAAGTCTCTATATTTCCAAACTAAAAACAGTTTGAAGACATTTGCAGATTCTAAATCTTTCTTATTGTGTGGAGGCAGATTCTAATTTAGAAGGCAGTACCTCTATTCCAGCTGATATATGTTGTTGCCCTTAGAAGTGCAATTAAGCTGTGTTAGTGGAGAGGTCACATCAGAAATCACAGAAATTAAACATTTATAACATTGGATCAAAAGTGATTTGTGCATCACACTGATAATCCTCCATTTATACAATTACCCAGTCCTTAGATTGCTTGGGTCTCGAAACATAAAAACCATTAATAGAGCAAAAATAAGTATGAAATGAGCATTAGATGCAGTTTCTAATGAAAAATGTATTAGTCCATGCTAATGCAAGCAAATAGAAGTTAAAAAGATCAGGGTAAGCACGATCAGCTGCAAGAGCATAATCATTCATGATGCTCCTAGCAGTAGAAAAATCAATGTTTCCAAAGGCTTGGGAATTTTAGCAAAGTGTGTGAAGTTCCAAAAGTACGGTCTGTACTTTACACTGGGGCACCACTTTCTGTTCTAGACATTGTATTTTAATAGAAATATTGACAAAATTATACTCATATCAAATAAATAACTCAATTTTTTTCAACTACCTACTATGTGGCATGCTAGAGGTTGGGTAGGCAATCAAGAATAAAACATAGTTCCTCTTTTATGAACTCAGAGTCTAGTTAAAGGAGGCAGACAAAAATGAATAAATCGCAATACAAGATTAAAAATTATGAATAAATATGTATATAGAATCTCATAGCAAATAGGTGAGAGAATGTCACATCTGAATACATGAAGGAAAGGAAGTATCCAAACAAGGATCATATGGGGGTAAAATGGAAATATTTTCCTTGAGGGATGAGGCAGCAGCTGCATCCCTGCTCATTCCTCTGTAGAGGGTCTACTTGAAAGCAAAATAGGTTGGATAAGGAAACCAAAGGTCTGATTTTACAATGCAAGATTGCAGGCTCTCTGACTCTTGGGACCACATATACTTACCTAATTCTGAAATTAACCTTCTCATAATGTATAAAGGAGACAATCACTATGTGCATCTATTTCTCAAGGAGATAGAGGATTTTTAATTTTTCTTTTTTCCATTTTACTGTTTAAATTTGTGTACAATTCCATCCAGACTTGTAGTTACTTTTGTGCTAATTTAACATATATATGCATGTCTGAGAAGGTTTATTTAATGTTAAATTGTTTTCCAACTTTCTTCTCTACTGATATGAAAAGAACTTTGTTGGCAGATTGTTTTATTTTGCCAGCACTGGACAATTGCATATCAAGAATTTGGCAGAGCAGATTTCTGCATTGGAAAGAAGATTACTAAATTCCTTTTTAGTTGTAAGTTTTATCTTATGATTCAATTGTTTTCATTAAGAGCTAAGTTAAACCGGATATACTAGGGTAATACATTCTTAGTTACTAAAAATGAAAGGATTAAACATAATATGTTTTTTTAAGTTGATGCATTATGATAATCAAAACTATCTACAGCCAGCCACAAAGCTCTCAGTTTCTTCCAACATGAATTGATTATTGTATACTATCTTCATCAGTATGAAATTATACTTCTACTTCAGGGAACTCTTGATAAGGGAGATACAAACTGTAGATAACTTTATTGTTCTGAAAAACCCACATGTATAAACATTAAAGCTTTCCATATTTTTTAAGATTTTTTTATTTATTTGAGGGGGCATGGGGGAAAGGCAGAGGGAGAGAAAATCTTAAGCTGAGCTGAGCATGGAGCCTGATGCAGGGCTCAATCTCAGGACCCTGAGATCATGACCTGACCCTAAACCAAGAGACTGACACTTATCCAACTATGCCACCCAGGCGCCCCTTAAAGTTTTCCATTTTTAAAGATAGCATATCAAGAGACTGTTTATTCTGAAGACTTTGTGAATCACTTAAGTCAAAATCTTTGTTTTATTGTGTCCATTAATACTCAACTATTTTATCATGATACTTACCCAAACTTAATCGAGTCCCTGTGTTCAGAGACCAGATTTAAACAAGTTTTGACTCAAAACATTAAATTATCATGACTTTGCCCCCTCTGCTTTGGGGTGGTGCGAGCACTCTATCAAAGTAGCAACAGTATTGTTTCACAGACATGTTTCGGTAGTATATATGCCTAATGGCATGTATAAACTGTATTGATACATATAAATGAACAATTCATGTAGAACAAAATTAAGAGATTTGAGTCCAATTAAATAAAAGTTCTGTAAACCCAAAGTTATTGCTATGGTGTATGTTGGCAGAATAAGCCACATAAAATAAACCTTACTTGACACTGTTAAAGATTGGAGAAAAAGGTGAAAAGTGAAATTTTAAATCTGTATATCTGTATCTCTTTATCTATATTATCTATATCTACATCTATAGATCACAATAATCCAAGGAGCAAAAAAGGAAAATGCATCTCATTGTCTCCTTTCCCAAGTTGATTTGGTAAGCAAGGGAAGGCAAAGATAAATTTCTTACCTTTTAATCCTGCCCATTCTTCCCTCACATAGACCACAAAAAGTTCTGAGAATGACAAGAAAGAAAAAAGAATCAGACAGAAATCCTGATTTTTTTTTTTACTCCTAATTTGGAGTGAAGCAGATGGTTAGGTTAGGCAGAAATTTGAGGGGTAGATACACAAATTCCAAACATCCTAATGACAGAAGCTACTCATAAAGTTTGCATTTTTCCACAAGGCATGAGAAAAGCTACTCAACGTGTGTGTGTGTGTGTGTGTGTGTGTGTGTGTGTGTGTCCCATTGGGAAGATAACTGGAGAGTGAAATAAGATTATCATCATCACCCAGAGTTCATTATCTCCTTCAGTAAACAGGAATTTAGCAGAAAGGAATTTAAATGAGAAAATATAGAAGGCAAAATCCTCTAGAGGAATATGAAGGCTGGGGAAATAAAATACTCCAGGGACTCCGTTGAAGTTTTCTCTCTAGCTGGACACTAACAGTGCCATGCCCCCACACACTGTTAAGGAACCAGCTGTTTCCTTCTGAGATCCTTCCAAGATCTGTTAATGGAATGGAATGGCTGAGAAGGAGTTAGTGAGGAGTTGTGGTGGAGAAACAAGGAAAGAAGAATATTGTACGACAAATTGCCACTCTTGAAGTGTATCTTTAGGAGACCTTAAATTGGAGGAAAATACAAAGCTAAGTCATGTGATCCACAGAAAAGCAAGAGTAATTTTCCTGTGTGCCCACAAAGGAGTGGAGAACTGGTGAAAGGCACTTAATACTTAAAAAGAAAATTATTCACTAAATAGCCAGGGCAAATAGTTAGAAGTTTCAAAATAATGAACAAAGCAATGTTGGTCCTGAAATAAATTCCAGATGAATAAAAATTTTCTCATTTGTCACCCATAACTTGGAATGATCTAGGAGATCATATGTTGAATGTATCTATTGTAGGTGGAGAAGACAGGTTGCAGACAATAAATGAGGAAATTCCAATGTTGTCAAATTGGAATAATGTTTTTTTGTGAGTTTGAGAATGATTTTTGGACACTTCATAGTCATGAAACTTTAAAGAAATATCATTTGAAGTATTCGCTTTCATTGACTGCTGTCTTGTTAATGTTGAATTTACAGAAAATTTTGAAGAAGTTCATTAACTACATACATGATATGACAGGAGTATTTTCTTTTTAAAAACAGCTAAGTTTTAAAAGTAACTTGTCTCCAAGGGGAACCCTCCTACACTGTTGGTGGGAATGCAAGCTGGTGCAACCACTCTGGAAAACAGTATGGAGGTTCCTCAAACAGTTGAAATGAGAGCTACCGTTCGATCCAGCAATTGCACTACTGGGTATTTACCACAAAGATACAAATGTAGGGACCCGAAGGGGTACGTGTACCCCAATGTTTATAGCAGCAATGTCCACAATAGCCAAACTGTGGAAAGAGCCAAGATGCCCATCGACAGATGAATGGATAAAGAAGATGTGGTATATATACACAATGGAATATTATGCAGCCATCAAAAGGAATGAGATCTTGCCATTTGCAACGACGTGGATGGAACTGGAGGGTGTTATGCTGAGTGAAATAAGTCAATCAGAGAAAGACATGTATCACATGACCTCACTGATATGAGGAATTCTTAATCTCAGGAAACAAACTGAGTGTTACTGGAGTGGTTGGGGGTTGGAGGGATGGGATGGCTGGGTGATAGACTTTGGGGAGGGTATGTGCTACGGTGAGCCCTGTGAATTGTGCAAGACTGTTGAATCACAGATCTGTACTTCTGAAACAAATAACGCAACATATTTTAAGAAAAAAGGAAAAGAAGAAGATAACAGGAGAGGAAGAAAAGGGGAGTATGTCAGAGGGGGAGACGAACCATGAGAGATGATGGACTCTGAAAAACAAACTGAGGGTTCTAGAGGGTAGGGGGGTGGGGGGATGGGTCAGCCTGGTGATGGGTATTAAAGAGGGCACGTTCTGCATGGAGCACTGGGTGTTATGAACAAACAATCAATCATGGAACACTGCATCAAAAACTAATGATGTAATATATGGTGATTAACATAACAATAAAAAATTTTGGGGAAAAAAAAAAGTAACTTGTCTCCATTTTAACATAATGACAATAAAAACTCTTCTTATTACTTAGGATTCAAATGAAGTATAAATTTACTGTGATTCACCTTCCTTAGGAAGATTTTATAGACGATAACTACTAACGGGGCGCCTGAGTGGCTCAGTCGGTTGAGGGTTCAATTCTTGGTTTTGGCTCAGGTTGTGATCTCAGGGTGGTGGGATTGAGCCCCTCGTTGGGCTCTGTGCTCTGTGCGGAGTCTGCTTGTTGTTCTCCCTCCCCCCCCTACCTCCCCCTCCTTCCATGTGTGAGAATTCTCAGGGCACTCTCTCTCTCTCTCTCTCTGGAATAAACAAAAAAAAAATCTTAAAAAATAAATGACTACTAAAAACATTAAAATTTCTTATCAAACTGAAATCTTAACTCCACACAAATTTTACTAATACTTTCCAGTCATGAATGGACTGTACACATATTTAATACATTCTTAGCATCTCAAAGATGTGTAAACATCTTGAAAATCTTTCCGAGATCTGCTTCCCCACTGTATAGCATTCATTAAAAGTATCACACAATTTCTCCAAAGCTGCAATGCCTTTAAAACATTTAGTGTTTTCTTAAGATAATTTTATAAAGTAATATAAATGATATACTCACACACATGAATAGACACCAAAAAAAATAGAGTGAACAGATGTTTGAGTTAAAGTACATCTGTTGGCAAGTAAAGAAACTTTATGTATGTTAAATTTCATCTACCGTTTATTTTTTCCTTGATAGTAAATATTACAACTAAAAATGGTATTTTACCAATTAAAATCATGATTACCAAGAAGGGAATTTTCTACTTTTGTACCCTAAATGTTGCATTTATTCCATATTTTTATCTTATAAAAGACACACAGAACAAAAATCATTTTGTGTATGGGAAGTGGGATTTACCTGTACAGTCATATTTATAATGATTAATTGTAGCTGTATACTATTAGTAATTATTAGAAGAATTGTGTTGGGATACATTATGTCATCAACTGACTACGTTTATTGTTATTAGCAAGAAAGATACTAATTAGAATCACTTTCTAATTACATATCTGCATATTTTATATTGATATAAATAGCTGCATTATTTTCTTGACACCACAAAGAATAAAAAAAGAGTCATGATTTATTGCCAGTTGTGGCAACCTATAAAAAGTCAGTTAAGTAAAGCTGAAGGAGCAAACCCTAAACAATGGTGCACACATTTAAAAAGGGTGCCATAACCTGAAGGATTAAGTGGGTGATATTTATGCAACTGATATTTCCTACATTTGCATATTGTTGGCTTCTGTAATATCTTAGAACATGTTTAAGTTGATCAAATAATTTATTAAAATAGCCTCATGGACATTTTTAATTATAGTAAATAAGCAAAAATATCTATTGAGAATACAATAGATACTGATATTATGTACAAGGGAAAAAGGGAAATATTTTTATTTAAAATGCCAATCTTCATGGGCAGTATCTTTATTTTATTTTTAATTATATATGTCAATATATGATGAAGAATCCCAGCTTTCTCAACTTTCAACATACTTACCCCCAGAAGCCTTTTATTCATTCAGCGACTGGATGAGGTTAAAGGTACTATATTTGGAATAAGAAAATCTAATTTCAAATATTGGAATAGGAACTTATTTTTGCAAAAGTCATAGGTTTTGCATAAATCACCTGGCCTCCACAATTTTGTATAAAACTAGCTTAGAATTTTGGCTTAGGAATTTAGGTAGTATAGAAGCACAGTAGCATATTACATTACACAAACTCAATGTATTTGCTAAAAAGTTGCTTTTCTCTCCTGAGAGCTGCTTACTTTTTCTCAATGTATTTATTCTAAAGCATCAAATTTAGAAGGTACCAGCTAGTTTACTTTTTAATTAAGTGTTCTTACAAACCTATATTTCCTTTTGTAAGACACAATATTACACATTTCAAAATATATTTTAAGCTAAAATGTGAATTATATAAGTTGTATGTATATTAGTAAAATATAGGTAGTATGTTCGATATATATTTACTTTAAGATCAAGGCATGCATTGAAAATAATAGTGTGGAATAAAAGTGTGTGACAGCTGTACATATAATCCCAACAGTTTTAAAAAATTAGAAATCTATTTCTAGTGTTTACTTCTACCTGGTACTAGTTTGGGGTTTCCTGTATGTGATGAATAGGATGGTCTTTGAAAGCATCCTTACTACTTAATTTTTTTCTCCTTTCTGTAAGAAAATGAGTTTCCTTTTTCTAGATGGAATCTTATAAATCATGTATCTTGAAATTGAGAAGTCTCTTTCCCATGCTGTCATCAACTCTGTAAAACAGCTTCTAACAAGAACATTCCCCTATCAAAAACTTTATTCATAACAGAAAGTACTACACATTTCATATCTGTCTCAAATATATATATTTTTTCTTGGATGGCCTTTTCTTAAATTCTGAAGGGAGGGGAAGTGTAAAGAATCTATTCACAATTTCACTGTGATTTTTTTTTTAAGGATTTTACTTATTTATTTGAGAGAGAAAGAGCAAGCAGAGGGAGATAGAGAGCACAAGTGGGGGTGGAGGGGCAGAGGGAGGAGAAGCAGGCTCCCAGCCAGCAGGGTGCCTGACAACATGGGGCTCTATCCCAGGACCCTGGGAACATGACCTGAGCCGAAGGCAGACACTCAACCCACTGAGCCATCCAGGCGCCCCTCACTGTGATTTTTATGTGGGTATATATTTATATATGTCTTTTGCCCATTTAGTCAGGCATTAAGTGCTGATATCTTGGGAAACACTTCTGTGTCGAGTTGAATGTGCAAATATTCATTAAGATCAAGAGCTGTGGAAAGGGCTCAAGGAAACAGGATTGGGCAGAGAGAAAATGAGCACAGTTCAGGTGCAACAGTTTCTGGTGACCTCACATAAACTTGTGGAGGTAAAATGGCCCCTTGGTCACTGGACAGGGGAAATCCTTAAAAGGATGTGATGTGATGTAGTGCATGGTGGCCTCTGCAGGGGAAGCAATTCCTGAGGAGCTGATAGCTATAAAATGTCTGTTGACAGGACTCTCAGCAATTAGGATAAGTCTTTCCTTGAATGGGGACCAAGGTGACACATCTTCACTACACAGAGTGTTGCGAAGCACATAACAGAAAAGTTGGCACTGGCATTTGGATGCTTCTACTGGATTGTTGATAGGTATGTACGTGTGTGAATGTATGTGGTGAGTGTGTGTCAAAGATTTTTCTACCAATGTACTCTTCAGTAAGTCATTTTAGATATTATCATCTTGGGAAGATGAGAGGTAAGTTTTAGTAATTGATAATTATGATTTTCTGTTTATTAAACGTTAGAATTTAAAGTCTGTTTTTTTACTTAAATCTTTTTTATATGTACTTTCCAATTGTTTTCTTTCTGCGTTTGTGTAAAATTGGAATTGATTCTTCACCATATGTTTAAAAGAACACATCATTTAAACCAGTGTGGGGGCATTATCTTTAGAAAATGCATTTTAAATTATCGATTCAATTTTTTTAAAGTTTATAGCAACATTCTAGTTTTCCATTTTTTACTTCAAACTTGATTATTTATATTTTCTTAGGAATTTGTTGATTTTAACTACATTTGTAAATGTAATCATAGGTTGTTCATAATAGTCTCCAATTATCTTTTGCATAAAGATGTGCTTGTTAATCTTAAAATTTACTGTGTCTTAGGACCACAAATCCATACTTTATATTAATGTTTAAAACATAAATATGTTATAAGTTATTTTTGTCCAGAAGAGATACAAATACCTTCTGCAAAGCTTTTTAAAAATCACAAACCTAGGCTTTTATTATGGATCTCAAAATTTATAACTGTGGGATCCTGAGACTCTCCTAGGTGGTCACAAAGCCAAACTTTTAAAATAATCAGGCGAAGAATTACTTGTCTTTTTCATTTTGTTGATATTTTTGCTGGATATGCAAAAATAGTAGTGGGTACCTTCATATATGTGTGTGTGTGTGTGTGTGTGTGTATTTGTAGATATACAATGTATAGTCTATATTTTTATATATATAGCATAGATAATATATATTCACTTATTAATATTCTTTTGAGCAGTAACAAATATTATTTTAAAATCTCTGTATTGAATACACATTTTTTATTAATTTCTTTAAATATCAAACTTTTTTGTTTTGCTTTGTTGTTTTAAATATCAAACTTTTAATATCTTTTTACTTTAAAATATTCTGTGAGGAAATGTGCTTCTGCTGCATACCAAATTACAGTAGTTCTTTCCAGGGAACGTACACAAGACATTGTTTGAGTTGCAAGCTCAAACACATCCTCCTCCCCCCAATCCATGGCCAGCTGTTTTTATTCAAAAAACAACTTGACAAAAAAACTGATTATTCACTTGTGGGTCTTTGGCAGACATTTTCTTTCTTTCTTTCTTTTTTTTTTTAAGATTTCATTTATTTATGTGACAGAGAGAGACACAGCGAGAGAGGGAACACAAGCCCGGAGTGGGAGAGGGAGAAGCAGGCTTCCTGCAGAGCAGGGAGCCCGATGAGGGGCTCGACCCAGGACCCTGAGATCATGACCTGAACTGAAGGCAGATGCTTAACGACTGAGTCACCCACGTGCCCCGACAGACATTTTCTTAAAAATGAACAAGGTGAAACTGTCACTTCATGGAAAACAACCACAGTGTTTGTTGCCAATAATAAAGTGACAGTGTTCAAGCTCCTCAATATTTAAGTTTTCTTATGTGATCAATAGTGATATTAATAAATGTGATTTTTGATAGTGTATAATGTATGACAGAATGTAATGTGTAAATATTTGAGATATCTGCCAACTCCACAAACCATAATTCTACCTCAACTTTGATAAAACTAAAAATAAAATAGGAAATTGTAATTAGAAATTATAGACTTTTCTCTTGGAAGTTGGAGCAATTTCAATTTGGGGGAATAAAATGTAGAAATAGATTGTTAACATGTTATGATAGAATAGGATATTAACTTGTAAAACATACAATTAAAGCTGAAATTAATGATCAGTTCCTAAATGTAATTTATATTTGTTTTTGGAAAAGATTAATTAAAATCTAGGCTTATCAATGGGAAATAATACTGTTGATGTTTTAATCAATTAAATGGGTAGAATTGACATCTATAAACTATTTATCCAACAACAGCAGTTTACACATTCTTCTCAAGCTCATAAGAAGCATTCAAGATACACCACATTCTGGACCATGAAACACACCTTAATATGTTTAAAAGAATAGAAATAATACAATCTTCTCTCAGACCACAATAAAATTAAACTAGAAATTAATAATCCAAAGATAACTGGAACATTCTCAAATTCTTGAAGATTAAACCACACCTCTAAATAACAGAAGTGTAAGGGAATAAATCCCAAGACAAATTACAAATGGTTTGAACTAAATGAAAATAAAAACACAACTTGTCAAAATTTGTGGGATTCAGGGAAAGCAGCTCTTAGTGGGAGCATTATAGGATTAAATACATATACTAGAAAAGAAGGATGTAAAATCAATAAGTTATGTCTCCACCTATGTAAGTAGAAGAATAAATTATGTTCAATGTATTTAGAAAAGAATTCAAATTAGAGTGGAAATCAATAAGTATGAAAAAAGGAAATCAATACAGACAATCAATGAAAAGATCAGTAAAATCAATGTCTCTAGTAAGAGGGGATGAAAGAGGGGATATAACTATAGATCCCATGGGTGGCCATTAAAAGAATAATAAAGGAATACAATGAACAACTTCATGCACACAAATTCGATAACGCAGATGAAATGGACCAATTCCTGAAAAGACAATCTTCCTAAACTCGCATAAGAAAAAATATACAATCCAAATATATAATATCTATTAAAGAAACTGAATAGATAATTAATAACCTTCCAAAACAGAAAGCACTATCCCAAATGGGTTCACTGTTGAATTCTACCAAACATTTAAGGAATAAATTATACCAATTTTCTACAATTTCTTTCAGAAGATAGCAGCAGAGCTAATACTTCCTATGAGGCCATTATTACTTAAATTTCAAGTAATAATGATATTACTTAAATATCAAAATCAGGCAAATATTAGTCTATAGTTTCCTTTACTTAAAGACTTTACTTAAAAACTACAGACTAATATCCTCAATTAAAATATTAGCAGTTGAATCAAACATTGAATAAAAATAATTATTCACCCCCATCAATTTGAATTTACCCCAGGTATGCAATTCTGGTTTAACATTTGAAAATCAATTAATGTAATCTACCACATATTCAGGTAAAAAAATAAAAATCATATGATCATATCAGTAGATACAGAAAAAGCATTGGGCAAAATCTAACAATCATTAATGATAAAATTCTTGGTAAACTAGGAGAACTTCCTTAACTTGATAAAGAATACCTACAAAACCCTACAGGTAATATCATAATTAATGGTAAAAAAATCAAAGTTTTCCCACTAACATAAGGAATAAGGCAAGGACATTGCATCTCACCATTTATTTTCAACATCATACTGGAAGTCTTGGCAAATTCAATAAGGCAAGAGAAAGAAATAAAATATACACTGAGTGGGAAAGAAGAAATAAAACTGTCTTTGTTTATAGATAAAATGTTTCTCTATATAGAAAATCCAAGAGAATCAATTTAAAAACTCCTCATACTAATAAAGTTTACAGTACAGCTGCAGGAAAAAATATTCATATACAAAAGTCCAATTACTTCCTGCATACCAGCAATTAACAAGTGGAATTTGAAATTGAAAACACAATAATGCTATTTACAGTGGCACTCCAAAAAATGAAATACTTAAGTATATATTTTTAAAAAATCACAGGATCTATATGAGGAAATCTATGAAACTCTGATGAGAATCAAAGAAGAATTAAATAAATGGAGAAATATTTCATGATTATCAATATGAAGACTTAACATGCTCAAGATTTCAGTTTTCCCAACTTGATCTATAGATTCAATGCAATTCCATTCAAAATCCTAGGAAGTTATTTTGTAAATATTGACAAACTGATTGTAAAATTTATATGGAGAGGCAAGACTCAGGACAGCCCACACTATGAAAGGAGAAGAATAAAGGTGGAACAGTGATGCAACCCAACTTCAAGACTAATTATAAAGCTACAATAATGAAGAAAATGTGGTATTGCTAAAAGAATAAACAAATACATAATGCAACAGAGAGCCAAGAAATGGGTCCACATAAATACAGTCAACTGATCTTTAACAAAGGAGGAATAGCAATACAATGGAGGAAGGATGATCTTTCCAACAAATGGTGCTAGAACAGCTGACATCCACAGGGAAAAAAAGTAAATCTAGACAGAGCTTTTGTATCTTTCATAAAAATTAACTCAAAATGAATCACAGAATTAAATGTAAAATCCCAGAACCTAAAACTCCTTCAGAAAACATAAGAGAAAATCTAGATGACCTGGAGTTTGGTGATGACTTTTTTTGGATATAACACCCAAAGCATGATCCATGAAAGAAAAATGGATAAGCATTTGACTTCACTAAAATTAAAATGTTGAGCTCCATGAAAAATACTGTTAAGAAAATAAAAATACAAGCCACACTGGGAGAAAATATCTGCATAATATATATCTGATTAAGAACTGTTGTCCAAAATATTTCATGGTATTTTTCTTTTATCATCTGTGTTTTGTAACTCTGTATACAACCTATGATATTTACCTACCAGTTTGTGTATGATATATTTAATAAATACTGCATTTACTGATTTGATGTTTTATGAGTGCTTTTTGATGAGAAAAATGAAACGGATGGATGATACACTGTGCCATAAAAGATAATGTCTTAAGTCTCCTGTGGAACCATTGCTTCAGTTACATCTAGACATTTCAGTAGTCAATTAATGACTGATAGAGCTAAAGATCAATAGCAGTAAGAATAGTACCACCAGATAATGTGTTAAATAAATGTTATTGCTAATTGTAAATGATGTTTATTATAGATCAAGACATAGAATTTACTGTGAAATGCTCACAAATGAAGCTCTGGATTAGGATATTAGGAGGCATTCTTTCAATAATAAAGAAAATAATTAAAATAGATTTGTTAATGGATAGAAAACATATACAAGTCTATCATTAAGAGAGGAGCAGTGGCTAATAGTATTACAAATTAATGTAAAAATATTAATTTAAGCAAATATGACAATAAATTATTGCTTGGCAGTATTGATATAAATTTTTTTTAATTAAAAACAACATTTTCTCCCTCCCTACCTTCTTTCCTTCCTTCCTCTCTTTTGAATTCTTACACCATGATCTCTCAAAGAAAGTACCTGGGATACTCTACCACAAATGTTTATCTGTATACTCCAAGTGGAGAAAATAAAAAAAATTAAGCATAACATATTTACCAACAGCATTATCTGTAAATATAAAATACTATTTGTAAATATATGTAACCATAAAATTTATGCTACTTGCATATTTAAGATGGACAATGTTACATATAAAGTAATTTGTTAAACATGATTTATTGCCCACAATTCAGAATCATAGTTATGTTGGAAGTACATTTAAGTATTTTCCTATCTGAAGAAAAGATAATAGACAAAATGAATTCTTTAAATCACTTCCTAATCTATAATTCTATTTAAATATCAATAAATAAACTAAATTAAAATCAGGCCATAATCATAAACTTCAGTTAGTTTATCTTTCCCCAGGCACTGTAATTGCCAGTAAAACCAATATCTTTGATTGTTTTAAATACAAATTAAAACAATATGCCTGAATATGATTATTAAACTAGAGTTTTTAAAAAGGCATCTGCAGTATGTGAAATTAAGTGATTTACCAATACAAAGGGATTTTTCTTTTCAACTGACGAAAGATCAGATTATAACACAGGTTGTTTAGAATAATGTGAATTTGAATTATCACTCTTAGTAGTTACCAAAGACCTTTCTGTACTTCCTTAGCTATCACAAACCACATGTATCATATCAAATGGCACAAAAGCTAAATTGATCTTCTAAAGTTTCTATTATCTTCTACAATACAGCCATAATATAGAATGATTGATTTTTATTACATTAATTCAATGTAATGGCATTAAAGTTAAATAAGCAGCCAGGATTAAAAAGGATAATTTCTAACTCTTTCCTATTAACTTCAAGTATGTCATTTTTCTCTGTGATTGTTCAAAGTATGACTGATGAAGTCATTGAAAAGATCCTTTCTCTATGTAGACAATGAAACATAACAATGTAATATTGAAATATAAAAGCTAGAAAGGGATTCTCCATAGAAAAAAAATAAGACAAACAGTAGAGTTTTAAGGTTTAATTTTAGGTACTATGAATGAACCATATGGTCTCATCTTCAGCATCTGCTAGTTATGGTGATCAGGTTAAGTATTTTTTCAATAAGTGAAAATATTTTGAATTGCTGCTTTTTTAAGTAGGTGGAGGCCATGCAATAAACTAAAACTAAATGGAATGTGTTGTTGTTTTGCTTTGAAGATCTTGGTTAGGGATTCCTGAAATTTATAATATATAGCTCATATTAAAAAAAATTAAGAATGCTAATAAACTTTGGAGTTCTTTAACATTTTCTAACCTATTCTAAGAGATGCTAAAAAAATGCTTAGGTTTAAAATACACATTTTCATTATGAACATTCAGCAATCAGAATAAAAGATCATTTCAGACAACATCTATCACTGTGATTAAGCATTATACTAATTTGAGGTCATTCGAACTGCTAGGCATTAGAATGTGCTCTTTCTGACAGTGTAATTAAAGGAGTATGTTCACTTCTCTGATGCTTATAAGTTTACATTTATCATGACGCAGACCTGAAGAATTCTCCATTGATTTTTGGAACTAATGAATAAAGTGGATCCTCTTGAGTTTCCTACAGCTGATGAAAAAATTTCAGGGCAGTTGGAAACCTCCTGAAACACTTAAATGTTCCAATGAATTGGAGATTGAAGACTATACCCCGACATCTGTGGAGGTTTCTTAGGACAGTTAGGAGGGGCTTCAGTGTAAATAAACAGGGATTGTGATGGTTGAAGAGGTCTTGCTTTATGGAGAATTAGTATTTATGATGAACCATGCTTTTTGCTTATGTGAACTATTCTATTCTTCAATGCCAATTGTGTAGAACTTAGTAAAATTTGGATTGAAAAGTGTTCTCAAAATTATATTTTTGGAAAATCTATGATTCGAAAGTTGCACCTCTGAGCACCAAGAAGTACATATGCATGGCAAAAACACATCTCTTTAATGATGCCTATAGGACAAAGATGGCAAACATTTTATATGTACATTGCTTTACAGGCTAGTTATTGTAAAACTGCATATATTGTTTATGAATATGATTTTAGATAAGTAGAAGAGTATAAAATTGAGATAATGTTGCAGTATGATTATTTTAAGAAAACCTTAAGAGAGAGACAACGATATAAACTCTAGGGCTTTCTATCTTTTGGTGCACCTGTTGGAGAAACTTTATTTCCCATAAACTTACCTGTCTGCTCTTTTCCATATTATCACCAAAGCAGCTAGGCTCTAATAGAGAAAACTCCGTAACAGAGAAAATGGGTCCTATTCTAAATTTACCAGCCCCTACTTCAAAGTCTTCCTTATTATCATCCAGGAAGAAAGAGTTCTTACCTCTAACGATGATTTTAAATGTACTTAATTTTTCTTACAAGTGCAGATATATTACATGTTTGTTAGAAAGGATTAAAACGGCACAGAAACATATAAGAAATAGTGATTTAGCACTTATAATTTAGCACTTACACCATATGCAAGATCATGTCATAGCAAGTCATAGGAGTTTAGGACAGTAGGGAACACGGGCATTCATCAAAACAATCACTTAAATGAATTTAAATTATGAACTATGATAAGTGTGTCAATAAGAGGTACTTGAGGGCACCGGGGTGGCTCAGATGGTTAAGTGTCTGCCTTCGGCTCAGGTCATGATCCCAGGGTCCTGGGATCGAGTCCCGCATCAGGCTCCCTGCTCCTTGGGAGCCTGCTTCTCCCTCTGCTTCTCTCTCTCTCTCTCTCCCCCCCTCTCTCTCCCTCTGTCTGTCATGAATAAATAAATAAAATCTTTAAAAAAAAAAAAAAAAGAGGTACTTGATACTATGAAACCGGTTGGTCCCTGTTGGAGTTGACAAGGGAAATTCTCCAAAGAAATGAATGGCTCGCTGAGATCTGAAAATGAAGAATAATTAAGTGCAGGGGTCCTCATGCAAACAGGCTCTGGAGTGTAAGGAGAACCCATAAGGAAACAGTGTAAGGAAGACAGCAAGATGGGGACTAGAAAAGAAGGAGCTTGGTGAAATTTCATGAACCCTGTAGTGTTAGTCCAGGACCAGATGGCTTTGTTACACCAAATTATTCTTGTACACCTAATCAAAGAAGAACATTTTCACCTGTTCAAGATGGGGAAAGGTATGCTTCATACTGTGTTCTGATGCAACTGTGTTGACCTCTACCCCCTCAGCCCAATAAGGCTACCCTCTTGTGCTAAAACTAGTTGCAGTGCCGACTTGGGCAAAGTCAGCTACATTCAGATATCATCCATGATGCTTCTCTCCATTCAAATGTGGAATTTCATCCAACTTCTGGCTGCTTTTGCTGACACGCCTGTACTTTCAGTTTGTTTTTAAAATTGTTCCCCTTGGATTTTATCATATTTTACCAGCAGGAAAGTAAGTGCAATAAATGAACAGATCTGTCTATCTATCTATCTATCTATCTATCTATCTATCTATCTATCTATCATCTACCTATCTATCATAAAATTTTCCCTCTTTACTCTTTTTTTAAAAGGCTTTCTCTTCTAGACCTTATAAATAACCAAGCTCACATTCAGATCCAAGGATACATAGTAACCATCAACATACAAAATTTTGTTTTTTAAATATAAATAAGAATGTCGTCATGATATTTGAATCATCTGAAATAAAATATCTGGTAATATTTGGAGCACCAGGCTGGCTCAATTGGAAGAGCATGCAAACTCTTGGTTTCGGGGTTGTGAGTTTGAGCCCCACATTGGGTGTAGAGATTACTTAAATAAAAACTTAAAAAAAAAGATAAACATTAGGGGTGCCGGGGTAGCTCATTCTGCTAAGTGTCTGATTCTTAGTTTTGGCTCAGGTCATAATCTCAGGGTTGTGAGACTGAGCCCTGAGTCAGGCTTTGTGCTGGGTACAAAGCCTGCTTAAGATTCTCTCTCTCTCCCTCTCCTTGTGCCCCTCCCCCCGCTCCCTCTCTCTCTCTCTCTCTCTCTCTCTCTCAAAAAAAAAATCTGGTGATATTTCTTCAATGGGATTGAATACATTAATTTCTGAAGTAAGTGGAAAGAACAGGAAATGGAAGGTAAAAACTAAAATAAGAATAACTCTTCAACTGATTAGCAAAGTACTTCTTTGCCAAGGAGCCAATCACTGTTTTTATATTGTAAGCTTCTTTCTACTAATTTTTGAAATTCCTTATTACCCTTATTCAGTCAAATATGTAAGTATTTAGTTAAAGGTGATTAACAAATGCATGAATAGCTGAGTGCTTTCTTTCCCTTCTCCTAATTCTGAGAGTAGAATTTACTTCTGTTTACTTCATGCTTTGCATATATACTCAAAAGATAAGTTTTTGGTTTATATTTAGGGATTTTTTACATACACCAGAAGAAATTTAGAGTAAACCTATACAGACCACCAAACTGAAAAATCATATTTACTTATGTTCTGGATTTCTGACCCTTATTTCATATGAGTATCAGTGAGAACACAGTTTAAATTCCAGAGGAAAATAGTTGTAAATTTCTATTTCATTCAGAGTTCTCAGAATTTCCCAGAGTGTTTATATTTTCATCAATACTGATCTATTCCTGGAATGTCTTCTTGAAGGCCCTGACATATGAATGATATTAGTCTATTAATATTTTGTTTTTAACGAAAAGTGATATTAGTTATCTTTGCTATGTAATAAAATACCACCAATTTTGTGGCTTAAAACAAAATTTAGATTCTGTGGGACAGAAGCTTGGACATTACTTGGCTGGATCCTCTACCCAGTGTCTTCACAAATCTTCAGTTGAAGGTGGTGCAATCTCATCTGAGGCTCAGAGTCCTCTCCCAAGTTCACTGGTTATTGTAAGTTTCTTGAAGTTGTGGGACTGAGGCTCTCAGCTTCTGGAGATCACCTGTTATTTCCTGCCACATGGCCTTCTCCACAACATGGCAGTTTGTTCTTTCAAGGTCAAGATGAGTGACTGCTGCTTCCGATCTTTTACCTCTAGAGTCTCTTTTACAGGGTGATTGTCTTACAACCACTACCAAAGATAATCTCTCTGTTGATTAACTCCGAGTCAACTGATGAGAGATCTTAATTACATCTGCAAAATCCATTTACCTTTGCCATGTAATGTAATTTAAGCGAAGGGGGGCTATGACTTATTCACAGGTCTGTACTCCACAGAAGGGAATTATACAGGAAATGGACACCAGGGGGCAGAAATCTTGCTGTCATCTTAGAATTCTGCCTACCATGTACATTTAAAAGAAATTTTTTAAATGATACGATTAAGATTATTGTTTCAGGAAAGTGTGCAAATCAAAGTGTTTACTTTATAAGTGATTCACTGTTGTTTTTAGAATATGGTGGTCAATTAAATATTTAATATTTTTCATGTGAAATGACATGCGATTCCTCCAATAGGTAAAATAAAGTCAGGTTTAGGTGATGGGGGGGAATTAAGTCAAAACACTGCTTCCTCATACATGTTTCAATCTGTTAACAATTTGCCAAGGATTTTTAAAGCTTCTACATGAGAAGGAAGGTATTTATTGAATGCGGTTGGAATTAAATGCATTTAGATAAGCTGTGATTTATAATGTTACCAAAATCTCTTCCATTGTCTAGTAAGGAAATGCCTTAAAGTTGGAAGAAGAATCCTGAATTAACTTTTCTGTTACATGAAGTACACTTACTAGTCTCACCCTATTTAAACAGTATATAGGGAGCTCTATCGTTTGTCTTTCAATCCTTGGTCCAAGACTAAATATCAAGTAACTGATAAGGTTTATAGTTTTCTGATTTATCATTGCCATTACCAAATTAAGTTTCATTGCTTAAGTGTACTTGGATCTGTTTGGCACTTTAGAACATGGTTAGGTTTCCTTTTCACAGATTTCAGTGCCTTAGAAGGGCTTATATTATTTAAACTATTTGTATGACTGAAGATACACTAATTTTAAATGTTCTTAAAATTTTAGAGAGATTAATACAGCTCAATTCTGCCATCACTGTTTTGTATTTTTTAAAGATGTCTTGATAAGTGCAAGTTGTAAAAGGAAAATTATGATACAGAAATGATCTGTAATAATATTCACTCCATTGTAAGAGTTCATCTTGCTAAACAGCTTCTCATTAAATAAATCAAGCATTTGGGGGCATGACTATAATTATATGTTCCTTAATGTTAAATTTATTCAATATCTATTTTTCAATTAGCTGGATGGAATTTTGTCTTCCAATATTTAACATGCATATGGTGCATACTGCTGTGTGAAACCTAAATCCTTTGGTTTTGCTTTACATGATTAACATTTCACCCAGCTTAATCTGTATATTTGATTTTAAACTTCTGGGATGGTCTGTGATGCATGCTCGGAATGAAAAAACAACAGCCTCAACTCTGAGAAGATCATTCTGTTATGGTCTTACTAGCAGAACTGATCCATCTGCTCTCAACTTCTTGCACTCTACAATTCACTTGTATATGTGTCTGTGTGTGTTTCATTCACATTCTGGCTTCTGCAGAAAGCTTTGGTTACCTTTCAAATGCAGTAAGAGATGCCGTCAGTTTATTCATCTGTTCCCGCATGTAGAGGACCAAGAAAGAGACCAGAGAAAGTAATTACAAATTTCTATTTCTGAAAACTTCCTACAACTGTATTGAATGAAACAAAATCAAAATAAGGACAAAAACAGCCTCAAGTGTGGTGTTTTACAGTGGGTGGGTGGGGAGGCGGATTTAATGACCATACTGTGTAAGAGTATGTTTCATTAGGTGAAAATTTCAACACTACTCAAAAAGCTGCTTGTCTTTGCATTTATTCTTTATCTCTTCCTTTTCAAGTACTGCACAGGAACTGTGTGCCTGTTGCCAAAATATTCTACACAATTTTTAAGCAAGAATAACCCGAAGTAACCAGAGTTTTAATTTAATTTTTAAGATTCTTCACCGCAAAGCTCACAAGGGAATAGAGTCCATGTTTCCAATAGTAGAACATGGGCTATTCTTAGGTATGTATTTTATTTCGTCAATTCCCTGTCCCTCTCTCCCAAAGCCAGTTGCTAGTCCGGTTGAGAATATGGTATATACTAGCAGCCTATTTCCTTACAAAAAGTACATAATAACTTCCCACGAACTTGAAAACCAGCACACAGTCTTATAACTCCTGATGCTGATGATGAGTTGTTACTTTTTCAGCAACCATTACAAAGATTCTCAGTTTCTTCTGAACCAAGGCCATCCTCAGAAGTGGGTATAACATCACCATGGATGGTCTTGTGAGCATAAGATAATACACTTTGTTCATGGATTAGAAGATTTATTATTCCATTCAACAGATATGTGTGTCACATGTACAGTGTATACATCACTATGTCAGTGTCTGGTGTTAAAAAAAACAACGTTCAGTAAAAATATGTTCAGGAGGAATAGCTTTTATGGAAATGAAAATTAAAACCACAACAAGATATCACTATGTACCTATAAAAATGGCTTAAATGAAAAAAATGTGCTATCACAAAATTTTCTTTTGGGCTTAAAGACTTTGAACCCCAGAAAGCTAAAGGCAAAGCCCAAGGAGACAACTGCTCTTTCAGACTATATCATTCATTCAAACTAGCAAGTAGTGCTTGAGAGGCAGCAGCAGGGAGGCAGATTTAATCCAAAAGGGACTCTTTAATTTGAGAAAATGAGGAGTGACTTATTTTTTGCTTTGTTCCCTCTCAGTGGACTTTTTTTTTTATTATTATGTTATGTTAATCACCATACATTACATCATTAGTTTTTGATGTAGTGTTCCATGATTCATTGTTTGCGTATAACACGCAGCGCTCCATGCAGAACGTGCCCTCCTTAATACCCATCACCAGGCTAACCCATCCCCCACCCCCTCCTCTCTAGAACCCTCACTTTGTTTCTCAGAGTCCATCGTCTCTCATGGTTCCTCTCCCCCTCCAATTCCCCCCACTTCATTCTTCCTCTCCTGCTATCTTCTTTTCTTTTTTTTTTTTTAACATATATTGAGGAGTGACTTTTAATGGAACATCAGCTTTCCTTCAGACATAAATATAAATGAGGTTAAAAGCAATACCAAGGTGAGCTCTAGATAATATCTAAACATTTGGCATATCCCAGTTGTAGTTTATCACTTTAAACCCCACTGCTCAATTTTTAAATTATGTGCAAGGAAAAAAAAAAGTTATTACAAAAGAATGAAAATACTCATGTACCACAGACTTAGCAGAAGAATAGTTAACATATCTGCAGTAGAAATTTGGCATAGACTTGTTATACAGTGACAGTTATTATTTTGTGACCATGGGTTGCAGTGTGTTTACTTTAATACAAGCTTATGGATATGGACTACCTCTTAATCACACCCCATTATTGCATCTGTCTTCTTTGTAAACTTTTGTGTTTAATTCACAATGCAATACCAAATTGCAGGTCAATGTAATGGGTCTCAACTTTTTTATTCATTCTTACCAATAATTATGTTGTAAATATGATCACATAATAAATAGAATGGTGTTCTTTAGCACCATCTAGCTTACTTTTTGAGCAAGTCACACAATGAAATTTATCTTCTATTACACTGGTAATGACAATTTTAGAGAGTATACCTATGAAGGTCTATGAAGATAGGTCAAAATGACTACAAGCATTAATGTCGTGTAAAAAATTACCTTATGCACACTGTTGCCTTCTCATAGCATTAAGGGATTTGTCTTTATGTACTGTCACTATGACTTAAGAAATCATTTTCTTTGTGCTAATTGCAAGAAGTGCTTCATTTAAGTGGGAACATTTCACTTAATTGCTCTTCAGGTGCTGAGAATCTTTAGAACTAATGTATTTTTTATCAATGGAGATTGAGAGCACTTTATAAAAATAATTTATTAATTCTTACTTTATGTCATGAAATTAAAGTTATTGACATTGCCTTGAGAGAAAAGAGCTAAGTCATATACAGAGTAGGGAAACAAAATTAATATGTTGACCTATATTTAGCTGATAAACACAGTTAATCATGGAAATTAACATCTATTGTTTACCAAATACCTTTTGGGGAAAATATTTTGATCAATTTCTGATTCTGATATACTAGGCTATTTTGATATCTCCAAGCAGTTTGCATTTCTGTGCCATTTAAATTTATCTAATCTGCTTGAGGTTGCCACTCTTCAATTTCCTTTACAATAGCTGCAAGTTACTACCCAATTTATGCCTGTTTCCAGACCAGCAAATCTATTTAGGAGAAAGCACAGAACTCTGAGAAATGCAAGACATACACTAGTGTAATGTATTGTATAAAAACACTTTATGCGTGTTAGTTAAGAGAAACATTAAAGCAACTGGAATTTCAAAAGTAAGGTTTTAAAAAGTCAGTAATATGGATACTCAAGCAAATATCAAAATGTTTTAATATACTATGTTTATAACTATATAATTTGGTTACCTAATGTTAGGTGAATGAAATAAAAGAGGTCTAAAATAATCCATCAGTATTAGAAGTTGCATAATATTTGTTAAGATGGGTACATTTTACAATTTTCTCATTGAAAAAAAATTATTCCTGATATGCCTGGCTTGAATTGAAACTTAGAATTAAATATAATGGTGTTAGTTTGGTTATCAAAATTATATAAAATTTTAAGGTATTAGAATAATTAATCTCCAGTCTTACTCATTCACTTACCCAATAAGTATTTATTTAATAAACATTATTTTACAGTCACTGTCCTAAATGAGAAGAATTTGGTGGTACTCAATGCAATTAAAGTCTCTGAACTTAAAGAGCTTCTATGCTAATAGGGGGGTACAAAATATGTGTGTGCGTGCATATGCACGTGTGTAAGTGTGATATGTGAAATAGTGTTAAGGGATGTACAGGAAATTTAACTGAAAGTGATAGTGACTTTTTTATTTTCTTAGATTGGATAGGCAAAGGAGTGACATTTAAGAAGAAATTTGAAGGTCAAAGAATCAACCATAGAGGAGAAGGAAGAATATTCCAGGAAATTAGAACACCTATTTAAAAGACTCTTAATGGCTAAAAGTTTATCATATTTGAAAAACTACAACTTCAGTGTGACCTTAACATAGTAGGTAAGATGAAAAGTGATGAGTATACGACTGGGGCCAGACCTCATAAGGTTTTCTAAACTAGGGGAAGGAGTTTCAATCCTTCTTCCCCCCTTTCCCTTCCTCCCTCCCTCCTAATCCCAGTGGGAGTTCACAGTGGCTTTTATTAGGATCTTGGTAAAACATATGTAACAACAGGGACAGAGTCCATATATGTTTGCAGGTAGTATAAATGGGATTGTTTTATGAAATAAATTTCAGAATGTGTAGTTGGGAAAAGGAAAGTATCGAGGGGAATAAAATTACTTTAGGCTTGACAATTGTGTGTTAGTGTTTTCTTAACAACTGGATGTTGATGTTGCCTTTTACAAAATTGAGAGACTGCTAAGTGTGTGATTTAAGTGATGGCAGAATCAAGATTTCTGTTTTGGCTTTTTCAGTTTTGAGATGTTTGTCTTGTTGAGGTGCAAGTAATTATTGATATGTATCTAGTGTTTGGACTAGAAGTCAGGGTAGGAAATATACCTTTAGGAAACATCTTCACATGCATGCACTTTTTTCTCCCAAGAAACAAACCTATAAGCCTACTTAAGATAGGTTCAATCACTGGTTTTATACGAGATGAGAAAGAAAAATCCTATTTTTTATTTTGTTTTGTTTTCTTTCCATTTAAAAATAGCATATTGATTATAGGAAATTTTAAAGCAAAGTAAGGAAAAAAGCAACGGTCTCGACAGGAATGAACATAACAATTAATAATTTGTTGTATTTATTTATAGATTTTCGATAACAAATTATAAAGGCAAGAATGTTTACTTGGTAACATTGTTGCAACTAAAATATCACCAAACAACTTTAATATAATCAGGAAGTTATTTTTTGTTTCGGTAACTCTAACACTAGTTCTATTCAAGAGGCACACTTACCTCACTCATCATTTCCAAAATTCTGTCCCCCATGCTATTTTCTTTACAGGACTTCAGACTCAACAGCCCAGTACATGAGAGAAGCAGAAGTGAAATGTAGCTACTATGGATAATGTTTAGCTAGATGCAGTGTTCAGGAAAAGCATTACACAGAACAGAATATCCCAATCTGTTCCCCCTACCCAAACATTTAGCATTTTCTCTCCTCTCTCCTCTGTTCTGTAGGGGAGGCAGCTACTCTTCAGTACTTAATTTAATTTATAATATTTTGCTGATGGCCAGACTTCCATATTTTCCCACATTATCCTCTTAGCATCTGCCCTTTTCATTCCTCGATCATTGTCTATAAGATTAAAAAGTCTTTATTCTGGAGCAAAGCCTTGTTTTTTACCCCATGCTCTGCCAACCTGGAAACAGCTCCAGTTTTATCTCATATTTATACAGAATGCCAAATCCTGTTCCCTTACTTGTCTCAGCTGGGGAGCCAAGAGTGCATAAAGCAGCTGGTGGCAAACGTGTATATAGCAAAGAGGTAGGGCAGACTCTCCTTCTGCAAAATTCAATGCTGTACTAAGATTTTGCAGTTAGGGGTTCTTCCCTCTGGAGGAAACCAACCCAATTGGCTCTGTTAAAACTCATTTACTATACACAACCTCTCCCAGATGGTAGCCTCTGACACCACAGAGTGCCCGAGGCAGAGTTGTGGTTGTAAAGATGTACCTATGAAAGTGATAGCGTAAGGAATACTTTTTTAACAAGCAGCTGGAAAAAGGCATTTAGGAGATGGAGACTTTGTCACTCTGCTCTTCAGACTCAGTGGTAATGCTGTTACGCTTTGCAGTTAGCATAAAAACTGAGGTGCTATTTTGCTCATTTGTACATGTGTTAGAGATCTATTTTAGGTTTTCATTGTTTTTCTATAAATGTGCAACATGCTTTTGAAGACAGAAATGCTACAAAACTTTGCATATTTTGTTCATAACGCAATCTTTTGTTTTGAGGAGATTTCTCTTTCTAAGCCTATGAATTTAGGTCACTTTGAAGTTGAATTCTCATAGAAAGCCATTATCACATTGCCTATTGTCTTTCTTCTCGTATTTTAACCTTAAAGATTGAAGGTCACATTTACTGTGCATCTACAATGTTTTTGCTCATGCCTCTAAACTCCGTCTATATATTTTCTATTGATTTCAAAATTAAATCCAGACCTGGGTGAGTGATATGGGACAAAAAAGGAGGGGGTGTTGAAATGAATAACTTAGTGTGCCATTCCATATTTGCAAAGAAATATATTAATAACAATCACACTTAAGGGGCTCCTGGGTGACTCAGTCATTAAGCGTCTGCCTTCGGCTCAGGTCATGATCCCAGGGTCCTGGGATCGAGCCCCGCATCCCGCTCCCTGCTCAGCGGGAAGCCTGCCTCTCCTTCTCCCACTCCCCCTGCTTGTGTTCCTGTCTCACTATCTCTCTCTCTGTGTCAAATAAATAAATAAAATCTTTAAAATAAATAAATAAATAAATAAATAAATAAAATAA
>NW_027397069.1:35581294-35618855 GCF_003265705.2 Callorhinus ursinus
GACTCAGTCATTAAGCGTCTGCCTTCGGCTCAGGTCATGATCCCAGGGTCCTGGGATCGAGCCCCGCATCCCGCTCCCTGCTCAGCGGGAAGCCTGCCTCTCCTTCTCCCACTCCCCCTGCTTGTGTTCCTGTCTCACTATCTCTCTCTCTGTGTCAAATAAATAAATAAAATCTTTAAAATAAATAAATAAATAAATAAATAAAATAACAATCACACTTAAGACTTTTTTTTCTTGATTTGGTAATATCTTGCTAATTGTTTTGTTCTTTTAAAATAAATAACTCTCTTTGTTCTTTTAAAATAAAAGAATTGTCTTTGTTCTTTTAAAATAAAGCTGAGTCCTTGGGATGCCTGGGTGGCTCAGCCGGTTAAGGGTCTGCCTTTGGCTCAGGTCATGATCTCAGGGTCCTGGGATTGAGCCCCACATGGGGCTCCTTGCTCAGCGGGGGGCCTGCTTCTCCCTCTCCCTCTGCTGCTCCCCCTGCTTGTGCTCTCTCTCCCCCTCTCTCTCTGACAAATAAATAAATAAAATATTTAAAAAAATAAATACAAATAAAACTGAGTCCCAGAGTAAGTTGCAGATTGATAGTTCACGTATAAAACATGATATAATCATTTTGATTTTTTTAAGTATCTCCCTCATCCAGAAGAGAATAGACTAAAACCAGCAGAATGTAAATTCTTAAGGAATTCAAAATAACTACATTGAGGAAACTAAATCAATTTTAAAATTGATCTTCTAGTGTATAATAGAATTTTTTATTATAGCTTGATTTTTTTTCTGGAATATCAGAGTTTTGAGATTAGGATGTCAAGATTTTGGGCAGATTGTAAAGTCAGTTCATAATGTAAGTGATTTGACAATTAGCTTTATGCATAATTATGTCATTTATTCACCCATTAAATGTACTGATGGTCTACTATGTGCTAGATACTGTTGAAATTGCAAGGGTACATTTTTTTTTATTATGTTACGTTAATCACCATACATTACATCATTAGTTTTTGATGTAGTGTTCCATGATTCATTGTTTGTGTGTAACACCCACTGCTCCATTCAGTATGTGCCCTCTTTAATACAGCCAACAGGCACACAAGTGAGACATTTTAAAAGTATGGCCCATTTGGCATAAAGTAAAAGTTGTGTGAAATAGCTAAAAATTTTAAAAATCAAAAGCCACCTAATCTCACTTTCACATAATAGAGATAACAGGGAAACAAGAGAACTGATTCTATAATTTGCTAAGAAACTGACATTCCAGAAAGAGGCAAGAACTTATCAATGTAGAATAATATAAACAGAAAAAATGATTATAGCCAAGTTCTTCCAATTCTCGGTGACAGATTCATTTGATTTTGAATTGCATGGAAACTCTACATCCATCAATTTGCTTTTATTCAGAGATATTTCTGAGGGGGATTTTGCTAGACTGTTGTTCTGGAAATTAGTTTTCTGAGTTGCATATGCCAGAATGGCACTCCTGGAATTTGTTTTTAAGTAAATGCCTTTGAGATTATAAAGAAATACACAATATACACCATCAAAAAGTTATTTTCAATCAAATAATAAAATGTTTTTCATGTATATTTTATATCCCAACTTAATAATAAAATAATTTATATTTTCACCAGATGTCTTTATTATATCAGTCCAGATTTTTCTATTTCTCATGTGAGATCAGCACATTTCATATACTACACATTCGGGAAATAATAGAGAAAAGTAAAAAATAAGAATTTACAAGCTTGTGATTGTTCCAACTAATAGGACCCTAGTAGATTGTTCAAATAGTAGCTTATCAAAGATAATTTCAAAATATTTACAAAATTTACAAATTACTATAATGAATACACACTAATAATTAATTGTTTTAATTAAACATTGAATTTGTAAGGAATAACATTGAAATAAATTGAAAATTAAAAGAGAGAATTTATGATGGGGTCTTACTTTTCAACAAAAAGAGCTGTGCTTTGGCTAAAGTCAAAAACAAATCTATACTCTAAAATATTCTTTCAGCATATATCTGCATCTTTTTGTCTCTTCATTTCTCTTTATAAATATATTCAATTAAATCAATACAATAATTAAGTAATTCATAAATTGATATTAAGACAATCCAAATATAGATAATATCTATAACTTTAAAAATCTGATATTGAATGGGCTTTATTTTATTTTTAGTGTCTTGTTTTGTTGCAAAGTTTTATTTAAATTCTAATTAGTTAACATATAGTGTAATGTTGGTTTCAGAAGGGATGGGCTTTATTTTAAAATAATGTTTGTTGATCCTACAAATTATTACATCTACTTCTATTTTGTTTTATTTCTTTGAGGGTTCCCTTTAATAGTCTTTGATAAAATAACACATGCAGTAAGTTCTGCCACATTAATATAATGTCAGATTGAATGCAAAAAAGAAAGCTCAAATACATTGAATAATTCTTTGTGGATCTTTAGCAAGGCAGTAACAGTGGTTTCCACATTTGAAATGCTAACAAATTCAGGGTGTCTGGGTGGCTCAGTCAGTTAAGCATCAACTCTTGATCTCATCTCAGGTCATGATCCCAGGGTCATGAGATCGAGCCTTGTGTCATCTCACTGGGCTCATGCTCAGCAGGGAGTCTGCTTGAGATTCGCTCTCTCCCTCTGCCTCTGCCCCGCCTGGCCCTTCACTCTTGCACGTGCTCTCTCTCTCTCTCAAATAATAAATCAACAAATCTTTAAAAAAAGAAATACTGACAAATCACAGAAAGTCCCTCCATACACCTTATGATAAACTATTAGCTTAAATTCCACAGCATAATAAATAAACAAAAATAATTTGCCTATGCAAATAAATATGTGTTTTCTAATACTGATTAGTATATTATAAGTTAAAACTCACAGATACATTTGTCATACTTTGAATTTTTGAAGAAGGATGCTGTAAATTGTGTGAGTTTTAAAAATCCATTTGATATATATTGAGGCCCTACAGATTGTCAGCCTTCTAATTAACTGCTGCCAAGACAAAATAATACCTAAAAACCCTAATTTTGCCAATTTTGAGTTCACAATAATTTATTTTATCATTTTACAGAGAGATAAACCAAAATCCAGCAGGACTAGTGCTTTGGAGAAACAGAGCACACAAGGTTTACAGACAGATGTAGGGAAGCCACAGGGACAGTAGCAGTGAGGGGAACTGTTGAATGGAGGAAGAGCCCTTATCATTATGAGGTCAAAAAGGGCAAGGAGAGGGTATGGTTGATGAAATCTAGAAAGAGAAAGTTGGAAAGGTCTTCAGATTGTGGCTATGGCCTTTGGCGGTGGGGCTCTGCTTGTAGAAGGTGAACCCAAAGACAGGAAACTGGAGAATGTAATAATGCAACCCCCCACTCCTCCCACCCTCTGATCGCCTTCTTGACCTCTGGTCTTACTCGTTGGCTTAAATCAACTGGAAGCAAGAAGGCTTTGGGGACAAATTAAATACACTCAACAGCCAACATCCTGGGGCACTGAGCAAGGTATAGCAGGATGGAGAGTGAATCCAGATTGGCAAGCGAATGATATCGCACATCCTCCATTCTTTCCATTCTTTTTACCCGAAGCATACACCCCCTTTTTTACTTCGGGTGAAATACTGTATTCCCAGTACCGTCTTTCATCCTCTATTATATATTCATAAGTGATATTAATTTGAACATACTCCTCCCAGAAGCCTAAAATATTAGCTTTCTAGGGTTCTTCATATGAGGTCGTGGGAGGGGGTTGATAAAAATGAAATAATTTATTATTTCATAAAGCATATTGCCATAGTCCTCTCTTTTATATTTAGTCATAAGGCTTAATATTGTGATCATATTCACCATCTCCCTCCTCTATGTTCCCTTTAACTTCAGCTGGACAGGGTCTTCTACCTACCAACTCTCCACTCTCACATTATCTGAGTCCTTTGGGACCTTATCTTTATTGAGTTGAATCTTATTAGGACTATTGGGCAAGAAGAATTAAAAAGCACCACAGTGAGTTATATTGGTTAGAAATTTTTTTTCATTGTCCCTAGTATGAAGCAATTTTTTTCCAAGTAGAATTGATATACAACCTTCTCCTATGCTGTAGGCTCAGTGGACAAGGACCCCCAAATGCCCAATGACAGCCTTAGCTTCTATTTTGTCAGAAATGTGACTTACTTCTCTCAGAGAAGAATTCATCCTTCTGGCACTAGAACCTACCCCCATCAAGACCGTAGGGAGAAAAAAAAAAGATTTCCTTTAGTCAGATTATAGTTTTAATAGTGTAATGAGTCAATCCTTTTTTCCCTTGGTCTCTCTTCATTTTGTCTGTGGGATAGATGTCACCAGAAAGAGACCTTTGGTTTAAAAAAGCATACTGTCAGTGGGAATTCAAACTGATGCAGCCACTCTGGAAAACAGTATAGAGGTTTCTCAAAAAGGTTAAAAAAGAACCACCCTACCATCCAGCAATTGCACTACTTGGTATTTACCCAAAGGATACAAAAATACTGCTTCGAAGGGACACATGCACCCTGATGTTTATAGCAATATTATCTACAATAGCCAAATTATGGTAAGAGCCCAAATGTCCATGGACTGATGATGAATGCATAAAGAAAAGGTGGTGTATATATATATAGACACACACACACACACACACACACACACACACACAATAGAATATTACTCAGCCACAAAAATAAATGAATGAAATCTTTCCATTTGCACTGACATGGATGGAGCTAGACAGTGCTATGCTAAGCAAAATAAGTCAGTCAGAGAAACAAATACAGTATGATTTCACTCATATGTGGAATTTAAGAAATAAAACAAATGAACACAGACAGGGATAAAGAGAGGAAAACCAAGGAACCGACTCTCAACTATAGAGAACAAACTGATGGTTACCGGGAAGGGGTGGGGGGGTGAAGGGGAGGTGGGGATGGGTAAAATAGGTGATGAATATTAAGGGGAGCTCTTGTGATGAGCACGGGTGTTGTATGGAAGTGTTGAATCACTAAACTCTACACCTGAAACTAATATTACACTGTATATTAACTAATTGGAATTTAAATAAAAACTTAAAAAAATAAAATATATAAAAGTACACTCATCATGTGGGACAGCATCTCAGTTATATGGTTTCTTAAATTAATATTGTTTGGCCATTTCACCAATGCCAGCTCCCTCTGATGATGGAGAATAGTCAGGCCAGTTAAATTGTGTGGGAATGAACCTATTTTCTTTTGCAGGATAGTCATGTTTGGATAAAGTCACCTCTGTAAAACACAGAAGTGATTAAAACACTTTTGTTTTGAAAGCATTCAATAACTTCTCATTTCCCCTAAAATAAAACTCAAACCTTTATTATGAAATATAAATTTCAAGCTTTAATTTTCCTTTTGTTTTTATTGTGTACTAACAATTTCTGGATTCTCAAATTAAAACTAGATTAAGCCACTTGCTCTTTATTTTTTTACTCTTTCAGACTTTTGTCTACAGTTCTGCATTTCTAAAAATATCCTAATTCACTATTTCTACTTATCCAACATTCATATCCAACATTTATTATTAAAATTCAGCTCAAAAACCTAGCTCTTCTAAATTTGCTAGAACCTAAGGGCACTATATATATATTTTTATAAACTTATAAGTTTATAAACACACACACACACACACACACACACACACACATATCCCCCCCTTCCCCCGCTGTGCCTTGTTTCTCTCTGTTGAAATATCTGAGAGCAGGGGCGCCTGGGTGGCTCAGTTGGTTAAGCCTCTGCCTTCGGCTCAGGTCATGATCCCAGGATCCTGGGATCAAGCCCAACAAGAGGCTCCCTGCTCAGCAGGGAGTCTGCTTCTCCCTCTCCCTCTGCCCCTGCCTGTGCTCTCATTCTTTCTCTCTTTCTCTGTCAAAAAAATAAATAAAATCTCAAAATAAAAGAAATATCTGAGAGCAGTTAATATACATAGACTCTAACTCTATGTGACTCTGTGGCTCATTTCTGATTTTAAGCTCCTTGAAGCCAGAGATTACATTAGATAATTTTGTGAATCATGGTACCAAGCTTAATAGGTTTTCATCAGTTCTTTATTGAATTTGAATTAATGCAGAGTTTTATGTTAAGAAGAGTATGATAAAATCATAATGATAATAAGTCAATCATACTTTATGCTTGAGTTACAATTTGTTTTTCATCCTTCTTTTTGAGGAATCAATGTCATAAACAGAGTGCTTAAATTGTCCTATTTGTATTCCTGATGTTTTGTGAGGCATATTTTTTTTGCACATTTTTATTTTACTATGTTATGTTAGTCACCATACATTATATCATTAGTTTTTGATGTAGTGTTCCATGATTCATTGTTTGCATATAACACCCAGTGTTCCATTTTGTACGTGCCCTTTTTAATACCCATCATCAGGCTAACCTATGCTCCCACCCCCCTCCCCTCTAGAACCCTCAGTTTGTTTCTTAGAGTCTAAAGTCTTCCATGGTTTGTCTCCCCCTCCGATTTCCCCCCATATTTGATGCTTCTCTGCTATCAATTTTTACTGAAGTGGCTATTCCAAGCAGAGAGGCAAAACATCTTCAAAGTCTCCTGCTGACTTAGTGAACAATGAAAATACTTTTACATAGGTTAGGGAGTACTTAGGACTTATTTGTTATCCATGATGATTAAATTAGTAAACATTTATTAAAATACTGAATAAACCAATACTTTAATAGGATAAAAGCATTTTACTGTAAGCGTGTAAGATGGTTGCTACTTTTGGTGACTAAAGTAGGTGTAATCATTTAGTTCTACAACAGACTTTGCTAATTACAAAAGCGTGAAGAGTTTTAAAAATATTTTTAAAATTGAGATGACTGTACAAAAATGTTCATTTGTGTATATTTTCTCTAATTGTCTTATATTGTAAAATGTTCACCCAATAGTTATGTGAAGATGAATGTTGAAAATTTTAGTCCCAAAGACATTTTAAAAAATTCCTGATTATTACAACTAGATAATAATAATTTGTCAAGAATAAATGCAAAATTGGATGGATATTATAGTTTTTACTAACATTACATGAGACCATAATGTTCACAAATTTAAGGTAAAACAAAAACTTGTGATTTAAAATTATATTATTTTTTGTGTAGTTTTTATCGTATTTTGAACTTTAATAATGTTCTTTGCTATCAATTTTGGCATGAAATATCGAGTTGATGTTGAGTATATTAAATTTTTGCATTGGAGGCACTTGGGTGGCTGTCAGTTCAGCATCTGCCTTCAGCTCAGGTCATGATCCCAGGGTTCTGAGATCGAGCCCCGCATCGGGCTCCCTGCTCAATGGGGAGTCTGCTTCTCCCTCCCTCTGCTCTTCCCCAGCTTGTGTGCAGTCTCTCTCTCTCTCTCTCACTCTCTCTCTCAAATAAATAAATAAAATCTTTAAAAAAATAAATCTTTGCATTGAATCAATTTTTGAAAACTTAAGCTTAATATTAGTAAGTGTAAATGTGCTAAAATTAGGAAATTTGGCAATTTATATATATGTATATATCATGAAATTGTTCATTAGTTTGTCAATTTTTCACTCATTCAACAAATACTTAATATATTGACTATCCAACAGCATTGGAAGACTCTGAAAAACCAATGATAAACAAAACAAATACAAACACCCTGTCATGATGCTTAAAGTTAATCAGAATCTTAACAAATGACTATAGATAGATCATAGCTACTTACATGGATGGATGAAAAAACAGATAGATGGATAGATAGATGGATAGATAGACATAGATGTGTAGTTAGATTAATCAATGTAAGTAAACACTGAAGATAAATTTAAGTGAGTATGACAGGAATACCTCCTTGGAATCTGAGAGTCAAATTAAGTCTATTTGAAAACGAAAAACTTAATAGGAGGTCACCAAATGATGAACAGGGAAAGGAAGTTTATGGAAAGAGAAGAATGTTTGCTTTGGTGTGATGCATATTTCATTGTGTTCAAGAAATTTAAAAGAAAGAAAGAAAGAAAGTCCACAGTAAGTGGAACTGGCACATGAAGGGGAAAGCAACGGCAAGAGAGATGAGATTGGTGAATCAGGCGTCAAGAGAAAATGCCACAGAAGTAGGGAGCAAACATGTAGGCTTTGTGAATAGCCTAATTACTATGGGAAATAATTGAATTGTTTGAATCGCAGAGAAGTTGGAGTATTATGCTTATTGAAAAATCTCTCAGCTTTATGGAGAATGAATTGGAGGTGGGCCTTGGACCTGAGTAGAATGAGAGAAACATGTTGGGTTGTACTAGAATGATAACAGGCACCATGGAGAACAGTGAAGCTATGGATACGTATTTTAGATGTTAGATGTCTATAGGTTGGTGATACTTTAAAGACCAAAGTAGGAAGGAAATGAACATATAACATTATATCAAAGATAATCCCTAGCTTTTAGGAAGAATCAACTTGTTAGATACAGTGAAACTTATTGAAATGGAGACCATAGGTAGACTAAATTACTTTACTAAATCAGTGGAGGGCCAGGTGCAGAGTGGGGACGGAAGAGTGGTGGGGTGAGAAGTAAATCAGGCATTCATTTCTGAACACATAAATTTTAAAGTGGCTAAGAAATATGTGTACCACATGAATTATCAAGAATATATTTGAATATATGGGTCTGAAGTTTCATAGATAAAATAATATAAATTAAGAGATGATACCAGATGGTTTTTAAAATGCATAAATAAATTCACCTAGAAATAGAGTGAACATGACAAAACAAGAGAGTCTAAGTATAGAGGAATTCCAGTATTGACACATCAGATTGAATAGCAATAGCTATGAAAGAAAACTGAGAAAAAATAAAAAGCATCTAATCTGATGGAGATTAAGGAAAGAGAATATTTCAAAAGAAATGTTCATTCAGTTGTGTTGAGTGTTGCTAAGATGTCAAACTAATTGGCTAAATATGCAAAGAAATGATTTCAATATTAAGATTACTGATTACTTTGTTTATATTCCAGACAAAGACTTATACAATTTGCCTTCATGTATCATGCCTAGAATTAAAACTAAGGGGGATTTGAAATATTAATGAGTAACATTGCATCAATAGATTTTTAGATAAAACCCTTAGAGAAGAATAAAATCGCATATGTGTTTTCTTGCGAAATGAAATTGATCTATAGCATTAATTAAATTTAGGAATTGTTTATATTTAATCAGTCTTTACAGAGTGTTATCAAATTGTATGAACTTAGGAAAAGAAAGTAATACGTGGCATTGTTATCAATTCTATTAAATATGGTATAAAAACTGTTAGCTTTTGATGATAATATTTAGAGATAGCTAGTACAAGTGTTAATATTTGTACTAAATGGTTTATATCAAGTAAACTGAAATTTTTAAATGTGTAAGAATTAGACTTATGTTTATTAAGAATAAAATCTTGCATGACATTCAGAACAAAGAGAAATATTCTTTTCTCCATCATCATTTCATGTTTTACTTCAAATGCATTGATGTTTAATAGCAATTACTTGAATCAAAGCAAAATTAATCCTTGTTTCACCTGTAGTTAAAAAACACCTATGCAGTTTTCACAGAATTCAAAGATAAACATACATGGGATTCTGTTTCCTACCCACTCCATTATTGCAGGATTCCCCAGAAAAGCTCCAGTCTTACAAAAGCAGCTGCTTGTATTTAGTGATAATCCTCTGTACTATTAGTTTTGTCTTTTGAGATAGGAAATTGATTACCTGACCTTAACATAATGAAGACTTTGCATGTGTCTTGCCTTCTGCCTCAGACAGTAAATTCGTTATATAAACAGTGAAAAATAATTAAGAATACAATGATGCTTTAGTTTGATTAGAAAAAAATTAAGGAAATGAAAAATAGGCTTTTGTTTTTATTTTCCATAATATTTCTTAATTTTATTTACTTTTATTTATTATTCTTATTTTCCATAATAAATTACAAATTAAAATTCTACTACCTTAAATAATGCATTTTATGGTGAGTTTTTGTAAGCACATCCATAAACATTTTAGCAGAGAGAGATGATGGGTAAAGGAGTGACACTTAATAGAATTACCTATCAGGATGCCTCTGTTTCTATCCAAAGGGAGAAGTGCTTTTCAGCTTGGGTACCCCCACAGAGTATGACAATACCCGTTCATAAAATGAACAAAACCAATCAGTTACAAAAAACAAAGAATTGAACATCTTATCTTACACATACATGACTAGTTAGTACTGAGGAATTAAAAATTAGTCTGAATACCACTCTGAATAACAAATATTTTATGTGTATTTAATTTTCATTTATTTACAAAATAAAATTTATATTGTCCTCAAATATAGTAAACATTCAGCCATAACTGACAAATTCTATTTCTTGTCCTTACAATAAATTCTTAGCATCTCATAAAGTCTTATGTCACAGTATAAGATAAATTCTATTGAGAAAAACTGTATTGAGAAAAAAATCTGTATTTCCTTCTGCTAAGTACCTAGTGTTCTACTAGCCTTGACAACAACTTCAAGTTTTTTCTTGGATCCCAACAGAGATGCAAGTGGAAAAATAAAAACTTCATGAAGGCAGTACTATGATTGTGAATTCTTGGAGTGTGTGGAAAATAGACAGTATATTTAATATATTAACTATATTAAATATATAATATATTAAGTATATAATTAAATATATAGTAAATTAAATAAATATATATATACTATATGTTAAATACACAAACATACACACACACACACACACACACACACAGACTGGTATATACTAGTTTGTTTCAAATGTGATTTGAAAATGTGATTTTTTTTCCCTCCAAGTTTACCTTTTCTTTCAAAATGTAACCTTCCAAACATCCTAGAATTCTTTTTAAGTCTTCACTTTTTACCTGATGTGGGCCAGAGGCTTCACTTTCTCCTCCATCACTTTCAACAATACAAATCATGTCCCCAGGGCTCCTTAACCCTCTGGGTTCAGTAAAGCTTTATTTTAAGTTTCTGTAGATTGCTCTTAACTTCTAATTTGTTTAGATATGCACTTTAAAGGATGTTTGTCTTGTCCAGTATTTGCCTTATGCCAGTATTACTAGGTTTTTATTGTAATAGCATTTCTAAGCATGTAGCTTATTATATTTTTGAAATCAAAGTATCATAGCACTATGATATCTGTTAATAGATGTGGAAATTTTCCACATCATTTTTTTTAATTTAAAAATTATCTTGTTTCTCTTATGCTTGTATTTCCTTCACTCTTTTTAAGATAACATTTTTCTCTAAGTGTTGTGAAAAAGTAGCATTGAAGTTTTTATTGGATTGTTTTTAAAAGTTTGGATATATTGATCTGTTCATAATTTTGAATGTTGCCGTCCATTAACATGGACAATCTCTCCTTTAGTCAGATTCTTTTTAAAGTGATATTTGTAATTTCTTCATAAATGTCTACTAAAATTTGGTATTTTCTAAGAAGCTTATGTTATTGTTGATGGAAAATTTATCCTGTTGCTTATTATTTTTTAGTTAATGTTTTTTATTAATCCCTATACAATTCCTTGTCTTCTGTTTTGTTGAAGCAATAGGTCAGACATTTACTACAATGATGTCTGTTAAAGTGGTTAGCCATAAAATCTTCAGCACCACATTCATCTGTAGGGCACTCCCCACAAAGACAACTGATTTTGCTATTCTCATCCACTTTAAAATATTTCAGAACAGCCACCTTAACCTTCTTTTTCTTATTCTTATTCTTGGGAGTGGTGTAAGACTTACTCTTCCTTTTCTTGGTACCACGAAGTCTCAACACAAGATGAAGAGTGGACTCTTGGAATATTGCAGTCAGACAAAGTACATGTATCTTCCCATTGCTTACAAAAATCAGTCTCTGCTGATCAAGAGGAATTCCTTCCTTGTCCTGGATCTTGGCCTTTACCGTTTTCTATTGTACCTGGGGTTCAACCTCGGGAGTGATGCTCTTCCCCATAAGGGTTTTCACGAAAATCTGTATCTTGGTGGTCGTTCCACCACAGATGGTAGATCAGAAAGGGATTCTATTGTATTTTTTAAATTAGTTATTGCAATTTTATAAACTCAATGATCATTTGCATATGCTTATCCTCTATCCACAAATTTTAATTTTGATTTTAAAATACTTCTTGATATACTATTTAGGCAGTTATATTTTCTGCAAACGATATTTTCATTTCTTTCTTGCCAATAATCATGATCCTCATTTCCCTTTTCTTGTCTTACAGAATTAGCTAACTTCCAGTATAATGTGAAATGTCTGAGGTATAGTAATTTTTGTTCCCACTAAGCTGAATTGAAATGTTTCTAAAGTTTGATCACTATGGATGACCTTAACTCTACATTTTTAAGATCCCCTTTACTAAGCTAAGATCCCTTCTATTCTTAGTTTTTAATGATGTATGTATTTTGGGGTGCTGGATGGCTCAGTCAGTTAAGCGTTCACTTTTGCTTTGGCTCAGGTCATGGTCTTGCGGTCATGAGATCTGGCCCCTAGTGGGGCTCTGTGCTTAGTGCAGAATCTGCTTCAGATCCTCTCTCCCTTTCCCTCTCCCTCTCCCTCCAGCTCCTGTGTGCTCTCTCTCAATCTCTCTCTCTCAAATAAATAAGTAAAATGTCTAAAAAAATAATAATAATAAAATGTATGTATTAAAAAATCATCTATACACTTAAACTTTAGTTATTTTTTACTTTGGTTTTTACCTTTATATGTTTTGTATTTATTCAGTTAATGTGGTATTTATTAATAAATGTTCTCATGTTTATCTAGAAAAAATACTGCTGAATGTGATACGGGTGGATTCTTAGAAAGCTAATAAATAACACCCTTTCCTTCATCTAAACAATTAGAAAAAACAATTTGGTTGATTGATGAGAAAGGAAAATCAAAGGAAATCAGATTATTATTTATATTCCCAAAAAAGACAGTGATAGGATACTGTGGCTTATTTTTCTTACCCATGTAGACTTGCTAATTCTTCTGTTCAAAATTAGATAGATTTCCTCTTGGGGTCATTCACACTGCTGGAAAATCCCAAGTCTTTCCATTAAGGTTCTGCTGTGGTAGGTAATCTTTGGGTTTTCCTTGTTTTCTTTTTTTTCTTTAATTAGATTTCTAATTTGCCTTTCTATGTCTATTATTGTCACATTTATTTATGTATTTACATATTTAAATATATTAATATATCTTTATGAGAATGGAAATCTCTAGTTTATTTGTAGTATACATTTGCTTTATCTAGTAGGTTTTATTATATATTAATTCATTGAAATTCAGTTCAGTTTCAAAAGTATTCTGAATTCTATTGTAGACTATATATTTTTTCTATTTTTCTGTTCAAAAAAGACTATTTCTTTTTTTACTCTATTTGTGTGTAGATCAGATTAGTATGTCCTGGGAGTTTTAAAACTTTTTATTTATTATTAAGATGAGTATTTATTATTATATTTGTGGTTACAGAGTTTGTTCACTCATTCAATAAATATTTATACATCGCCCACTCTGTGCAAGATAGTTTTCTAAGAACTAAGACTACATCAGCGAATCAAACAGATACAAACCCATAATTTAATGGATTGCATATTCTAGGAAGAAATTTGGGAGGGGAAAGCAAGATAAAGAAGCAAAATTCATTGTATGATAAAATCTAAGAGAAAAAAAAAGAGCCTATAGGGAAAAGGAATAAGAATATCAAGAATTATAATGGGTCCAAATGTTTATCCTGCTTACAGACCAACACATTAGCTCACCACAATATTATGGATATTGATTAAAGAGATGAGACTCCTGGGTCAGAGGTAAATGACATTATTACTGACGGGATAGCAAAAATCATGAACATTAGCATATTTGCCTCAGTTCTGCTTGAACCTGAGTCCCACAGGGGCAACACTGATAGGCCAAGAAAGATGCCTGTACCCACAGTTTGTTAAATTACAGAAGAGGAACCTGGAGCATAAAGAACCTGAATCTTTTATAATAGAGAGTAAAAATACCTGTCATTTGTTCTGAAGGAGACACAATATTTTCCAAGATTGTTCATCATACAAATATACCAGAAAGATAGTCCAAAAAAAAAAGCCAAAACAAAACAGTTTGTGTCTTTGTTCACAAGACCTGCAGAAATGTAAAATACTCAAGTGTCTCCCCGTAATATTCACCTCTTGCTTTTACAACATCTTGGCCTCAGTTTAATTTCCTCATGTGTAAACTGCTGTTGGGCATTCTGCATAATGTGACTAACAGTGGCTGAGATTAAATCTGTTCTATATGTCTCACAGGGAACTTAATTAAGGCTGTCCTCTACAGGACTCCAAGCAGCAGAATTTATCAGAGAACAGTTCACCAAGGGACCGTGTTTAAGCTCATTTCAGAGAAATCATCCTAGTCATGTGAGGGCTACAAGATCTACTAGTAATGTTTCTTTAAATATTTGCAAGTATTTCATGACCACTTGTAAGGTGTATGTCACGATTTAAGGAGGGAAATAAATTAATTCCTAGGGTTGAATCCAGAGCAGAAGCATAGTTCCCGAGGCCCATAGAAAGAAAGTGTTGGTTACAACTATTGGGGCCTTGAAAGTTGTACTTACATCTGCTAAGAGGCAGAAGTTGACAATACCTCCAACATAACCTCACAAATGAGTGGTAGGTCCGAGGGTTTCCGGTTCAATTGAATAATTGAGTTCAGTTCTTGTTTTTGGAGGGAAAGTTATTCCAACCTGCCTAACTTGCCCAAACCAACAACCAAATGGCGTTCCTTCAGCCCATGGAAGGACAGAGAAACAGCCAAGAGGATAGGAGTGAGAAAAACATCCTGAGGTATTGACAGGAATTTGTGGGGGACCTACAGGATCCAGGGCCATCCCTTTTGTTTCTGACAGACACTTCAAAAGCTAAGGAAAAGAGTGATCAGATTGTGACAGGGTTTTTTTTGACTGCCAGAAAAAGTGAGCATTATAAGTATGCCCACATAATCCCAAGGAACTTTACTTAGTGCGCAGTCCTCTCTGAATTGTGTCAGCAATTACCATCTACCTCTGCTGGTAGAGGTTTGATAAAAATGCAGTCAGGACTGAGGCAGCTGAGGCTCTGATTTGCCCACTAACAGGGCATCATCTAAAGAGTGAGATCTTAGGACATCAGAGATAGAGACACACATGCTAAATTCTGACTAACCTACTGGGGGGAAATTCCAAAAAGAATTTGTCTCATTAACATTTCTCCACACGAAACTCTCCATTATCATGATAATACTCCCTGGTACTCACGGTAGAGTGAAGTTCAAACATGTAACTCATTAATTTCTGTTATGCCCTCAGATGTAGAAGCAACAATAGTTTATTGATTTGGCCTAAAGGATCTCCCATACAAGGTCATGTTAGTGCCCCTTTCCCACTGTGAAATTTGCCAAACCCCATCCACTGAATTTGGGCACCCCTACTGCCTGAGTATAAGGCAGGATTGTAACTTTGGTGCCTGCATCTAAGAGAGACACGAAAGTTTTATTTCTTCTCCTCCCCAAAGTTACTCACAATACACAGACCAATGTATATGGTTTTCAGTTTTTATTGTGAACAATGTGTCTTTGGCCGACCTCTAATCATCTCAAAGTATGTTAGATGTTAGATCAGGGTAGAGAGAGAGGGAGAGCTCAGGGTTGTAGAGAATGGTTCCTTACTCTTCCCTACTTACCAAGGCCTTTGAGGCACAGTGGCATTCCAACATTCTAAGAACAAAGACTAACAAAGAAAATTTGTTTATAGGTCCAGCATCAGTATGATAAAGCATGGGAAAATGATGGATTTGAAACAAATAGAAACTAAATCAGTAAGTGACATGGCCCACTCTTTTGGCTACTCACCTCCCATATATACTATTCTTGAAACCTAGTAAGATGCAGCTATTTCTCTTTCAGATATGGTTTTACTTTCTTCCCAAAATACAGAGGCAGAAATTCTCAGTAGTAATTGTATACATCTCCAGTTATATTAATTACTTAATTCCTGTCAAATTATTACTGATCATGGTGTTCAGTAGTACTTTAACAGAAATTTAGGAGAAATCAATAAGACTTAATTGTGGAAGTTAACAAAAATTATGTATGAAATAAAAATGGGGGGCACCTGGGTGACTCAGTTGGTTAAGCATCTGCCTTTGGCTCAGGTTGTGATCCTGGAGTCCCGGGATTGAGTCCCACTTTGGGCTCCCTGCTCAGCAGAGAGCCTGCTTCTCCTTCTGCCCCTCACCCCGTTCATGCGTGCTCTCTCTCTCTTGCTCTCAAATAAATAAATAAAATCTTAAAAAAATAAAATAAAAATGGAAAGAAACACAAAGAACAAAATTGTATATATGCACACACATACATGTAAACATAACAAGCAAGGAGAAAATATGCAAAGCTACTAAGGTCATCATTGTGAGGCCATAGTCAACAGCTATGACTTCATTCTTCTACCATCCATTCCATATTTCCCTTGACACTGCTAAAATCTTCAAATGGTCTGAGTTCCTTACTTCGTTGAGTTACATAAATCTTCATTTTTGAATGGTGTGGCTTTCACAATTTCTGCCTCATTTTGGATTCTATAGCTTCCTGTTGATTTTTCCTATGGAAATGGAAGTACTAAGAAATGTCCTAAGAGAATCCCCTGGTCTCCAGACATTCTCTTTCTTGTATTCATCATACAGCTGTAATCCAATTTCTTTTGGGTAACCAAAACTAATCATTCTGTCCGGTAGAACTACCCCTTTTTTGACATGATGTTTTAGTGGCATAAGTATCCCAAAATGACTAGGTGCTGATCTCATCTTCCAAATCAATGGAACCATTGTTGTGTCCATTAGTGGAAGGACTACCCAAGTGAGAAATAAGATCTCCAAACTGTCAGGTAAAAGTCATTGGTATAGGAAGCAAAACTTTCCTGATTGGCTGATTAAGAACAAAGGAAGACTTACATGTACTTCATTCCTTGATTCCCAGACCCATGTATTCGGGTTATGGGGGGAGACTGCACCATATTATGGTCCTTCATTGAAAGCAAATCCTTATTTGATGGAGTCAAAGCTCCATCTATTCAGAGTGTTGTGTCCTGATAGGTGCCATAACTGAGTCTGAAGACATTCATTCGGAAGGTTCTGAGTAAGGGGATTTGTATTAAGATCAGTTAATTGAATGGGTGTGAACTCATTGTTTTATTTCCTTTTCAATAAAAGTAATTTCTTCATCAGAAACTGTACTCTGTATAGTATATAATGATAGATAAACATTCTGGATGTGCATGGATGGTGGTGCCAGCAGAAACATTACAGACAAAGAAGGCAAAACTGTATCCAGAAATTGTGTCAATTGTAGTGAAGACAAATCTCTGTCTCTTAATAATGGAAGATATCCAATGAAATCAGCCTGCCACAGATTGCCGGCTGGTTCTCTGGGTAATGGTTCTATATTATGGGTTCAATGTTGGACTCTGCTCTTGATCCGTAGCTGAACAGTAGTGGTAAGAGGTAAGTCTATGTTGTTAAACCCATTACTAGACTCCTTTCTGCCAACATGACCACTTTATTTATGAGCCAGTTGAACAAGTACTTAAGATATCTGGGGAAAGAGTATGACTCACATCCACAGAGCATATTATTTGTCTATATGATTACTAAAATCCTCTGATTAAGCAGATGCCCTTTGGTGGGCATTCAAATATCTTTAAAGTCTGTACCTTTTCTGAGAGATTCGTCTACATATCTGTTTTTTTTTTTTTTAATCCACATCTTTTCTCACATTCAAATGTGGTATAGGTTGCCTTCAATCCAAAAAGTTTACTATGCATTATGCTGCAAGGTATAGCAACTTTTCTTCACCTTAGAGGGGTTGTCTTGGCATGCTGCAGACCACTGAACCCCCAAAAACTTCATTTAAGTAGCAAGCCCCTAAGGTTTTGTTGTGTTTATCTCCTACCCCCTATTTCAAGGGTTGAAAAACTTTTTCTGCAAAGGACAATATAATAAATATTTTAAAATCTGTGGTAGGTATGATGTCTGTCACAACTACTCTGCTGCTCTAGTATAAAAATAACCAAAGACAATATGTAAACAAATGATCATAGTTTCGTCCCAGTAAAACTTTATTTCTAAGTTTGAGATTGTCCATCTCTCCTCCAGTTGGAATATATCATACTAAGATATGACATATTCCATATCTTCTTACTCATTACTTCTTACTCATTAGATCTAATCAAAATGATGCCATTGGTAATGAGCAGTGGAATGTGAAAAAAAATAAAAGGAAAAAAATCAAAATATTTACAGACAATAGTAGGACAAAGAACAGAACTGACATTGCCCTGAGACAATTGTGAAGCCACACTGTTGGCCCTCCTAGGTAAGGGAAAATTCCTTCTCATATTCTGTATTGATATAGGGAAGCCAGTATTAGCCAAACCAATAGCTGCATACCAAGTGCCCGGGGTGAGGATTTGCCCAATAAAGATATTACATCAAAACAGCAGTTGCAACTCAAGTTAAAACCAGAATAGGCTGGAAATAATACAGTTATTATTCAAGTACCCTCTGACTTGTGTGCAGACTAAACAGGTGACATACATTGAATTTAATAATTGTTACTATGAATGATTTTTTAAATACATTTAAAAATTAAAATTAAAAAATGGCATTATCACCTGCAGTTTCACCAAGGACATGACAGTGCTTCTGTTTAATTATCTTGGTAGAGGGGAGACTAGGAGGAGTCTCATTATGATAGAAGATGACTATGACAGAGTTGAGGACAATGGACATACACTTGCAAGGCATGTGCCCCAGAAAAAAACTCATGACAGGTTTTCAAGTATAGAAAGGCAAGTTGCTGAGAAGAAACACCACGGCATGACACTTCTATTAGCAAGGAAGGCTGTATAACTCAGGGTCCAAAATCCTGAGGTTCATCTGGGTCCAAAGTTTCCATTCCAAGTTTCAGGGTCCCTCATTTTTCCTAATCTACACCCTATTTATCACATGAGAAACTTGAGGCTGTAAATCCAGCTGTCATTGCACACAATTAAATTTTTTTTTGAGATTTTATTTATTTATTTGAGAGAGAGAGTAAGAGCGAGCAAAAGCCAGCGAGAGAGAGAGAGAGAGAGAGAGCATGAGCAGGGAAAGCGGCAGGCAGAGGGCAGAGGAAGAAACAGGCTCTCCACTGAGCGGGGAGCCTGATGCAGGGCTCAATCCCAGGACCCCGGGATCATGACCTGAGCCGAAGGCAGACACTTAACTGACTGAGCCACCCAGGCACCCCCACAATTAAATTTTGTATTTCTTTTTAACAATGTTGGTTCTGATGATACAAGAAGTAACAGATCATTTTATGGCTGTTATGGAAGTTCTGTAGTTTTCAGACTGAATTTAAACTGAGAGTTAAAGACTTGAGCTGGTCATTTTCTTTCTATAAGCGGTGCATTCAAAGGAATGCATGTAACACCACAGTCAGACAGTGGTCCGTAATTACCCCGGAAACAGTCAAGTGGAGCAGCCTCTTGGGCTCTCAAGGTACCTGTTTCTGTTAGAATTTTATCACGATCAACCCCATGTGATGACTTGATAAATGAGATGCCACTCCATGCTGTGCATCACTAGCTTCCCAGTGACCATTTACAAGGAGCTCAGCACTACACTGAAACCCAATCCAACCCATCGTAGAGAGGCTGTGGGCCAGAATCACTCCTAGTGTCAACTCTGTATCAGTCAGATCCAATCGGGAGTCAGGAAAAGCTCTTATTTTGAGAAAGGGAATTTTAACAGAAACAGTGTTCAATTAGGCAAAGGTGGTTGACTCCTTAAAGAGGTAAGGAAATACTCAGGAGATCTAAAATTAGTGAAGGCAACCACAAAGCTACTATCTATAGTCGAGTGATGACAAAGGAAGATGCCCACCCAAAGACAGATTCAAATTTCTTTGAAAAGGGTTAGACAGGGGCGCCTGGGTGGCTCAGATGGTTAAACTGCTGCCTTCTTCCCAGGTCATGATCCCAGGGTCGTGGGATCAAGTCCCGCATCGGGCTCCCTGCTCCTCAGGGAGCCTGCTTCTCCCTCTGCCTCTCTCTCTCTCTCTCGTGAATAAATGAATAAAATCTTAAAAAAAAAAAAAGGGTTAGACAAACTCAGAAGCCAACAGCCTTACTGGTGTCAAAGCAAGTTGCCTGAGAGGGCAAGCTGGAGCTACACTGTTGGAGTCACCCATGGTTGTCACAAGGTGTGGTCTAGAGACTTGGTGTGCCTGACCCGTACCTAGCAGTCACTAGGTGGGGAGAGTTAATGGAGCGCATTGCCACAGCTGCTATGGAAGTGGCTCCTTGCTAGGGAAACGCAGGTAGTAAGAAGCAGTTGTTAGGTACGGAAATAGTTGTCTCAGGGGTGGTAGAAACTTGCTCATAGAAATAGCCCACTGACTGGGAGAGTGTGGCCTGAAGTGGTAGCAGGGATGCTCTTTACATCAGGTCCTAGGGGTAGGTAGACAAATGTTTCTTGACAGCTTGACTAAAACCTGCCATTAAAGCATCCTCGTGTTGGGAGAGTCTGTGAGGTCTACTAATATTGTTGGGAAAATATAACTGAAAACTAAATCTCCTGCTACTCGAGAAAACCTCTTTACAAAAGGAGAAGAGAAATAAAGCCAGTTTTATTATTGAAAGAGTATGAAACCATCATGTGATGTGCATCACAGGCATTTCCTAAACAGATTGCAAAAAAAACCACTATGAAATCTTACCATTGTACATAGCCAAGTGATATATTTTATACATTTTCAGGATAAATAATAACTAATCCTTGATTAAGAGGACTGTACGGCACCATTTGTTACATATAGCTCATCCTAAATCACCTGGTAATTGGAGTAGCCACTTGTTTTGCTAAATGCTTTTAAAAGAAAAAAAATATTTTTTGTATCTTTACGACAGGAGAAAGGCTAGGTTTGGAGCTTGGAGCCAGGAAAGTGGGAGACAGGGCTGACATCTTGCATTTCAAGAGATGGCCCCCAAGCCTTGACAGGCTCCCCAGTTCCTGGGATACTCTTTCACCCATTGCATAGATTTACTTACAGTTCAAAGAGGCAAAGAAAGAACGTACGTTTTCTAAAGTAAACACTTCAAAAAGGGGAGGAAGTTGGAAGTCTCTTCCCTTATTTTTAGCAAGGAGAATTAAACTTCCATTTGCAATATGTGTTTGTTCTTACAATATGAGCATCAATGGGTCTCAGCAACCATGCTTAATAAAGGAAGCCTGGAAGCAGGACCACAACTGGGAAAGGAAGTGGCGTCCTACCTTGGTCTCCTTCCAGTGTCCCTAGAGTGCTCTCTCTTGACAAAGCTGAACATGTTTGCTAGCTGTAAAGAAGAGATTTTTAGGAAGAGGGTATTGCTCTAGACAAAGAACGGTTGATTAGGAGCTGAGGGACGATAAATTGATAACCTTGCCCACATCCTATACACACTTTGCTTACTCTACTTTTTATGTCTAAAATCCCAAGATATTACATCATAAAAGCATATAGATATATAAATTATTACTCTTTATTGCGACAAGGGCCCCATGTGGGACCCCATTGTTGTGTGGTACTATCATTTAATCTATCGATGGGTAATAAGTTGTATCCACAATGCACAGTTTAAAACTGCAAACACTACTGCAACAAGATATACTTGCATATGTGTATTTTTGGATTTTTGCCCGTGTATTTTAGAATAGATTTCTTGAAATGAGATCTCAGTGTAAAAGGGGAAACGCATATGTAATTTGCCAAATTCCCTTCCATAAGGTTGTACCATTTTGCTTTCCCAACAAAAATGTGAGTTCTTGCTTCTCTGTAGCCTTGGCAACCAAGTATTTTTGCAAACTTTTGAATGTTTGCCAATCATATAGATAAGATATGGTGTATAAGCAAAGCTGTAATTTGCATTTGTATTTAGTTATATCGTTTAATCCTCTCTTTTAGAGGGTTTATTGTCTTTACTCTTAAAGTAAAAGAAGTGAACTTAGAATTTGAATTTGGAATGCCACCCTAAGCAGGCTTCTTTTATTTTTTTTTAATTTTTTTATTGTTATGTTAATCACCATATATTACATCATTAGTTTTTGGTGCAGTGTTCCATGATTCATTGTTTGTTCATAACACCCAGTGCTCCATGCAGAACGTGCCCTCCTCAATACCCATCACCAGGATAACCCATCCCCCTCCCCCCTCCCCTCTAGAACCCTCAGTGTCTTCTTTTAATCTCCTAGACATATGGATCTTTTTTTTTAATATTGATTCAAACACAATAAGGCATTTATTAATGAGTAAGATATACTTCAGAAACATGCATTGTTTCTGGAAACATGGTTATTATATAAAAATTAATATAGAAACAATTTATTAATAGATTTAAGGGGATTGGCAAAGTAAGCTGAGAACTCCTTATAAAAAGTAGGAAGATAAATATTAGAAAAACCACCTAAGACACATGGAAAAACAAAAACAGATATCTGTGAATCTTGGAGAGAAAAAAAAATGTGAAGTTCAAATGAGAAGTCAGAGGAGGTACAGTAATATTGCTGATTAGATCTGTCTTAAGGTAAGACGCATTACTTGTTCTAGAAAAAGTAGAAGAGGACAAGATACAGATCTTTCTTCAAAAAAGCATCTCTACAATAAGTTTCAACAGTTACATTTACATTTAGAAATACAAGTTAAGAACTATTTTCATAAGGAAAAAACAAAACACACCACAAGAAAACAAATCTCCACTCAAGCATTTCAATCTTAATGCCACCCAATCATAACCAAACATTTTGGACTAGTTTGTTTGTTTGTTTGTTTGTTTTTTGCACGATTAATTTAATGGTCTGTTTCTTCTTCTCCATTTCCCCACAAAAGACTACTATTTTTAAAACTTACTTTTACTAGGGTATTTATACTCCATTTAATTTTTAGAAATAACTGGCTTTGACTACAAATATCCGCTATATCATTATGATGGCAAACTCATGGAAATCAAATCTAAATTATGTGAGCTTATATTTGTTCACTTAACTACCAAATTGACCTGGGCAATAACCAATCCCACTTTTGTTTGGTGAAAATGTATAGAATATATATGAGTGAAGTAGTGTGCATTAGGGTGGGTGAGGTGTAAGAGAAGTGTTTATAAATTCTACAACAAAAAAAAACAAAAGAAAATTTAGTTAGATTTAATAGAAGCTGACATACTTCAGGTGTTTTTTAACCCCGTCACTTTTTATGTGGGTGTGACTCTCAGACAATATCTCTGAAAGTATTGTTTCTTTTCCAAATTCATTCACCTCAGTCTCAGCAGAATAACTTAATTAATACACAAAGTATGAAAATAGTGTCCCTCATATTTATAAATAAATGAATTTTAAATACTTATGTGCCTTGGGTCATCATCCTCTCAACCAAAATTTTAATTTGCATTTGACTTAAACACAGTTGTTTTTCAATGAGTTTCAGAAACATCAACTTCATACATACAGAAAAAAAATGTAAACTGATTCCTCCATGTGAAAAAGATTGGAGTTTTTATTTAAAACAAACAATATTGGGACACCTGGGTGGCTCAGTTGATTAAGCGTCTGCCTTCGGCTCAGGTCATGATCCCAGAGTCCTGTGATCCAGTCCCACATCAGGCTCCCTGTTCAGTGGGGAGCCTGCTTCTCCCTCTGTCTGCCATTCCCCCTGCTTGTGCTCTCTCTGTCTCTCTCTCTCTCTCTCTCTCTGACAAATAAATAAATTAATTAAATCTTTAAAAAAATAAAACAAACAATATAAATTTGTCAGTGTAATTTGATGGCCGCTTTAAAAAGCAGATGTAATCTTAGGCTTAAGTTATACAAGAATAAAATATAGATCTAGGGAGGAGATAGCCTCATTATATAGTTTGATGGTTAGAATTTATCCAGAGATGATATAGAAAAGCCCACATACAGTCTCATTGTAATTATACACGCAAAGAGTTCACTACCAATGTTAATTTGAGATGGTGAGGACATAAAAATACTTTCACTTGTGACCTTCAAGTACTCACTCTAAATCAGGTATCAGTAAATATAGACAGGTCTCAGAGATTATACCAGATGTAAGAGGTTCTAAAAATTTACAAACAGTGATGAAATGAATGAATTAGTAAGAATTTGCACTTAAAACATGACAAATGGGAGGTTTCTAAATGACATTAGAAAAATGATATCTGCTCAATATAACCTTTTGCAAATATTTAAAACAATATTAGAATTAAGACTGACAATCTTTGTGGTAGACTGTGTTTATTAAATGAGAGTGGATTGGCCACCCCATTTGTTCCTTCTTGCTGTTAGCCAAGAGATGGATGGTCATTTGCTGGAGGTAGAGGATATAAGAATCTACAAGGCACGGTTCCTGCTCCCCAATTTACATCAATCCATTTTTGTTAAAACAATTTTGGTACCTTTTTCAGTAAGTTAACCAGATGATTTTCACTGGTTCTTTGTTTTTTTTTTTCTTCTTAAGAATACTCCTTCCCCAACACACACACACACACGTACACATATGCACAGAGCCATGAGCTTGTAATTGTTAACTTTCTTGACACTTAACATATATTTCACCCGGATAGCATAAATTTAGATTGAATTTCCAGTGTAGAGTTTTTCCGATTTGTAAGCACTTTTATTTCCTTGTTTTTACCTTGTTCCTTTTAAGAGTATGTCACTATCATATGACCTCACTGATATGAGGAATTCTTAATCTCAGGAAACAAACTGAGGGTTGCTGGAGTGGTGGGGGGTGGGAGGGATGGGGTGGCTGGGTGATAGACATTGGAGAGGGTGTGTGCTATGGTGAGCGCTGTGAATTGTGCAAGACTGTTGAATCACAGACCTGCACGTCTGAAACAAATAATACATTATATGTTAAAAAAAAGAAGAAGAAGAAGAAGATAGTAGGAAGGGAAAATGAAGGGGGCAAATCGGAGGGGGAGACGAACCATGAGAGACTATGGACTCTGAAAAACAAACTGAGGGTTTTAGAAGAGAGGGGGATGGGGGGATGGGTTAGCCCGGTAATGGGTATTAAAGAGGGCATGTACCGCATGGAGCACTGGGTGTTATATGCAAACAATGAATCATGGAACACTACATCAAAAAGTAATGATGTAATGTGGGGTGATTAGCATAACATAATAAAAAAAAGAGTATGTCAAATACCATATATATAGATTTTGTCCATGTTGAAACTCTACTAGCATGGCTAAGACATACTAAATTCCTCTATCACTTTACAAATTCTGGCGTGTGTTTGTTTTTCTATTCGTAGTTTACCTGGGGAGATACAGATAACATTTATGATCTTTACTTGCTCATATGAGAATTGCTGCTGTTAAAATACCCTGAAAACAGCATTTCAAATTAAGCCAAAAATGATTTGCCCCATGCTGTTGTCATCTTGTGTGAGACTTAAACAAGAAACAACTGTGAAATAAAAGCTACTAGTAATGCCCAGAAAACTGAAGTGAAACATAAAGAAACTCAACCATGACGGGATAGTTCATTTTCTTTCCCCATGCTTCTACTAAATGAAAAGGAGATGATAATGTGTGACATAAAGTTGAAAGAGATCACAAAACAACAGATATTAATTCTAAATATAGTAAGAATTTATAAAATGGATCATTTCTCTAGTAGTTTGGTCTTCATATAATTAAATGACGATGCACTACTGGTGTATTAAATGGTGATCCATTGAATGTGATATTCTTTAAAATTAGAAGAAATGACTTCTGAATAATTGAGTTTTTTACAACATGAGTATCAATATTGGAAGAGTCATTTCATATTCTGCTTGTTTCAATTAAAATTACTGTATATTTATTACTGGACCAAGAACACTAGTTTTTAGAGTAATATTTTTCCAAGTCTTTGACTGCTATAGGGGCCATTTTCTTGACAAGTTTTGCTCTATTTTCTAGGTTTTAAACCTCTAGACCCTGGGGTCATGTTAATGCAGTACCTGGTGGAGTAGAAAGAAACTGAACATACTTCAAATCAACTACACTTCAACACAGTGTTCTCTTAAGTTACATGAAGCATGATGAAAATTGTTAATGTATGTGAAATCATTAGTTCCATTTCCAACATTATCCTATTTAAAAGAATCAAATACAATTTGTAATTAACATGGGACTATCAATGAAGTTGTCATTTGAAGGGTGATTATTAGCCATTAAAAAGTGAAAAAATCTATTTACTGTCACATCTGATATCCTGTGTGGGCATTTTGAAAAGTGCAATAGTATTTGAAGCCATGTTTCAACTCAGAATTCATGTGTTAATAACCCTGTGCTACAATAGCAATTCAGAATAGTTCTATAAAAATCAATTTACAGTTAAATTTATATTTAATATTCACTCTGTGATTTTCTCTTATGAAGTTCTTAGGAAATCTTACTCAAGTTGCACTTTGTTTAATGGAGAGTGAAGCACACATCTGTTTGTACTATTAGCTTATTATTAGGTGAACCATGAGCTTTTAAATTAGTGGCCCCAATATCTAACATTTTAGTATATAATGTTATATAAAAACAAATGAGAATTTTATGGATTTTCTGTTTTTAAACATTTCTTAATATGTGATTGATTTCAAAATTAATTTAGGCTTTTTTAACAATTAATAAAATGTGGCATAGGAACTATGCTTTCAAAGCTCGTTGGGTGTTATTACACTATTCTATCAATTGCATTTTTTATGCATATGTATTATTGAATTTGAGCCTTTTAAAAACTTTATTAAGTTAGTACTATATGCTTAGACAGGAGACATGCCAAAGAAATCTTCCCTGAGCTCCAAATGTTAGTAATGACAAAGTCAGGATTCTTTAAAGCAGGCTTGTCTGGCTCTAAATGCGTTATTCTTTGCACTGTGAGGGAGTATTTATTATTTAAAGCTGGCTCTGGAACCTTTTATAACATTTAGTCAATTAAATCTAAATCAGTAGGGTAATATGTTAAACACATAACAGGAGGGTATTTAGTCTAACTGAAGTACAAGAAGGGAACGTTTTGACAAAGTCAATATATTTACAAACACAATAATCTCTCATAATCTTTAGCCTTAAAACTTTCCTCTTATTATGTGTTTGGTTTTCTTTTTATTCTGATACTACAAATATAGATTACCAAAGCTTTGTTTCCAAATAGTGTTTACAAATTAGTTGAAATCATTAAATTAATAATTTTAATATACTTACTTGCTAATGTCTGTGCTAACCCATATATTTCTTCCTAAGACAAGTAAAAATGTTATAGCATTTTCAAGGTTAGAAGCTTTCAGAGAAAAGAAGTTTTCCATCTGTATTTTTTATGATGATATTAGTTGATCTACGTCTGATATCTCCAACAGATATGCCCTGTAGGGACCAGATTCAATTGAAAGAAGCGGGGGGGAGGGGGGTTGGACATGAGAAATAAATGGAAGACATTGATAATCAATCATGGAGTTCTTTCCTACTTAGTGTGGACAAGACCTCAAAATCCTTCTCAACAAGTACTCCGGGAAGCCACTACCAATTGATCAGAGTTGGCATGTCAGTTGAAACCTATTTACCATCCCTGCCCTCAATTCCATTCATAACACAGTTGCCAAACTTGTCTTTCTAACATTTCATTCCCCTACTAAAATCCATCGTTGACTTGACATTGCCTTTAAAATGAAACACAAACTCTTGAATATAGCATAAAATGGTAACACAGCTTCTGCTTATTTCTTCAGCCACGATGCCAATCCTACTCTCCCAAATACACCTCAACACAGACACATGTATATACCCTTTCTCTCACTCTCTCACACACACAGTGCATTCCCAAATAGACACACACATACACACATATACCACCACATACTTTAACATACACTTACAGACAGACACATAAAGAGACACACATTTGCACTCAACTCAAATAAGAAAAATTTAAAAGATTATTCCAAATCTTTCAAAAGTTGCATATATTTTTGTCTCTATTTCACTCCCCATCATCCTTCACACTTTTTGAATTGTGTAATCCCTACTTAGCCTTTCTGACAAATCTCTTCCTTGATTATTGGGCTGAGTTCTGTGTCCAAGATGCCTCTTTTATATTGCTTTTTAGAAAACCATTAGCACTCAGTATGTACTATTGTCATCATATTGACTAGATTGCATTTATTAATATTGGTTTAATTGTCTATATAGACTGAACATATGTGAGAGTAATATGGGATAATTACTTGTTTTCTGATGCATAGAATTTGTATACCATATAATAAACATTCAACAGTTATTTGTATTAATTGAACATATATTGTTTCACTATTTTATAATTTATATACTAATACATATTTATCACATTATATGTGTTATTATTATAAGTGTTTTGTACGTACTAATTCACTTAACCCTCACAATAGCCTTTGACTTAAAGACTACATTCCAGCTATAGAGATGAGAAACTTGATGTCTTTATTCAATTTTCCCCAAAGGAGACTGGGATGAGGATTATTAAGCAAATGATTTATCTAGAAAGTACTCCCAGGAGAAACCAGAAGGAAATAGAGGAAGCAGGTTGGGAAGGTAAAGAAGCCAAGTAAGGTGTAATTTCTAGCTAAGCGTGACCTTATCCCAGGGGAAAGTTCTAGAATATAAATTAGGCCTTATATATTGTCCTGAAGGCAAATGAGCTGAATTTTTACCCTACTGCATCAGTTAGTCCTTGGCTAACAATACCCCAGGCAGTTATAAGCTTCCAGGCACGTCCTCTCTCTCTACCTACAGTCAAAACAGCTTTAGATGCAAATGGGAGTCTTTTGAGTAGAGTTCCTACTGTTGCAGTTTGAAGCCAGTAACACATAGGTGAAGCTGGAATGAACAAAACAGTTAAAGGGATCTAGATCCAAGGAATCCTGGATGGGTTCCTACAGGCTTCATTATAAGGAAATTAAATAACTTGCCCAAGTTCTCCCAGTTAGACAGTAGAGCTGGAATTGGAATGCTGAGCTTCCTGTTCTCAATTCTGTGTCCTTAACTACTGTACTATAATGTTATTCTTGCTTTATGTTAATTTAGAACTTTAATCATTCAGCCTGGTTTCTACCCAATTGACTAAACTATCAGCTAAAATATGCTGCACTCTAAAGTCTGACCAAATCGTTCTTTGAGGTTTATATTTTGCAGGGTACAATGTGTATTTTGGTAAGAGTAGGGGCTTTGGGATCAGACAGTTCTGGGTTATAATCCTTGATCCACTCTGTATTATTCAGGGTCTCCAGAGAAACAGAATCAATAGCATGCGTGTATATACAAAGATTTATTTTAAGGAACTGATCCACGTGGTTATGAAGGCTAGCAACTCCAAAATATTCAGGGTAGCCTGAAAAACTGGAAGAGCTGATGTTACAGTCCTGGCCTAAGGGTCAACTGTGGGTAGAATTCCCACTTGCTCGGAGGAACTCAGTCTTTGTTCTAGTGAGACCCTCAACTGACTGGATGAGTCCCAACCAAATTACAGAAGGCAATCTGCTTTACAGACAGCTCACAGATTTAAATGCTAATATTCACCCCAAACCATCCTCACAGAAACATCCAGAAATGTGGAGAATAATGTTTCACCAAATGTCTGGGCATCATGGCTCAGTCAAATTGACACAAAATATTAACCATCACACACACTTTTATAACTACCTTTAAGAAACTTACTAATTTCTCAAACTGAGTTTCCTCTTATATTTTTTTCTTGTTTTCTTTATCTTCTACTTGTTTTCTTTATCTTCTTATCATCATTAGTAATGACAACATTGTTAGTTCAAGCCAAGAATTAAATGGCATAGAATGAGAATAGGACAAAGCACCTAGCAATGTAGCCCATAATATATATTCCATAAATGGCAGTATTTACAGAAAACAGGTCTAATTACTTCATTTTTCTCCCTCAAAGTTTGTGGGTTTGGAGATTCAAAGCTTGAAAAGGTACATGTTAATGATTAGCTTGTTTGAATGATTATAACGGATCAGAGCATACGATTGTTCCTTTTATACTGCCCATTTCTTTGCCTTTGTAGAAAAAGGAGAAAAAAATATATAATGTTAAGAATCTTAAAAATAATGGTATCATGAATAAAAGACTTTAATTTTCAAAAAAATAAGAATGTTCCCCTGCTGAAAATGACTCATTTATAATAATCTAAGTTTCAGGAATATATTAACTGTCTCAGAACCCTTAAGAAATGTTTAATGCAGTATTGCTTTCCAAGTGTTAAATTGTTTTTACTTTTTCTTTTTTGGTGACTGTTAGAAAAGAAACTGAATATCTTATATTATTCAATGTCTACTACACACAGAATGGACAATACAGAAATGTTTGCTTATAGTATATTGAAAGCAATATTACATTAAAGTTTCTTAAGTTTTATAGCCACATGCAGAAGAATGAAACTGGACCATTTCCTTACACCACACACAAAAATAGACTCCAAATGGTTGAAAGACCTAAATGTGAGACAGGAGTCCATCCAAATCCTAAAGGAGAACACAGGTAGCAACCTTTTCGCCCTTAGCCGCAGCAACTTCTTCCTAGAAACATCGCCAAAGGCACGGGAAGCCAGGGCAAAAATGAACTATTGGGATTTCATCAAGATAAAAAGCTTTTGCACAGCAAAAGAAACAGTCCACAAAACCAAAAGACAACCGACAGAATGGGAGAAAATATTTGCAAATGACATATCAGATAATGGGCTAGTATCCAAAATCTATAAAGAACTTATCAAACTCAAAACCCAAAGAACAAATAATCCAATCAAGAAATGGGCAGAAGACATGAACAGACATTTCTCCAAAGAAGACATCCAAATGGCCAACAGGCACATGAAAAAGTGCTCAACATCGCTCGGCATCAGGGAAATCCAAATCAAAACCTCCGTGAGATACCACCTCACACCCGTCAGAATGGCTAAAATTAACAAGTCAGGAAACGACAGATGTTGGCGGGGATGTGGAGAAAGGGGAATCCTCCTACACTGTTGGTGGGAATGCAAGCTGGTGCAACCACTCTGGAAAACAGTATGGAGCTTCCTCAAACAGTTGAAATTAGAGCTACCGTTCAATCAGGCAATTGCACTACTGGGTATTTACCACAAAGATACAAATGTAGGGACCCGAAGGGGTATGTGTACCCCAATGTTTATAGCAGCAATGTCCACAATAGCCAAACTGTGGAAAGAGCCAAGATGCCCATCAACAGATGAATGGATAAAGAAGATGTGGTATATATACACAATGGAATATTATGCAGCCATCAAAAGGAATGAGATCTTGCCATTTGCAACGACGTGGATGGAACTGGAGGGTGTTATGCTGAGTGAAATAAGTCAATCAGAGAAAGACATGTATCACATGACCTCACTGATATGAGGAACTCTTAATCTCAGGAAACAAACTGAGTGTTACTGGAGTGGTTGGGGGTGGGAGGGATGGGGTGGTTGGGTGATAGACATTGGGGAGGGTATGTGCTATGGTGAGCGCTGTGAATTGTGCAAGACTGTTGAATCACAGATCTGTACTTCTGAAACAAATAACGCAACATATTTAAAAAAAAAAGTTTCTTAAGTTTTATATTCTCATGATGAAGTGAGACTTACAAAAAATAAATAATGCAGACAACACACTATAAAATCAGCCCGTCAGACAGGAATTAAAAAGGGGATTCAATAGACAATTAATAATGAGTGTGAGAGGCAGCAAATCAAGGTGATGGGAGGTAAGGACTGACTTACTGTAGAGACCCAATCATGACCCAAAGGAATGGAAGAAGTTGATCACCCAAGAACTAGGAGATAAGTTTTTAGACATAAGGGAAATCAAATGCAAAACACCTGAAATAGGAAAGAAGATAGCATGATATAGAGTCTCAGAGAACCAATGATGCTAGAACATAGTGAGCTGGGGAGAGTAAAGTAACATTAGAGAAGCAGAGGTAGACCAGACAAGAATTGGCCCCATTGTCCACTTTATTCTAAGTTTTTTTTTTATTTTTTTATTGTTATGTTAATCACCATACATTACATCATTAGTTCTTGATTTAGTGTTCCATGATTCATTGTTTGTGCATAACACCCAGTGCTCCACGTAGAACGTGCCCTCCTTAATCCCATCACCTGGCTAACCCATCCCCCCATGCCCCTCCCCTCTAGAACACTCAGTTTGTTTTTCAGAGTCCATCGTCTCTCATGGTTCGTCTCCCCCTCCGACTTACTCCCCTTCATTCTTCCCCTCCTGCTATCTTCTTCTTTTTCTTTTTTCTTAACATATCTTGCATTATTTGTTTCAGAAGTACAGATCTGTGATTCAACAGTCTTGCACAATTCACAGCGTTCACCATAGCACATACTCTACCCAATGTCCATCACCCAGGCACCCCATCCCTCCCAACCCCTACCCCTCATCAACACTCAGTTTCTTTCCTGAGATTAAGAATTCCTCATATCAGTGAGGTCATATGATACATGTCTTTCTCTGATTGACTTATTTCACTCAGCATAACACCCTCCAGTTCCATCCACATCGTTGCAAATGGTAAGATGTCATTCCTTTTGATGGCTGCATAATATTCCATTGTGTATATATACCACTTCTTCTTTATCCATTCATCTGTCGATGGACATCTTGGCTCTTTCCACAGTTTGGCTATTGCGGACATTGCTGCTATAAACATCGGGGTGCACGTACCCCTTCGGAACCCTACATTTGTAACTATGTGGTAAATACCCAGTAGTGTAATTGCTAGATCGTATGGTAGCTCTCATTTCAACTGTTTGAGGAACCTCCATACTGTTTTCCAGAGTAGTTGCACCAGCTTGCATTCCCACCAACAGTGTAGGAGGGGTCCCCTTTCTCCACATCCCCGCCAACATCTGTCGTTTCCTGACTTGTTAATTTTAGCCATTCTGACTGGTATGAGGTGGTATCTCATGGAGGTTTTGATTTGGATTTCCCTGATGCCGAGCGATGTTGAGCACTTTTTCATGTGTCTGTGGGCCATTTGGATGTCTTCTTTGGAAAAATGTCTGTTCATGTCTTCTGCCCATTTCTTGATTGGATCATTTGTTCTTTGGGTGTTGAGTTTGATAAGTTCTTTATAGATTTTGGATACTAGCCCTTTATCTGATATGTCATTTGCAAATATTTTCTCCCATTCTGTCAGTTGTCTTTTGGTTTTGTGGACTGTTTCTTTTGCTGTGCAAAAGCTTTTCATCTTGATGAAATCCTAATAGTTCATTTTTGCCCTTTCTTCCCTTGCTTTTGACGATGTTTCTAGGAAGAAGTTGCTGCGGCTGAAGTTGAAGAGGTTGCTACCTGTGTTCTGCTTTAGGATTTTGATGGACTCCTGTCTCACGTTTAGGTCTTTCAACCATTTGGAGTCTATTTTTGTGTGTGGTGTAAGGAAATGGTCCAGTTTCATTCTTCTGCATGGGGCTGTCCAATTTTCCCAACACCATTTGTTGAAGAGACTGTCCTTTTGCCATTGGACATTCTTTCCTGCTTTGTCAAAGATGAGTTGACCATAGAGTTGAGGGTCCATTTCTGGGCTCTTGATTCTGTTCCATGTGTTCTATGTGTCTGTTTTTGTGCCAGTACAATACTGTCTTGATGATGACAGCTTTGTAATAGAGCTGGAAGTCTGGAATTGTGATGCCAGCTTTGCTTTTCTTTTTCAACATTCCTCTGGCTATTCGGGGTCTCTTCTGGTTCCATACAATTTTAGGATTATTTGTTCCATTTCTTTGAAAAAAGTGGATGGTATTTTGATGGGGATTGCATTGAAATTGTAGATTGCTCTAGGTAGCATTGACATCTTCACAATGTTTTTCTTCCAATCCATGAGCATGGAACGTTTTTCTATTTCTTGTGTCTTCTTCAATTTCTTTCATGAGTATTTTATCGTTTTCTGAGTACAGATCCTTTGCCTCTTTGGTTAAATTTATTCCTAGATATCTTATGGTTTTGGGTGCAGTTGTAAATGGGATTGACTCCTTAATTTCTCTCTCTTCTGTCTTGTTGTTGGTGTATAGGAATGCCACTGATTTCTGTGCATTGATTTTATAGCCTGCTACTTGACTGAATTCCTGTATGAGTTCTAGCAGTTTTGGGGTGGAGTCTTTTGGGTTTTCCACATACAGTATCCTATCATCTGCAAAGAATGAGAGTTTGACTTCCTCTTTGCCGATTTGGATGCCTTTGATTTCTTTTTGTTGTCTGATTGCTGTGGCTAGGATTTCTAATACTATGTTGAATAACAGTGGTGATAGTGGACATCCCTGCCACATTGCTGACCCTAGGGGAAAAGCTCTCAGCTTTCCCCATTGAGAATGATATTGGCTGTACTTTTTTCATAGATGGCTTTTATGATATTGAGGTATGTACCCTCTATCCCTATACTCTGAAGAGTTTTGATCAAGAAAGGATGCTGTACTTTGCCAAATGCTTTTTCTGCATCTATTGAGAGGATCATATGATTCTTGTTCTTTCTTTTGTTAATGTATCGTATCACGTTGATTGATTTGCAGATGTTGAACCAGCCTGGCAGCCCAGGGATAAATCCCACTTGGTCATGGTGAATAATCCTTTTAATGTACTGTTGGACCCTATTGGCTAGTATTTTGGTGAGAATTTTTGCATCCATGTTCATCAAGGATATTGGTCTGTAGTTCTCCTTTTTGATGGGGTCTTTGTCTGGTTTGGGGATCAAGGTAATGCTGGTATAATAAAATGAGTTTGGAAGATTTCCTTCCATTTCTATTTTTTGGAACAGTTTCAGGAGAATAGGTATTAATTCTTTAAATGCCTGATAGAATTCCCCTGGGAAGCCATCTGGCCCTGGGCTTTTGTTTCTTGGGAGATTTTGGATGACTGCTTCAATTTCCTTAGTGGTTATAGGTCTGTTCAGCTTTTCTATTTCTTCCTGGTTCGATTTTGGTAGTTGATACATCTCTAGGAATGCACCCATTTCTTCCAGGTTATCTAATTTGCTGGCATACAGTTGCTCATGATATGTTCTTATAATTGTTTGTATTTCTTTGGTGTTGGTTGTGATCTCTCCTCTTTCATTCATGATTTTGTTGATTTGGGTCATTTCTCTTTTCTTTTTGATAAGTCTGGCCAGGGGTTTATCAATCTTGTTAATTCTTTCAAAGAACCAACTCCTAGTTTCGTTGATCTGCTCTACTGTTCTTTTGGTTTCTATTTCATTGATTTCTGCTCTGATCTTTATTATTTCTCTTCTCCTGCTGGGTTTAGGCTCTATTTGCTGTTCTTTCTCCAACTCCTTTAGGTGTAGTGTTAGGTTGTGTATTTGAGACCCTTCTTGTTTCTTGAGAAAGGCTTGTATTGCTATATACTTTCCTCTCAGGACTGCCTTTGCTGTATCCCAAAGATTTTGAACAGTTGTGTTTTCATTTTCATTGGTTTCCATGAATTTTTTTAGTTCTTCTTTAATTTCCTGGTTGACCCATTCATTCCTTAGTAGGATGCTCTTTAGCCTCCATGTATTTGAGTTCTCTCCAACTTTCCTCTTGTGATTGAGTTCTAGTTTCAAAGTATTGTGGTCTGAAAATATGCAGGGAATAATGCCAATCTTTTGGTACCGGTTGAGACCTGATTTGTGACCTAGGATGTGATCAATTCTGGAGAGTGTTCCATGGGTACTAGAGAAGAATGTGTATTCCGTTGCTTTGGGATCGAATGTTCTGAATATGTCTGTGAAGTCCATTTGGTCCAGTGTGTCATTTAAAGTCTTTATTTCCTTGCTGATCTTTTGCTTAGATGATCTGTCCATTTCAGTCAAGGGGGTGTTAAAGTCCCCCACTATTATTGTATTGCTGTCAGAGTGTTTCCTTGCTTTTGTTATTAATTGCCTTATATAATTGTCTGCTCCCATGTTCAGGGCATAGATATTTATAATTGTTAGATCTTCTTGTTGGATAGACCCTTTAAGTAGGATATAGTGTCCTTCCCCATCTCTTATTACAGTCTTTGGTTTAAAATCTAATTTGTCTGATATAAGGATTGCCACCCCAGCTTTCTTTTGGTGTCCATTAGCATGGTAAATGGTATTCCACCCACTCACTTTCAATCTGGGGGTGTCTTTGGGTCTAAAATGAGTCTCTTGCAGATAGCATATCGATGGGTCTTGTTTTTTAATCCAATCTGAAAGCCTGTGTCTTTTGATTGGGGCATTTAGTCCATTTACATTCAGGGTAACTATTGAAAGGTATGAATTTAGTGCCATTGTATTGCCTGTCAGGTGACTGTTACTATATATTGTCTCTGTTCCTTTCTGATCTGTGCTGCTTTTAGTCTCTCTCTTTGCTTAGAGGACGCCGTTCAATATTTCTTGGAGGGCTGGTTTCATGTTTGCAAATTCCTTTAGTTTTTGTTTGTCCTGGAAGCTTTTTATCTCTCCTTCAATTTTCAATGAGAGCCTAGCTGGATATAGTATTCTTGGCTGCTTATTTTTCTCATGTAGTGCCCTGAAGATATCATGCCAGTCCTTTCTGGCTTGCCACATCTCTGTGGATAGGTCTGTTGCCAATCTAATATTTCTACCATTGTAGGTTACATATCTCTTCTCCCGAGCTGCTTTCAGGATTTTCTCTTTGTCTCTGAGACTCGTAAGTTTTACTATTAGATGTTGGGATGTTGACCTATTTTTATTGATTTTGAGAGGGGTTCTCTGTGCCTCCTGGATTTTGATGCCTGTTTCCTTCCTCACATTAGGGAAGTTCTCTGCTATTATTTGCTCCAATATACCTTCTGCCCCTCTCTCCCTTTCTTCTTCTTCTTCTGGGATCCCAATTATTCTAATGTTGTTTCGTTTTATCGTATCGCTTATCTCTCGAATTCTGCCCTTGTGATCCTGTAATTGTTTCTCTCTCTTTTTCTCAGCCTCTTTATTTTCCATCATTTGGTCTTCTATATTGCTGATTCTCTCTTCTGCCACATTTATCCTAGCAGTTAGTGCCCCCATTTTTGATTGCACCTCATTAATAGCCTTTTTGATTTCGATTTAGTTAGATTTTAGTTCTTTTATTTCTCCTGAAAGGGTTTCTCTAATAACTTCCACACTTTTTTCAAGCCCACCTAGTATCTTTAAAGTCATGATTCTGAACTCTAGGTCCGACATCGTACTAATGTCCGTATTGAGTAGGTCCCTGGCTGATGGTACTATCTCTTGTTCTTTTTGCTGAGGTGATTTTTTTCGTCTTATCATTTTGTCCAGAGGAGAACAGATGAATGAGAGAACAAAATGCTAACAGGTTAACAACGTCCCCAGCAAATATCCTCTATACAAATCAGAAAAGACTTGAAACCACGGGAAAAGAAAGGGAGAAAAAAGAAAAAAGAAAGAGAAAAGAAAGAAAAAAAACAAAAAGAAAAAGATTAAAAACAAAAACAGAACAATACA
>NW_027397069.1:35623855-35640046 GCF_003265705.2 Callorhinus ursinus
TTTCTATCTCTGGCACCCGACCCCGTGTGGAGTCTCCAAACCCAGCAGATCCCTGCGGTGCATTCCCGTGCCACTCCTCCCGGGGGAGGAAAGGGAGTCTCCCTGGATCTGCCGCTTGTTGGGTCCCTGCTGGAGGGGCAGTGGCCCGACTGGGCCGCGGATCACAGTTTATGGCAACCCCGAGCTGAGAGCCCGCGCCTCGGCTCCGTCTCTGCAGCCGGCTTCCCCGCTCCGATACCTGGGAGCTCTGGTGCACTCAGGCACCCCCGGTCTTTCTGTGACCCCGAGGGTCCTGAGACCACACTGTCCCACGAGGGTTCCACCTCCCGCTTAGCCACTGGAGCGACGTCCCTCCGCGGAGCCGACTTATAAAAGTTCCGATTTTGTGCTCCGCGGCTCTAGCACTTGCCAGAAGCGGCCGACGGAGGCCCCCTCCCCCGCCATCTATCCTCCCGAACATTGCCTCGGATTCACTTCTCCGCACGTCCTACCTTCCAGTAAGTGGTCGCTTCTCTGTTCAGAGAGTTGTTGCTACTCTCATCTTCAATCTCCTGTTGAGTTCGTAGGTGTTCAGAATGGTTTGATCCCTATTCAGCTGAATTCCTGAGACCAGACGAAATCTAGGTCTTCTACTCCTCCTCCATCTTGCCCCGCCCCCCACTTTATTCTAAGTTAATGAGAGCTAGGTGGTCGCAGATCAAGAGTGAAAGTATAATGTAAGTTTTGAGAACAAAGGCGGAGCATGGGAGTATGCAATTTAGAACACTGAAATGAAAATAGGAATCCATTTGACAAAAAGGAAAACAAAAAAACAGGTGTTCAAGATTTTTGTTAGAGGCAAAAGCATAGAGGGATGTTAGGTGTAATGGAATAACTTCTTTAAAATTAAGGGAATTTAGTTCTAGAATCATGGTATTAAATACATAAATCACATGGTGTCATGGCCACACATTCTATCTCCACTACTACAAGTTGGTGGAGATATGACTTAGTGATCTCCTCTTTGGTTTTTCCTAGAACGGTGAAAGAAACACACACTCCCCTTCTCTGACTCACAGCACAATTCCCAATCTCCCTATAGGTATTATCATGACAAAGAAGCCCTCTTTCATAAATAAGAAGCCTTTCCTTATTTTGGTAGCTCTTCCAGCCACATAGTTTCCATAGCAAATTTGTGCTAAAATCAAGATCTTTATTCACAATTCTTTGACTTTGTCAATCTCTCTAATCCATTTATCTCACCATTGGGTCAATATTTATGAAGACATCCTGTCTTCACTTCTTTCCATAACTCACTTAAATTTTATAATCCATCATAAGTAGTGTTAAATCCTTTCTACTTAACTTATTCCCCTAACACACTTTAATCACAATTGTTTGCTTAATTGTTTAATTTCCTTGACTCTATGCTTCTTGACCTCAAGGATATTGCTTATTTACTTGACAGTTCTTTCTTTAGCACTAAGAAGGCACTATCTATATTTATACTTATATCTTTGTACTAATGTTATAACTGAGTCCAATGATTTATTGATATAGCCAACTTGCCCAGTAAAAAATATCTAATCAATAAGAAGCAGTATATTATAACAAGAAACAATGATTTAAGAACATGTTCTGGGGCAAAAAAAAAAAAAAAGGTATACACATATCTATCTCCTAATTTCCAGGCATACAAAAAATAGGCAAAGTGGAGAAACAAGTTATAAACTAGTAAGTAGACGGATAATACATACATTGCTAATAGTCCCATTTAGCACTGTAGCTATAAAAACCTAAACAGCAAATAATTCAATTTCAAATTAGTGATGGTATATTTTTATTATGTTCTTTATCAAATTGCTATAGAGAGAAAGATTCTATTGGAACAAAAACTAACATGCTTGCTGCAGCAGCACATACATTAAAATTGGAACTATACAGAGATTTGTAAGGCCCTTGGACAAGGATGACAAACAAATCCCTGAAGTGCTTCATATTAAAAAAAAATAACTTATGAAATGTCAATTTAACTTTTATATTAATTTAATCAGATTTGGGGTGACATATTTTATTTTGGTTTTTATTTTGTAGCCAAGACTACAGTGATTTTAAAATATCATTGGTATAATTGATCCCTTTTTTCTGTGTAACTTCACAATGAAATACATAGTATTCTATATTCCAAGACAGAATGATGAAATTCAGTCTCTCAGATGACCGATGAATTCAGGCTGGGAGTTTGATTATCTTATTATTTTGGTCTCATATATATATATATTGACATATTATGTGTATATATATAATAGATATATGATTAAATAATATATATTATTACTAAGCAATTTATTTGTGCTTGAATCTTATCCTTTTCTAAAATCCCTTCTGAGACAACTGAAGAATAGCTTTATCAACACTGAACAGACTCTTCAATGACATGTTTGAAATTTGTTGTAGTATTTACAAATAAAAATTTCTCTTTAGTATGTGTGTCATGGGTAATGAATATGACCACTTTCTATGTTTTAGCAAAAGAAATGTATTACAGTTAAAGAGAATCATAATTTCTGGGACCCATAACATGCCATTTTCTCTTATCTTTTGTTATTTAAAAGGATTTACAGAAGACAGAGCTGAGGTTAATAAGACATTTCATAACCCAATGTATTCATTATTCATTGCTGTGTAACAAATTGTCCCCAAACTTAGCAGCTGAAAGCACAGACCACCTATTATCTCATAGTTTCTGTAGGGCAGAAATTTGGGAACAATATAGTTGGATGAATTTAACTAAGGGTATTTCACAAAGCTTCAATCATGATGTTATCTGAGACTACAGTCATTTCAGGCTCATGTGGAGGAGAAACTGCTTCTAAGCACACTTATGTGGCTGTTGCCATAAGACAAGTCCTTACCATGTGGTTATTTCCACAGGAATACAGACACTGTGATAAACCTTTCTTTTTCCAAAGCAAAGTAAGATATAGAGACAATTAAAGCTAGAGCAAGAGAGAAACAAGAAAGAATTCCCAAGATAGAAGACTCTTTTTAAAACCTAATACCAGATGTGACATCCCATTATTTCTGCCATATTTTGTTCATTAGAAGCAAGTAAAAAAAGAAAAATATATATAGCCCACATTTAGTGAAGGAAATTATACCAGAGCATTAACCAGGAGGCAAAGTTCATTGGGGGCCATCCTAGAGCCTGCCAACCGGAGTCTTCCCTCAGGTAACCAATGAGTCATCTTTCTACTATGCAAATGTATTCTATCCCCTCCAAATTACCTTGAGTTTCATCCTTATAGCATCATTTCAAAGTCCATAAACCCAACATCTAAATAAGGTCTAGATACAAATAAAGCAACCCAAATGTAGTTGCTTACGTACAGCACCTCAAGTGGGACCTCTCCAAATCTATGGATCTGAGAAAGTACAGAGAGAAGTAACCTGCCTCCTTTTCCCCAACGAACACCCAACATATAATACCGGAATAGGCCGAGGGTGGCCACTACAAGTATTCTCATTCAAAAAAAAAGAAAAATTGGGAGGACAAAGGAAGAAACTAGTTGATAGTAATTATAACATCCAATTGGACAAATATTGGCAGTTCTGTGAGTAGGTCTCAGGCCAGGGAATATTTTTCTATGAATTTCAATTCTGCCCTCAGTGTTCTTGGTACCATCCTCTTAGTCATGTTCCCTTTTTTTTTCCTTTTTTCATGAAACATAACATGCATCTGCAATGATAGAGTAGGCAGTTAGCTAGATATGAGTGGGGAACAGGTGTTTTATGACTGTTAAAAAGTTTCAAAAAGCTGGGAGAGACCTCGGGGAACACACATGCACTCTCCCCTATGCCCAGTGCCCTACAGTAATCTATAGCTTCATTGTATTATATTTACTTCGAGCTTTTGACCCCCCATTGTGGAGGATGGCTGCCATGACATTTCCAACAAGCAGCATATGGGGCCAAAAACTCCCTAATACCAGCCAGTGGGAGGAGTCCCTTAGATGACTGGAAGCAACCTTAGTCAGAGATTGCCCTGGCTATGACCCACAACCTATCCAAACATGAAAAGAAAAGATGACCCCGGCCCCCATGCTGTTGCCACCTCTGGGCTTGCCTGCACTCCCACCTTCAGAGTGTACTCTTGCTTTAAGAGTTATAAATGTTTACCTACTTGAGAGTTTGGCTCTGAATTCTTTCTTGGCTGATCTCAAGAACTGAGGCCATGGAACAGGATTTGCTACTGACACAGCTGAATAGATCTCTCTGTGTCCTTCTTGCTAATACAGTATTGGGGATCCAAAGGTCTCTCCTAATTTTGTACAGTCTCTGACTCTCAGTCCAAGCCGGTGATGTTTTTGCCCCTCAAATACCAAATCAGTATCTTAACCTTCTACCTTAGCCCACTAGAAAAAAGGAGCAAACTAAGCTTAAAAATAGCAGAAAGAATGAAATAATAAACAGGTTTTTCACTTTAAATGTACGTAGTGTGAGGGCGCCTGGGTGGCTCAGTTGGTTAAGCGACTCCCTTCGACTCAGGTCATGATCCTGGAGAACCGGGATCAAGTCCCACGTCGGGCTCCCTGCTCAGCGGGGAGAGTCTGCTTCTCCCTCTGACCCTACCCCCTCTCATGTGCTTTCTCTCTCGCTCATTCTCGCTCTCTCAAATAAATAAATAAAATCTTTTAAAAAAATAAAATAAGTGTATGTAGTGTGATTGTAAATTATATCTCAATATAGCTGTTGTGTAAAAAATTTCAATCAGATGTAATTTGTGTTTTAAAAAACGAAAGTAAGTTCAACATGTTAATGATCACAGATTTTTTCACTTTAATCCTCTTTCTTATTTAGAAAATAAATTCGAAAACTTTTCAAAACTCTTAGCCAATAGCAAGTATAAGGATGTGTCTGTGAGGAGAGATTGGTGATGGTGATAGGTCTCCATATTGGTTAACAAAATTGTGTCTATATTTGTCCCAATAATACAACATCCAGATATTTGGACAAAAAATGGGCCTACTTTCTTCAGCCCAATACCCCTTTTCTCCCCCCTCCCTTGCATTGATTGGTTATTTTTATATAATCTCTTCCAAACCACAATCCTGGTCCAGTACTAAGCTGCCCTCTTGCACTAAAGTACAGTGATTATGCTGTGGCTTTATTTCTCCTCTGCACCCTTCTAAGAGAAGGCAACTCCACTAACATTCTAGATATTGACTCCAAAGTATGAAGGAGAGCTAGAAATAGCTGCTAAAAGACTCCAAGGGAGGAAGGAATTAATAAATCACATACGAAAAAAAATCACATATGAACCAAGAGACTGAAATTTTAGAAAATGAGATGAGAGGGAAAATGGGGAATGAGAATCAATAATTCTGTCTTCAAAAGTAGGTTCACCTGTGAATGGGTGTGTGTTTTGGATTGCAAGGGGGTGGTAGTAGGAACATGATGATAATTACCTCGTGTGATGCTTAATTTTATGTGCCAACTTGACTAGGTTAAGGGATGCCCAATAGCCAGTAAGTTCTGGGTGTGTCTATGAAAGTATTTCTGGAAGAGATCGGCATTTGTATTAGTAGACTGAGTGAGGAAGGTCTGCCTTTACAATGTGAGTATCCTCCAGTCCACTGAAGGCTGAAAAGAACAGAAGAGGAGGAAGGACAAATTCTCTCTTCTTCCTCTCTCCTCCTGAGCTGAAATGACCATCTTATTCTGCCCCAGAGCTATGGTTCTTAGCCTTCAGACTCTAAGACTTAGACCAGAGGCCCTCTGTTCTTAGGCTTTTTTTGGTCTCAGACTGGCTTTAACCATCTGTCCTGGTTCTCAGGTCTTCAGGCCCCAGATGAATTACTCCACTGGTTTTCTTTGTTCTCCAGTTTACAGCCGGTAGATAGCTAGACCTCTCCGCCTCCATACCATGTGAACCAATTCCCATAATATCACTCCCCTTATACGTATTTTTATATATCCCCTTGATTCTGTGTCTCTGGAGAACACTGACTAATACACTTGGCAATATCTGAGAATCTACTAACAATAAGAAAGTTTGGAATACTAAAAATTCAATAAAACGAGATAAGAAAAACTGAAATTTTGGTTTAGTTATAGAAAGGCAACATAGATCATAATCACTTATTTGAAATGCTTATCATTTTTTTCTAATTACTCTATAATATATTTAGGGCTGTGAATATCAATATGTGTCAAGTTTTTTGTATAGTTGAATAAAAAACATACTTTGTTCATTTTACCAAGTTTGCTGCTCAGTTTGTTGTGATTTTCTATCTACAATTGAAAAACTTAGAGAAGACATTGTTTTCAGTCTTATATTTTTTAAGAGGGCAAAATCTGAGTTGAACTGCGTATTTTTCCATTAATATTAGATCACTCCTCTCTTAATGCACAGTTTTCAATAAAATGTTCAGCCTTTTAAAATATGCATTGTTTTATTGTATGGTTTTGTTTCAGATAAGCTATTATTCAAAGCATACCCTATTAAGCATAATTCTTTGTAACTTCAGTTGCCTCTCATATGAAAGAGCTCATTCATCCTCCAAGAAATGACTTAGTACTTATTGCATGTTAAGCATTGTGTTAGATTCAACCAGCTGCTGGGAAAAGACAAAGGCATTGCCCTGAGGTGAAAGACCTTACCAGGTAATGTGCCTCATCTTTAAACCCTCTCTCTCTTTGAAAGAACTCAAAGTGCTTTCTTCCAATTTTGTATCATGGCTGGATTTTTGACTGACAGTTTAGAGAAGGTCCTAAAGACATTATTAATAATAAAATAGTTTCATCTTTATTCAGTTCTGATCAGGTACTAGTCACCAAAGCTAAATACTTTTCCTTTATCATGACGGAAGCATCATGTCCATAATGGCAGTATGAGTTGGGCTCTACTTTTTAATCACTGTTTTAAAGATTTTTTTTCTAACATCCAGAACTGTAAGAGAATAAATTTTTGTCATTTTAAAATAAACAAATAAATAAACTAAAGATGAAATGAGTAAATATTAATTTATAATGATGTCATATGTTCAATGTAAAGACACTAAGTGACTCGGGGCTCAAGAACAACATCATTTTGATTAGAAAATTCATACTTCTAACTAGTTAAACAACTGCTTGTAATTGTTTCTACATCCTTGTGTTCATCTGTTAGACACCATCGGTTTATTATTATTGTTTTAATATTAATGGTTCATTTTTTATTTTTTTTAAAGATTTTTATTTATGTATTTATTTGAGACAGAGAGAATGAGAGAGAGAGAGAGATAGCACATGAGAGGGGGGAGGGTCAGAGGGAGAAGCAGACTCTCCGCCGAGCAGGGATCCTGACACGGGACTCGATTCCGGGACTCCAGGATCATGACCTGAGCCGAAGGCAGTCGCTTAACCAACCGAGCCACCCAGGCGCCCTTAATGGTTCATTCAAATGTACGTTTAAGACTATTTTTTTAAATGTATGCCACTTTGATATATATTTTTTAAATGAAAGATGTATAAATACGATAATACTACATTTAATCAATTTCTAGAATAAGGAACAAAGTGATCTAAAGTCGAATAAAACTTCTAGGTGTGAAACATGAACCTTGCAAGAAATTTCTCTGCATTCTTTCTCTCTCTCATTTATTTTATTTTTATCTCTTGTTCTTTTAGATATTTAGTCCTGACTATCCTAGCATATATATACCTGCAAAATATATGATTAAAACTCAAGTGTTAATCATTATGTTAGGGCCTACCTGCTAAGTACTAAGATAACTGTGGTTCGACTCAGTTTCTTAAATGTATATTTAATGAGTTTTTGTTAGTGGTAGGAACAGTATTAGCAGCACATGTGTACGCACAGGGTGATGGTGGCAGTAGAGGGTAGAATAGTTACAGTCTCCTTTTGTCCTGTATTTCTGTTCTTCAGTCGTTAGTTGTCATTGCACAATCATGCTTAATTCTCTTGAAGAGCTGTTCTTTTCACGAATGTTCCCATGGAATGTAAAATCTGGCTTCTAAAAGAAAGGAACGTTTTGCAGAAGAAACAAACATAGGTGTAACATCCGATAACACAGACATAAATATATATGTATATATGTAACATAATATATAATCTATATAACAGATATAAATATGTAATAGTTTTTATTCAGAGACATAATTAGTTGAAGCAATAACTCTTCACAACAGTGGTAGAGGACAGATATCCCCTTTAAAAATAATGAGTGGTAAGATGCTTTGGAAAGTATGAAGCTAGTTTTGTTTTATCTGTGATTTTTGCCTTTTTTAATTCTATGAGATCATGCTATATTCTTGGGGAAAAATGATTTTACTCCTCTAGATTTCATTTCACCTTCTAATTATGTGGTAAATTTTGAATGAGGTATTTAATGTAGTATCTGAATAGAGCTCTGGTCCATAAGAGAACTAGATGGAAACCAAAAATCATCCTACAAATGCTGCATAAATAATTCATTATCAGGACTTAAAAAAGCAAAGAAAGTTGCTGGTAAGTTTTTTGTAATAATTATCAGAAGAACTGATGATTGGAAAAAACTTTCTAAAAATGTAGGATACCACAACCTAAATCTTTTCATGGAGGTAGTCGCTGGCAAAGCAAAAGAATAATTGCAAAGAAAAGTATGCTGGAGGACAATGGAAGAAAGTGGAAAGGCTATCATATGAAGTAGAACAATTGGAAAGTATGTTTGATTTTAGCTTAAAGAAAGGCAAGGAATAGTAACAAAGCTAGAGAAAATGGTGAGACATTCATAGCATTGTGGTTAAACAAAGTTAGAAAGCATGGAAAGAAGTGAGGAATGTTAGAGGGGGTCTGGGAAAAATTATGGTGATGAATAAAAAATGAAGGATTTTAAAATTGAATGTTAATAAGATTATGAGTGATACTAAAACACAAGGGAGAACTACATTGCAAATAACACTTATTAAAAATAAGGATTATTTAAGTTTATTAAAACTGTTGACCAATCTATTTTAGATTAAAGAACGTATACAGAGTTGCTAAGTATCACTTATGAATATCATTAAAACTCTTCAAACACGTGGATTTGAATTTACTCATGAAGTTGGCAATATTTAGTTCCTTACATATTGTTATCATTAAATGGTTGTTTTTCTAAGTGATCACAGTTAATCAAGATTGAAAAATTTACTTTTAAAAGGATTTATATAATTTAAAATGGATTTTTTTTATTTAAAAAAAATGCCTTTGGGGGTACCTGGGTGGCTCAGTCCGTTAAGCATCCAACTCTTGATTTTGTCTCAGACCATGATCTGAGATCATGTTGTGAGATCAAGCCCTTCATTAGGCTCTACATTAAGTAAGGAGACTGCTTAAGATTCTCTCCCTCTTCCTTTGCTCCTCCACCTCTTAAAAAAAAAAAAAAAAAGCCTTTTATGTTGAAGTTATTCAAAGTCATTTGATTTGTCAAAGAAAATTTGGTTGGCCCCTCAAAAAGTATGAGCAAAACACTTTTTCCTTCTCAATCTTCATGGATATTTCTAACAGCATGTGAAAACACATTCTTCTTTAATCCTTACTTTGCTGGGTTTGAGAGACTTGACATTTTTCTCAACATTCAAAAAATACATGGGGAGAAAAGACTTTTTTTTTTAAGAGAAAGTTGAAAATTTTATGAGGATTTGGTTGATCCTACTCTGATAAAGCATTATAAATATCCAATGGCAGCCAGCAGAAGTTGTGGTCAAGTTAACAGAAACAAACAAACAAACAAAAACTTTCTTTCTTCCAATTGCCTTGAAATCCCAGTTGTCTAATTGATATATATTTTCATGATCAAATCATCCCACTTGAAATGTCATAAGCAAAGGCACAGATGAAGTACTATTATGTTATTTGTGGATAACTTGTTTACAATGATTTTATTTTCCTTCTAATCACTGATGTAATTAATGTAGTATATATGACTCCAGCCCATGATAAATAGAAATGTAAAGTTCTGTGGTGAAATTTCATGACCGTTTCCGGCTATGAGGCAGTCATCTGACGGATGATGGATCACATAGATGCTTATGTATGTATTTGGAATATCATGAAAATGAGCACACAGAATGGAATATCCACTCAGAGTAGACATTAGTAAAAATAATTAAAGCATTTTATGAAAGTGTTTTATCATTTACAAATCTATAAAATATCATGCTCTACAGTCATATCCTTTATGTTCATTCCCTGACTCCCAAATATATCAGAACTTTTTGCTTTACATATCACCTGAAAATTCATCTTCTTTCTTCTCTCTATTTAACTTTAAAAGATGCCAAAGAGAAAGAGTAAAAGATAGTGGCTTAAATTTTCAGGAGTAAATATTTATTCTTTGAAATTATATTTACCCCTTGACGATCATTTGCTATTTTGGTGTGTGATTGTGTTAGCAGAAAATCAGGCCAAATGAGAGCCAAATTGATGACTTTTTTGTATACACTTGATCAAATTTGATAAAAAGTGAAACACAAAACATGGAAATTTAGGCTCAAGCCTGCTTTTCACTGTAGACAGTGAAAAATTACTGAAGACTAAAGCCTTTTGAAGCATTATATGTATTAAATACTCACTATGACAATGTGTCCACAGTCACTGTCACCTTTATTTCAGAATTAAGCATAAAATATTTTTGTGCTATATTTTCCCCCAAATTTCTTAAGAACATCTGCTAAAGTCTGGACTATTTGGTTTAGGTTTTGCTATTTAATGCACTGATTTCTATAAAATGTACTTCAAAGTCAAATGAAAACTTTGAAATTATCTCAGTAGAGAAGCGATATATAACTATACTTGAGAATCGGTGCATTTTGGATATCGGTCTCTTATTAAAATCCAGATTCTCATTTATAGCTGTCAGTGTGGTTTCTGTACATGTAACTTGCTGGCAGTGAACTTATGTTACAGAGAGAAAGATTCTCAGGTTGAAAGTTAGCATTTGCAGCTTTGCTCAGGCTTTTTTTTTTTTTTTCTCCCCTCTTAACAAGCCATCTGTGTATTCTCATAATTACATCACTAGCAGTGACATCCTTTAAATTTTGATTACTCATGGTTTTGAAATATGCTTAAAATGAAAGTAAAGAGTATAAAGCAAAACTAGACAGAAAACACAGAGAGTAAAAACAACTAATTGGATGTAAACTTAAAATTTAGGCATGAAATAGCAACAGTGACAAAAGTAAATGGGGGGCACCAGGGTGGCTCAGTTGGGTAAGCCTCCGACTCTTGGTTTTGGCTCAGATCATGATCTTATGGGTGATGAGATTGAGCCCCACACTGGACTCTACTCAGCTTGAAGATTCTCTCCCTCTGCCCCTCCCCGCACTCACTGGTGTTCTCTCTGTCTCTCTCAAATTAATAAATATATCTTAAAAAGAAAATAAAAGCAAAAGGAAGACTACAATTGGAAACATTTATCAGCTATTTTAAAATACATAATGATAAGTGATTTTATACACATCTGGAGTCAACTTTGTTTTCAAGCTGCCATTGTAACTCTTCAATAAGAATCTAAGATGTGCATGGGATACCTTGTAACAATGTCACTGGAATAATATACATGTATTAAGCACTTACTGTGTTGCCTTCACTATTCTAATTTTATAAACATTATTAAATCTACTTGTTAGAGTAAAGGCAGAACTTGGCTGAGGTACAGCTTACAGCAGATTCTCTGGGTCCAAAGACCTATCCATTATTCATTTCCCTGGTTGCCAAATGTATAAATATAATGGAAATATTTGGGAGTTGGCAGAATTCCTAAACTGATTACTTGGCAGATGGTATAAGGATTTTTGCAACAAGGAAGGCAACATGGAAGTCTCTGATACTTCTCTCACCCTGGTCAGAATATTTAACAAAAAAATAAAAATATATATCCTTGGATGAATGACAGTGATTATTGCCATTCTTGAATACCTATTGGATGCAGGGTTCATATTCCCCATCAGACCTCATTTAGTCATTATCTGTTCCCCCAGAAAACAAGATGGATACTAGAAGATTACAGTGGATTTCAGGAAAGTTAACCAAGTAGTAATTCTAATTACAGTTGCAGTGATAAATGTATTATCTTTTCTAGAACAGAATAACATGGCTACAGGTGTGGGTAAGAGGCCATTAATCAAACAAATATGTTCTCTAATATTCCATAAGGAAGGACAAGAGCAGTTTTCATTAACAAAAGACAGACAATAGTATTCGTTGATAGTATTGCCCAAGGGCTGTGTTTTCTGCCCCATCCTCTGCAAATTATCATACAAAGGGATGCAAACCATCTGGATATTCCGATGGTACCATGTTCATTGGCAATAAGCAAAAGTGAAAAGTAGCCTTGGAAGCCTTGTTAAAAAGACATGTGCTCTCTAGAATGAGAAATAAAAATGAAAAGGTTCAGTATAATGTCCTATCATGGAAGTATTTAGAGGTTAGTGGTTTAGGCCATGCCAGGCAGTCACTGCTGGTGAGGTTATAGAATTAGGAATATTATACATTGTCAGTGGGAATGCAAGTTGGTGCAACCACCCTGAAAAATGGTTAAAGTTTATAAAGTTTATAAAGATAAATATGCTTACTGAATGGCATGGAACTCTCACTCCTGGGTATTCTCTCTAGAGAAATGGAAATACATATTTATACAAAGACTTAGACACAAATCTTTAGAGCAACTCTTTAATAACTATAATAAAATACACTGGAAATTACCCAAATGTCCTTCAGTTGGTGAATGGGTAAACAAACTGATATAGACACATGCAATATTATGATTTATAAGAAATATATATTTGGTCATTCAGATGACCAAAATATATTTTTCATGTGTATTTGGTCTTTGTCCATAGTTCCTGTCCCACAGTACCTAAAACACTTAGAATTTCCTATAGTAAGGGCCATAAATGTGTCTTTTGTTTTATTAATAAAGGTGACTTTTGGACCCCACCCAAAGTCAGGGGCTGATTGCCAGGAGGACCAAACATGTATTTAGAAGATTGAAATTTTCAGTTCTACATTCCTACTTCCAGGGAGGGGAGTAGGTCTGGAAGTTCAATCAGCCAATGGCCAAGGACTTAGTCAATCATACCTATGCAATGAAGCCCCTATAAAAATGCAAGAGGATGGGGTTCAGAGAGCTTCCAGGTTGGTAAACATGTGGAGATTAGGAAGGGTGGTACATGTGGAGAAGGCCGAGGAGCTCCAAGCCTTTACCCCATACCTTGCCCTATGTATCTTTTCATCTGGCTGTTGATTCATCATCTTTATCATATCTTTTAATAAACTGATAAATATGTTTCCCTGATTCTATGAGCTGCTCTAGCAAATTAATCAAACATAAGGAAGAGGTTTGTGGAATCTCCAATCTGTAGCCAGTCAATCATAAGCACAGGTAAGAACTGGGAGCTTGCAACTGGTGTCTGAAGTGGCGGTGGGGGCAGTCTTGTAGGACTCAAGTTTTAACCTACTGAATCTAATACTATCTCTGGGTAGATAATGTCAGAATCGAGTTGGATTCTCGGACACCCCACTGATGTCCAAGAATTGCTCGGGGTGTGTGTGGGGATCCCCTATTCCCTGCCTACTATGTTGAAATTGGTCTGGGAACTTTAAAACAACACACAATAGAAAGTTTCTTGGCATTTAATAAAATGACTATGCAACAACTTGGATAATCTCAAAGGCATTACCCTGAGTGAAGGAAGGCAATTTCAAAAGGTTATATGCTGTATGATTCCATTTATAGGACATTGTCAAAAAGATAAACCTATGGTGATGGAGAACAGATCAGTGGTTGCTAGAGATTAATCTGGATCAAGGGAGACTGTTGTAAAGGAATATAGCATGAGGGAATTTTGATTGACTGATGAATATTTTATGTATCCTGACTTTGATGTTTACTGCACAAATACTAAAATTTGTAGAAATATACGTCAAAAAGTCAAATTAACAATTTAAAATATGTTTATTGTAATAAAAATAAATTGCAAATTTTCCTCCAACCAGTAAGAATTTAGCACAAATCTGAACGTCCTCTTTGGCTTCTAGAGATAGGGTACTCCACACATAGGAAAACTGTTCTGACCTATCTACAAAGTGATAAGCAAAACTGCCAACTGAGTTCTACCTATCCCAGGAAAGTTCACTGGAGGAAGGCTGTGTTGTGATCCAAGCAACCATTCCTCTTGAGCTATATAACCTGGCACAATTTGAGGTTAGGTGCCTTAAAGTGTGAAGCACTTAGAAGGTTAGGATATAACCTTCTAGTGTAAATGGTAAGATAACTTGTAGAATTTATGGCAAGCCTCAGTAGAAAAATCACAGTGAAAATTCCTAGGCTTATGGAGCTAGGCAATGCAATTTGAGTAGTAGAGAGTTAAGCACCTTTTAAAAACATGAGTTGGCCTGATATTGGGTTCTGGTAGAGAGAGTGAGCTTGACAGGAGGACATCAAATAATCATGCATCCCAAACTGCCTATGATGAACAGGGCTGTTTAGACCCTAGAGTCATAAAGTTGGAATAGCCCAGCAGCAATCAATAGGCAAATAGAAGTGGTATTATCAGGATCAGGCGTGAGCAGCAAGTATCACATGCCAGCAGTATGGACAAGTAGTCCAGACACTTAGGCCATTCACCAATATTGCATCAACACTTCTTCCAACAGTTTATGAATGGATCAATGTGTGTGTGTGTGTGTGTGTGTGTGTGTGTGTGTGTGTGTGTGTGTCTAGTTTAGGTTTTAGGAGAATGTTGACCTCATTGCATGAGTTAGGAAATATTTCCTCTCCTATTTTCTGGAAAGGTTTCTACAGAAGTGTTATTTTTTTTTCCTTAAGTGTTTGGTAAAATCTACTAGTAAAAGAATCTTGGCTCCAAATTTTCTTTTTCAGAAAGCTTTTTAACTACAAATGTAATTTCTTTTATAAATATAGAACAATTCAGATCATTCAGTTATTCTTGGGTTAGTTCTGTTAGTGCGTCACTTTCAAGGAACTGACCCATTTGTTCTATGTGTAGAATTTATGGATATAAAGTTGTTTGTAACATATTCCTATATTACTTTTAATGTCTGTGGAAGCAGGAGTGATGCGATGTCCTCTGTTTCATTTCTAATATTGGCAATTATGTTTTTTTCTTTATTGGTTAGCATGGAAAGAGATTTTTAGTAATCTATATAGTCTAAAATTACAAGGTTTTTGGGATTTTTCAGGCAATAATGTTAACTTTCAGCTATAAAGTGGGCATCAAAAAATGCCATTTCCTTAACAGTGGTAAACAATGAGTAAATAAAACTACATGTTTTTTTTTTTTTTTCTGTATGACTAGCTAAACACAAATTAATGGAACACTTATGATTAGGGGTATCTTCTTTTTTGAGAGTATTCAAATTTTATCTGTGGTGTCGTGCATGTTGGGATGTCCCAACTTCCTCTGTTATATGACTAAAATGTCATATAGGCAGAACAAGTGCCTATTTTCCCATGAATTCAATGGCAAATTTATGGAAATAGCCCAGAAAAAAAGTGCTCTGACAAATCTCAACTCACTGGCTGATTGTAGTAAAGGGAGTTCTGTGGCATTATCTGAAGGATAATGCCAGTTGTCTGCTATGTTCAGATTAGATTTCCACAGTATTTTATTTCTTCCTGTAAAATGTGGTTTCTACATCAATATCATGAATTTGTCCTTCATCTGAATTCTTGCATGCTTGGGCTCTGTGAGATTTGTGTCTCCTTTTTAACATCTGTCTACTCATATCCTTGTGGGCATGCCCTAATTCAAACCTCTTACTTTCAAATTGCATGCTAATGTAAACCGTATCAATCAACCTCTATTGTTCCCTTGGTGACTCTGCTTACATTTTCAGGTCATACGTGTACAACCGCACTTTAATTATCAATTTAGTTGCCACTGGCCTGTCTCATAAGGCCCGTTTCTTCTGTGTTTAGTGCAAGGATTGACTGACAGCAAGATCAATGGGAAATAGTGAATCAATTCCGGAGTCTTTGTAAAATGCCCTTATTTAGGATTGAAAGCATATTTTCTAGTGACTCTCACAAAAAGAAAGTCTTACTATTAGAAATAAATCACTGTGACTTTTCCATTATTTTTGATTTTGAAATATATGAATAAAATTGCAATAGGTAGAATCTTTGCTCTGTCCCTCTGACTCAGGATCTTCTCTCCTGACCC
>NW_027397069.1:35640056-35721012 GCF_003265705.2 Callorhinus ursinus
CCCAGCCGGCCCTCCCCCTTCTCCAACCTCTCCCCATTTGTCCCTGCCTTCTCCCTCTCATGTCTTCCTTGCTCCCTCTAAAGGGTGATAGAGATATCTATTCTTCTTTCAACAAAATGGAAAATACACGATTACAGTTTTAGCACAGCATTTCTTTTCATTCTGTTTCAAATCAAAATGATAAATTCGAGATTTTGAGAGAATATAGAACTTTATGGTCATTTAAAAATATAGGCATTGGAAATAAATATTTTGTATATAGACTCCATTTATACAGGTAAACTGCTAAAATGATGGTTTAGAATTATTTATCTGGTGATTACTTGTCTTTAAATCTGATTCAATAAAATACACAACTTCTTAATACCTTAAAAACTCAAAGTTTTAAAAGTACTTTATGGTTATTATGAGATCATATTTTTAGTTACTCAGCTATTCCCATTCAATACTTACGTGCAAAGAGAATAAATTTTTCCCCTAGAGAAATTAATCAATATCCCAAATTTTTGTGGAAGAAATTATATGACATACACCTTAAATCTTGCAAATAAACAGGTGGGGTTTTTTGGGTTTTGTTTGTTTGTTTATTGTCTTTTTTTTTTTTTTATCTCAACTGCATAAAGTGAACATGGCAGTCTGACTGGCTGGCACTTGTGTTTTGATTATCTCCTTTTCACCCTGCTGATGAGGAAGGGATTCCTGCCCTAGAATAAGGGGATGGCCAAGCTCATGACACCCACCACTGGTCAGAGGATATTGACAGCAGTTTATTTATCTTTCTTTTTAAGATTTTATTTATTTATTTGAGAGAGAGAGAGAACACAAGAAGGGGCAGAGGAAGAGGGAGAAGTAGACTCCATGCTGAGCAGGGAGCCCAATGCGGGACTCGATCCCAGGACCCCCGGATCATGACCTGAGCCGAAGGCAGATGCTTAACTGACTGAGCCACCCAGGCTCCCCCACAGCAATTTATTTAGCCACATGTTCTCACAGCTCAGGGTGGAGGACACCACCTACCATGTTCTCTGGAACAGAATGAACAGGCAGGAGCTGGGGGAGCAGGCTTTACAGGAACCAAAAGTAAGGTGCTTCCTGGTTCCCATGGGAAGATGTGGTTGACTTTGAATAATTCAGCAGGCTGGCTGGGACTGGAAACCTGCTATTCAGCAGTAAGCCGGCGCCATGCCTGATCCCCATTATGAGAAGGATTATTTGGCGAGGGGTCCTTATTCACAAGAGTTCAGTGGGAGAGGGAAACATGGGCTCTGCTCTTCAAGGCTCTCCAGCTTTCAGATGTCAAGGCAAGAGATAATATTGAATCTTGATTTCCAACCTTCACCACAACTTGTAATATGGAGAGAGAGATCAAGAAAGATTTATATTTTTATTGAAAATATGTAATTTTTTTTCCTTTCAAAATCATATCAGTTGCCTTCTTGACTGAAAATTTAGGAAATAGTAAAGATACACTTCTTGCCATCTCACTTTTTCCAACGTTGGGTATTTGTTAAAAATACATTTGTGTATCGTTTTGAGCTTTACAACATACACATTCTGGGGTTTTTATTCGTCCATAATTCTGTTTAACCTCAGTTGTATATTTAAATAAATGCAAAGTGGGGCACCTGGCTGGCTCAGTTAGTTAAGCAACTGCCTTCGGCTCAGGTCATGATCCTGGAGTCCCGGGATCGAGTCCTGCATCGGGCTCCCTGCTCAGCGAGGAGCCTGCTTCTCCCTCTAACCCTTCCCCCTCTCATGTACTCTCTCTCTCTCATTCTCGCTCTCTCAAATAAATAAATAAAATCTTTAAAAATAAATAAATAAATGCAAAGATCACAGTTGATTTTTTTTTTACCAGTGCTTGTATATTAAGCAATTCTTCATTTTGATTATTACTTTCTTGTCTAGATAGCATCTCTGCATTGTGTTGTGTTTTGTTTTGGTTTTCTTCCAAGAAAGTTTTCTGGGTGCTGTAATTCCTTGACTCTTATGTCCTTCAGTCTGTCTTAGTTTATGTTAATGCACATATTTTTCTATATACATTAATTTTTCCCACCCCCTTTCTTGCAATATGTTCTGCCATCAAGAATTCATTTCTTTTAATTTTCCTAGCAACAGGTGGTATTTTTCTCAGCAATGGGTGTTCTGAGGTTGCTCATCTCACTCGATCCAACCTGATGGGCCTTTAGGCCTGCTGTGTGGCTGTTTTTCCTTATTTTCTTTGCCTTTCCCTCCCTTCCTTCCCTCCCTCCTTCCTTCCTTCCTTCCTTCCTTCTTCCTTCCTTCCTTCCTTCCTTCCTTCTTTCCTTTTTTAAATAAAGAAAGCATTGTTTGGGTTCTTTCCTGATTTACCCATTCTTACACATTGACTGAAGAATTTTTTTAACCTTGTTTTCAATACTTCCCACCTAAAAAACCTTTTTACACCTTTTCTCCCCCTAATCTCCCTCTCATACAGAATTTTAGTACTACAGATTACAGTGTTTTTTTGATCATAAGGGTAATGTTTTTTCCTATGCCAAGAACTAGTTTTCACCACCTTGGAAATGATATTGTCCCACTGAAAATTATTGCTTGGTTAGAGAACAATAATTCCAGAACCTTCTGGAGAAAGGAAGAATGAGTTAATTTGATTAATACATTAAAAAATAATTATATACTATGATTCTATTTGTATTAGTTTAAAAATCCCTATTCCTTCCACCACCAAGAAAAAGAAAAAAAAAACATTGCTTAACTATCTGAACAATTTAAGGAAATCTTTAAAAAAATAAAAAGGACAAAGAAACACAAAATTCAATAAAGGGCAGGGGAAAGGGAAAGGAATGTGAGATATTTGTGGCCAAGCAGGTAGTCTCAAAACTATTGGTTGTGCTCTATTTCTTAGTCTGGCAGACTGCTTATACGCTGTTCATTTTATCATTAATCTTTATGCCATTTAGGTTGTTAAAATGTCAGAAAGGGAGTTCCACACTTGTTCTCTGACTTCAGTCTGGCCTCTGCCTCCTTCATTCTGCTGTGCTTGCTTAATTTCAGATTGTTATTCAATTGCTAAGCACACGTACATCCTTACCATTTGCTAAACCATGAAGCCACTTCCATACTGGCGCATATTTGCTGCCGTGATTTCCTGGGTTCCCTCTCACCCTGTGGTTGTCCCACCCCCCCCATCAAGATACCACACCCTTTCCAAATCTAGCACTTAAATGGTTAATACTTGGCATAAGAGAGGGTCTCCTTGACCCCGTTCTGGGACTAGAACAATATCTATTCTGATTAACTGGTAATATTGCTAGTCTGATTGCTATTTATGCTAAACATTATTTTGGTTTATATCCATGTCACCAGCTGTGTCCATGATGCCAAATTGATGGGTCATTTTGTTTCCCCCATCTAACTTTCCTTTATGATAGTATCACAAGTGGTTGCCTCCTCTGTCTTGAAGGTATCTGCCTTCTAAGCTCTATTACACCACACCCTTCTGAGTTTTCTTTGAGACTTTTCAATAGTTTGTCTTTTTCTTGAACTCCAAACTTTGAGTTTCCTCATGACATGCATTAATAGTATTAACTATTTATCTGCCATTCATAATATATATAACAACTACATTCCCTTTCATTCATTCATACAATATTCATGAAGCAAGTATTTATAAGCTGCACCAGGTGCTGAACTAAACAAAATTGGCACTGCCCCTTTCAGTCTGAGGGTGTAGTGAGGGAGAAGGGCAAATAACAATAAATCTTATAAATAAAAATTGTGAAGGCTGCTGTAAAGATCTGGGTTCTGTGAAAGATATAAATTGAAAAGGACAATTTTAGATAGGCGTCAATGATGGATTCGATATTAAAGTTATTATTTAATTCAATATGTTGCTTAGTTTATTTATTTCTATATGCATATGCCCTGACATTTATAGTTATGACATAACCAGTGCATTAAGTGATCATATCATGTGGGTTTTTTTAAATGTTTATTTATTTAATAATATTTATTTATTTATTTGAGAGACAGATCATGTGCATCCTGGGCAGAGGGGGGAGCAGAGGGAAAGACGACGAGGGAGAAAGAGAATTTTAAGTAGGCTCCACACCCAGCCTGGAGTCTAACTCAGGGCTCGAACTTGTGATCCTGAGATCAAGACCTGAGCCGAGGTCGAGTCTTATGCTTAATCGACTCTACCACCCAGGAGCCCCATATTTATGTAGTCTTTTAAAGTTGTTTAGTTTTTATTAGTTTCTTCCTGCTTTTCTCCTACACTTCCTTTGCTTTGATTATCATCTGCCCTTCATCTATGACTTGGTGTCTCCTTTCACATCTTTGTCTGTGCTTTTACCATATCTACACTTAGGTCTCACTGCTTTTATTTATTTATTTTTTTAGAGAAGGAGAGATGGGGGAGGGGCAGAGAGAGAGGGAGAAAATCTTAAGCAGCCTCCATGCCCAGTTCAGGGCCCTTCATGGGGCTTGATCACACGACCCTGAGATCATGACCCAAGGTGAAATCAAGAGTCACACTCTTAACTTGACTGAGCCACCCAGGCTCCCTTATATCACACTTTTAAAAAAATATTTATCATATTATTTTCAGTAGTCTAAATCTAGGTTAAAAAATAACTTGGAAAAACCTCTCTAGCTTAAATGGCGTAAGTCTAACACGTGCATTTTAATGAACATGCAATATTCCATGGGATGAAAAAATGTCAGTCATTTCTCTATTGATGTGCACAAACTTTCAGTTCTTGTGTATAAGAAAAACTGGTGTATTAAACATATTTATAATGAAGCTTATGTATCAGTGCTTTTATTTATTTTGAGATCTATCTGCAGAGGGTCCTTTTGGGTGTTTTTTTTTTTAAGATTTTAGTTTTTTATTTGAGAGAGAGTGAGCAAGAGAGCTCACGAGCAGGGGCAGAGGGAGAGAGGGCAAAGCAGACTCCACTGCTGAGCAGGGAGCCCAACAGGGAGCAGGGAGCCCAGCCCAGGACCCTGGGATCATGACCTGAACCAAGGTAGCCACTGAACCAACTGAGCCACCCAGGCGGCCCTCCACAGAGGTTTTTGATCCATCAATGTGTGTATGTCTTTGTGTTTTAAATAGATATTGCCAATGTCCTTTATAAACGAGCTGGGACGTGACATGTGTTCACCAGTAGAAGAACAGTCCCTGAACATCTTTAAGAAAAGTCTTTACCGGCCTTTTCTAGTCTGTTTGGTCCCAGACTAATAAGACACCTAATGTTGCCATACCCCATAGTGTCATTTCTATATTTACAAGAATGAAATGTGGGACCTCTTCCTTTTGGTGTCTATGACAATTGTCCATTCTGTAAATCACATAACATATTTTTTTCTCCAGATGAATTGATTCGTAGTCTCCTTTACTCATAGTATTGGATGGGGCAGGCATTTACATTTGTATCATGAGTATATGCCAACAGGCCATAGATGTTGATAAACAATTTCTGTCCCTTCAGCTGCCACCAAGGAAAAGAGGAAATGAGAGTGGAAGCAAGATAGAGAAGTCAAAGGATTTTCCACAATTGTCTTGATTCCTGTCTTCCTAACCACCTCAAATCAGAATAAAAACCTCTCCTAAAATAATAAAACTCATTTTCCAAAATTTGGTGGCTAAGAGAAAAGGTCAGCTTCTTTTCCAATGTAGATTCCGTAGTAGCCGGAATTAAAGAAAATGCTTTTTTATGACCTAGACATATGGTATAGATTAGGAAATGGATAGAAATTGGTTCTGATTGGCTGGCTAATATTCTAATGAGATAGATTAATCAATGTAAACCACATAGCTCAGTTAAAGCTGCCTTTCAAATTGCCAATTTCATTTTCTTCCAGCAGAGAAAATGCCAATCTTTTCCTATGTAGTGAAATTGTCTTGTTATAACAATGAAGAAACTCCAGAGTTACTGTTATTGTGGAACATCTGGTACCTACAAGATGTGGCTCCTCAGAGAAAACCACATCACTGGAAAATAAGAACTTGCTCAACCTAGTCGTATTTCATGTTTTGTTACACTCTAGAGTATGGCTGCCTCATAATACAGTAATCACTTTCCTTCAGCACTATAAATGAAGCCACAGATGCTACAATTTGCTCTAATTGGAGCAGCTTACCATAAATAAATAATCAAAATAACAATATATGCATAAAATATATGCAAGTTTTAAAGGTTGGATTGAAAAAAATTATAAAATGATTACCTAAATACCATGCCTATCACATTTATTCTTTAAGAAATAGGGAGATAGTCTGGATTTTTCTCCTGAACCTCATTATTTTTCCAAACTGTATCATTTATTTCAAAATTTATCCCAACAATGAAATTACAACAGATCTGGAAGTGTAGCAACCTCTTTTATATGATTGTCAACTGCCTAATTTATCACATTTGACTAATTTATCAGGTATCAGATTTATGATTTGATGTCACAACAATTTAATGGTTTGCCATGTTTCTATTTTGAATAAATGTTAAACTTATTCTTATATATGGTATTGTCTTCTATTCCTACAAACATTTCTTTTTTGTATTGATTCTATACTCCTAAAAAATAATCAAATTTTATTTTGTTGAGCTCAACATTGAAACAAATAAATACAATTGATCCTGTATTTTGTTTAGTAAATTCTTCTAGAGCTTAAAATAAATATTTTTTGCATTCTTTGCTCACATAACCTTGTCAGTTTGTTTAGAAGCACAAAGCCATTAAGAGTAAGACAGTAAGCAGTTTGGATATCATGCATCAATGATGAGTTGTTTTTGTGTGTGAGAAAAACAGTGTTTGAGAATATTTAGGATATAGATCATATCTGATTTGTTTAAATCTAATAGAATCTCTTAGAATAATAACATGTAAAATCTAAAAAGTTCAAATACCATTTGAGAACTTTTTAAAAACGTAATTATGTTTCTCAATGTAATGACATAAACTTTCCCTTGGCTGGAATGCATGAAGAAAAATCCTAGAGTTGAAGTAGCAATAAAATGGTAATAGAAATGTTTGTTGTTGTGGTTGTTGTTTTTAATTTCCATTATCAGTAGACTTTTATTTTTCACTTGAGTGTTTGGCCACCAACATACAAACAAGTGTCAAAATATTGTGTATGTGTAATTGGTAAAGATTTGGCACTAGTACTTAATAGGCTATATACATATATACATATATATATATATACATATATATATATATATATATATATTGCATTTGGCACTTCTAAGCCTTATGTTGTGCTTATGTGCTTGTCTTGTTTTTCTTTTTCTTTTTTTTTTGTCTTTTAGGCCAATAGCTTTGAGAGCCTAAGCCTTAAAGAGTAGTAAAACCTATCTTGAATGAGTTCCCAAGGACCTAAAAATTGTAAGAACCATTGTGAATGAAACATAGTCTATCATTTTTCTGTTGTTTCTTGATTAGTAACATCAGCAGCATGGTTATATGTTTATACAAAATTATAGTTGAGAAATAAACTTGAATAGCTTTAAATTTTGGAAAAACACCATGCATTGATAGTTCTATAAAATATACATACAGATTAAAAAACAACTTTCCACAAAGTCTATTAGGCACTGTTCCCAGAATTAGCATATGTCTACTACTTCCTAATTTATTCTGTACTAAAAGTTTTCTATATTCCAAAAGACAAATGACCAATTGGTCATTTGGGTATACTCCCAATTGCATTATTGTCTTAATATCTGTCTGTGTGAAAGATAGTAACTAAAACTTATTTTTGATATATTTTTCTGCATTTTGACAGTGTGGTAGGCGAATCACACAAACTAAGTAACCTTTGAAATATTATGGATAGAAAAATGGTTTAATCTTTGATTTTTCTAAAATAAAATCTGAAACAAATTAATATACTTACTCATTTTAATTTTCCAATAATTTGCCTTATTTTTCTTCACTTTTAGAATTACATGTAATCTTATTAAACCTAAATTAAATAAAATATTTGAAGATCTACAAAATCCAGCATACACTCTAATTCAGTTCCAATTAAAACAGTGTTCTCTTTATGCGTGGAAGAAAACAGTGTGTTCATCTTAGTTACTTATCCATTAAGATTTGGTCTGTGTCATTAAGACTCCTTCAAAGCAAGGGTATAATTCTTTCAACTGATGAAGCAGATGTCACATTAAAAGAATGTGAAATTTGTGTCATCATTTTATTGACTCAGAGCTTATGAAGATTCAGCGAGTTATTGTATTGCTCACAAATGTCTTCTTTCTGCAGTTATGACAGACATAAATTAGCAAGGCCAGGACAAAGTAGAGCAAGTCATGATCATTTTAAATTAAAACATTCTAAATATTTCTGTACTAAAAATTTCTAACTACAATCCAGTGGAAAGATTTTATGCCTGAAAGGTGACATCCGATTGTGACGAGAATATGGATTATGTACGATTTAGTCTCTAGGGCCCAGTCTGCCTTTCCTACCATCTGATTAGTATAGACAGGTTTTCAAGGAAGGGAAAAATGCAAAGTGAGCTTTATTTAAGTTTTAATGAAATCGTTTGCTCCTCCTAGCAGTTTTCTATCATATTAGCAATGTTTCTTCATAATGCATGAATATTAAATTTATCTAACACAGTACAAAATTATCTTATTAAGAACTCCCATCTTATAATAGTGGGAAAGAGAACTAATGCAATAGAGCACTAATTCAATTTCATCAAAGTCACTGATACAGAAAAGCAGCTCATTTTTCTCCACAGATGTCAAAAATATTTACCATGCTTCATTTCTAAGTATTTCTCCTATAAAACTGAAAATATTATTCTAGCTCATTGTATGACAGACTGCGGACCTAGCTATAGTCTAGCGAGATAGGCCAGTACAGACTTAGCTCTGATTAAGAGGGTAGCTGTTTATTTAATGATCCAAGGAATATGTAAAAGGGAGACAAATCTGGAGAATGAAGAGTAACATGAAATTATTCAATGGAAGTTTTGCAGTGGGTTTGGAATATTTGGAAATGGTTAATTTTGCTACCTCAGGGAATGAGAAAAATGAAACATAAGAATTCCAAAGATAAATTTGTTTTATAATTGCACTGGAGATATGGCTGTAAAAGTAGAGGTCATGGGTATATGCATGTCCATATTGCTACAGGGATGTACATTTCTCAACTAGTCCTCAACATTACTCCTACTCTATTTCTGTTTAGTTGGATAGTCTGCATAAAGAATTCCATACATGCCCTTTATCTCCAGCTTACAAAGTTATTTCTGCTAAATAAGAAGGTCTTATTCAACCCCAAATAAATGTCTTTCCTCATTCAAAATTCTGCTGAAAACTTTATTTCTTCCCTAAATTTAGTTTTTACACAAGAATGGAGGCCCTATGTATTTTCTAGGAAGCCAATGGGTTCTGTATATACTGGGCTACAGACAAAACAAAGGGAAAGGATTAATATAACTTGATTATGGAAATAATATGCCTTGATTATGAAAGTGTTATCTGTAAATACACCAAGGATAAAATGAATTTCAGAATTAAATCAGATCAGCTTTACCAATATGTGAGAAAATTATGTAAGGTATGTTTTACCTGGTTTTACCTGTCTCAACTAGTATAGTTGAAGATGTATCAAATGTGTCATTTTTCTTTATTAAATATTTTAAAAATTTACCACCTTCCATTTCCTCCACTTTACATCACATTTCAACTTCCTTTATTTTTTCTATTCATATCCAAAGCCCAGTTTAAATGTTATATTTTTTTTTAAAGATATTATTTATTTATTTAAGAGAGAGCATTAGTTGGGGAGAGAGACAGAGGGAGAGGGAAACAAGCAGACTTCCTGCTGAGCAGGCACTGCCCCCCTCCAATGCGGGGTTCCATCCTGGACCCTGAGACCATGACCTGAGCCAAAGGCAGACACGCTTAACTGACTGAACGACCCAGGTGTCCCACTGTTATCTTCTTAATATATCATTTTGAAAATCCAAGGTTGAATAGTATTCTCAATATACAAATAGCTCCATTATGATCGATACTACTTTATATTATAGTTATTTATTTATGACTGTTTCTCTCCCATTAAAATGCATTTCTGTGAGGTAATAAATGTTTTTCCTATTCTCTAATCAAAAGTATCCGGCAGAGTGTCTGACACATAATACATATTCATTAATTGCTTTAATTTTATTTTAATTGGCAACAAGCATTCGTTCAGCCTTATTTCAACAGAAAACTAATTTCTGGGATGCCTGGATGGCTCAGTTGGCTAAGCACCTACCTTCAGCTCAGGTCATGTTCCCAGGGCCCTGGGATCAAGTCCCACATCGGGCTCCTTGCTCAGCAGGGAGCCTGCTTCTCCCTCTACCTGCCGCTCCCCCTGCTTGCGCTCTCTCTCTTTCACTCTGTCTCTAACAAATGAATAAATTTTTTTTAAATCTTAAAAAAGAAAACTAATTTCTAATGTAACCTTTACTATTGTAAATATCTGTGTGGTACTAAAATAAAACGGATTATTCCTCTTTTTAAATGTTTTTCTCTTTACCTTCTGGTTATCCCATATGATGCCCTTTTAACATTCCACATTTGCTTTCTCCAAGGCTGGGCTCAAAATAAATGGACATAAAACCACTATTCCTATTTAGTTTTACATCTCTGTACATCTTGCAAAAGACTTAGTAAGATGGCATGCACACAAGGGTGGTAATAAACACCTGCTTACTGAAGAAAGGCTCACTTAGTGTTTGCTTATGGAGATTTGCATTTAATAAGACATTTAAAGCAAAAAAATATGAAATAAGAACTGACATTTCAATTGTGTAGACTAATACTCTATGTAAGGAAGAATCCATGATTTAATCATTTGGGGCCTCAAATAAATTTGAATCTATGTTAAATCAGGATTAAAGAGATTAAATTGTATTTAGCTTTTTACTCTATATGTGTGTGTATGTATATATATGTTTATATATATATATATATTTTTTTTACACTAGTAATCTTACAATTGACTGCTGGTCATGAATGTCTTGTTTTATTTTATGAGTTTATTGTACCCTTCCTAATGATGAAATACTCAGTGTTTTATTAAGAAAAAGTGGATAAAGTAAACTTTTCACAAGAAGTTATTCCTAAAACACCTAGGATAATGGGGAAAAAAATTGTGAAAGTTTTTTAGATGTTAACAGAGAGAGGAAAGTAGACTTATTAGGAAATTTCTATTTTAAGTAAGAAAAATAACTCTCACCCATTCTTTCTAGGCATTTTCTCTGAATTGTACTCTTTATCCACATATTCTTTGACCAAGAAAATAGACTAAAATATTACTGAGGCTTTTTATGCCTTAGACTGAGAAATATTGGTTTTACCCTGCTGATTCTGTTTTAAGTTTAAATATGCTGATTTTTACTGGGACATGTGAAAATGAAGGTAGGAGAACTCTCATTCTGTCTCTCCATACTTCACCAGCTCAAGAACTTCCTGTTAAATTAAGTAATGCCCATACTAACCTACAGATATTTTCCTAAGTCTAGATAACAGAGAAATTTTTAAAATTGATTTTAAGATGAAAGTAGTTTTCATTTACAAATTTTAAATTGACTCCACATTGGAAAATTTAGACTTCTTCTTTTTTATTTAAATTCAACAAATATTCTTTGGTTTCTTTTGTTGTTTTTTTTGTTGTTGTTTTGTTTTTTTGTTAATCATGAATAAATCAGTTTTCAATAGCACAAAGTATACATACATGCCTGCTTCTCCCCTCAAATACTACAATCTGTTTGGCTGGAGATAAGACAAACATATAGCCCATATAAAATAAACATGTAAGTTTAATAAAATATATTACATAAACATAATTTAACACAATTGCTATTGTTTTGTAAATATCTTGATGCAGTAACTGTAAAATAATATTCTACCCTAACTTCCTTGAGAGGATAAGTCTCCTCCCTCCTCCTCCTCTCTTATCATCTTTTTTTTAAGTATTTTATTTATTTATTTGAGGGAGAGAATGAGATAGAGCATGATAGGCGGGAGGGTCAGAAGGAGAAGCAGACTCCCTGCTCAGCAGGGAGCCCGATGCGGGACTCGATCCCGGGACTCCACGATCATGACCTGAGCTGAAGGGAGTCGCTTAACCAACTGAGCCACCTAGTCACCCCCACTCATGTTCTTCAAATTACAAGTTGTATCATACCGGTGAACTTTTTTTTTTTTTCCACTATTTCAGCCCACTTAACTGAGTTTTGATTGAATTATTATTGTTATAGGAAAAGAAAAACAACCACCAGTTGTGAACAAAAGACGTGAATCTGCTACAATTTATTCACTCCATTTACTGTTGATGGTATTTTATATTATTTCCATATTTGGTTATTAAAAGCAAGTCATTTTAGACATTTATTACTTGTCTACTGGGGCACACATGTACAATTTTTCTGTTATAAATATGCAACAGCAGAACTGCTGAGGCATTAATAAAAAGACTGAGATTTTAATACGTTATGTTAACTTTTTTTTTTAAGATCTTATTTATTTATTTTCAAGAGAGAGAGAAGAGCGTGAGCAGGGGGAGGAGCAGAGGTGGAAAAAAATCTCAAACAGACTCCACACTGAGTGCAGAGCCTGACTGGGGGCTCAATCTCATGACTCTGAGATCTTGACCTGAGCAAAAACCAAGAGCCAGTCACATAACCGACTGAGCCACCCAGACGCCCAAAGTTATGTTAACTTATTTTCTAAAATAGTACTAAGTCTTTTTCTCACACAGAGTATAGATTTCCTGTTGCTTTACTTAGTATTTTCAGACTTTTACTTTTTACCAACTGAATAGATGTTTTATGTACCTTACTGATTGTTGATAAAATATTGAGTATTCCATTCAGCTGTTATTTATTATCTTTCCATAAAGTTGTATAGTATTTTACAGAAAGACCTTGCACTCCTTTTGGTTCTTGATTCAACTGTGGTTCAGACTGAAAACAGAAATACCCTATATAAAAAATAAATAGATTTAACACAGGGAATTAGATACTTATCAAATTGTCTTATGGGCTGAAGGATTAAATTTTAAGAAAGTCTGTCACTGCATCTGCGGTTCGGGATATCAGGAAGCTGTTACTGCTGCTGTTGCCAAAGGAAAACCACACTGGACAAGTGTTGAAATAAATGCCAAATATGGAGATGCTCCTGTCCCAGGTGCCGCATCAGCAAACAGATTAGTGCTCCTGTCCCTTGACCAGAGACACAGGCAGCCAATCTCCAAGTGCCAAGCCAACTCTGTACTGTATAGTTACTTCTGTATCCTTTATTCTTTATTCTATAAAAGCTTTCTGCCCACTAGTTGATAAATTTAATCATCTAAGAAAGTCTGCTCTGTTTTTTCTGCCCCATAGACATGTCTGTTTTTAGTTTTCCCTCTGGTCTTTCTGCCAAGCTTCTCTATGGCAAATAAAGAAGGCATGGCTTTGTTTCTGGTGAAATAATTGGCCCCAAATGGAAAGCTTTTTAATATAGCCATAGGCCCTACCAGCCTAAGATTAATAATAAACTTTTGGGTGCCTGGGTGGCTCAGTTGGTTAAGTGTCTGACTTAGGCTCATGTCATGATCTCAGGGTCCTGGGATTGAGCCACACATCTGGCTCCCTGCTCAGCAGGGAGTCTGCTTGTCCCTCTGCCCTTCCCCCTGCTTGTGCTCTCTCTCTCTCTCAAATAATAAATAAAATATTTAAAAAAATAATAATAAACTTTTTATTAGATGCCTGTAATATCATCTTTTAGTCTCTCTGCCTCTCCCTCATTAGGACCCAGCTTATAGATATGAAAAAAAACTTGAGAAATGCTGTTAAGGAAGATTCTGGCCCAATAAATATTAAAAGTATATTTAAAGAAGCAATCTATAAACAGAATGAACAAGTAGGTTTTGCGTGCAATCCAGTAGTTTGGAACATAGAAAATATCATAGGGAATATAGTCAGTGATATTGTGAACATAGCATAACATAGAGAGAAGTTGAATCGCTATGTTGTACACCTGAAACTAATATACCATCATGTGTCAACTATACTCAAAACAAATAAAAGCACATCCTGGATGGACCAAGAGGATATCATGCTAAGTGAAATAAGTCGGTCAGAGAAAGACAAATACCATATGATTTCACTCATGTGTGGAATTTAATAAGACAAATGAACAAAGAAAAAAAGACAAACAAAAAATGGACTCTTATAGAGAACAAAGTGGTGGTTGCCAGACGGAAGGTGGGGGGATGGGAAAATAGATAAAGGAGATTAGGGGCACACTCATCTTGATGAGCACTGAGTAATGTGTAGAATTGTGGAATCATTATATTTTATACCTGAAATTAATATAACATTTTATATTAATTATACTTCAGTTAAAAAAAAACACTAGGCCGCATTTGTCTACATACTATACTTTTAGTCTTATTATATCAATTATGTTGAACTTCATCTGATTCTCTGGGCTATGAGTTCATTCTCAACAGTCAAAATTTTAACGATAATTTCAGTTCCATTTGAATGTTACAGTAGATGAGACATTTATGGGGCAATAGGCACAGATATAAAATTGATATACTTGACAACTGTGGTTTATTTTAATTCCCCAATGAAACATTGAGAGCCTGTTATAAACATTCTATGCGGTGTAGGAGATTTTTGAAAAATGGATATAATTTTTTACCATCATTCATTCTATCACTGCATATCAATATATTGGTTTTCTTTCATATACATTATTCCTTGTTTGTTTGACCTCTGAGAGACTGAATATTTCTAGATAGACAATTAAACAGATTTTGGCCCTCAAAACTGATAATCCTATTTTCAATTATAGCAATGAGAATAACGGGCCTTCAGTAGCTAGATGCATTTTCTAGATGGTATCAGTAACTTTCCTTTCTTTGGGGTCTAAGCCCAACATTCAGCCTTCCAAACTAGGGTTACCTTTTCTTAGTTCCATATCTACCTGCTGCATTCCGTGACTGCATAGCTATTAACAAATGCATGGCATGGATACTGCTGTAGAGTAGGAAGGGAAAGAACTTTAGTTATACTTAAGGATTTTAAAATTATTTTTAATCAGTCTCATGAAGAGACAGACACTCTGGGTCAAGTTTCACCTATTCCTTTTTCTTTCACATTTTCCTTTGATTTCTTTTCTTGCTTTTATTTTTCATTTCTATTTTTCTAAATTGCTCTAAACTTTTAACTGAAGTATATGTATGTGAAATATAATATTACATTAATTTCAGGTGTACAACATAGTGATTCAACATCTATATACATGGTTGCTCCCCATGATAAATGTTTGCCATCTGTTACCATACACAGTTATTACAATATTATTGACTATATTCCCTATGCTGTACTTTACATATTGTGATTTAGTTATTTTATAACTAAAAGTTTGTACCTCTTAAATGCTTTCACCTATTTCACCCGCCCACCCCCAAGTTCCTCCCCTCTAACCACCACCAGTTCTCTGTATCTGTAAGTTTGAGTGTGTTTTTGTTTTGTTTGTTTTGTTTTGTTTTCAGTTTCTGCATATAAGTAAAATCACACAGTATTTGTCTTTCTCCGACTAATTTTTTCACCTAGTTATACACTTTAGGTCCATCCATATTGTCACAAATGGCAATATTTTGTTCTTTTTAAAAAAAAACTTTTTATTTACTTATTTGAGAGAGATAAAGTAAATAAGAGAGCATGAGTAGGGGGAGGAGCAAAGGGAAGTCTCCCCGCTGAGCAAGGAGCCCATGTGGGGTTCCGTCCCAGGACTCTGGGATCGTGACATGAGCCGAAGGCAGCTGCTTAATGACTGAGCCACCCAGGTGCCCCTAATTCATTCTTTGTAATATTCCATTGCATATATGTGAGTGTATATTTTATATATTCACATCTTCCTTATCCATTCATCCTATTGATGGACATCTAGGTTGCTTCCATATCTTTGCTACTGTAAATAAGGCTGCAATGAACATAAGGTTACATGTATATTTCCAATCAGTGTTTTCGTTTTCTTCGGGTAAATACCCAGCAGTGGAATTGCAGGATCAGATGGCATTTCTATTATTAATTTTTTGAGAAGACTTCATACTGTTTTCCAGAGTGGCTACACCATTTTACATTCCTACCCACAGTGCATGAGAGCTTCTTTTTCTCCACACTCTACCCAGCACTTAATATTTCTTGTCTTTTTGATTTTAGCCACCCTGACAGGTGTGAAGTGATACCACATTGTGGTTTTGATTTGCATTTCCTTGAGGATGAGTGATGGTGAGCATCTTTTCATGTGTCTGTTGGCCATCGTACCTTTTCAGGTTGCCCTCATTTAAACTCTATTTTCTGAATCTTTTTAATAGTCTTATCTTTAATCGAATGCAGGTCAATAGATTTTTTTGCAATGTTTTGAGTATGGTTAAAATTTTCAGGTTCCAGATTTTATTCTAATGCTTAGTTCTGTTCAATTTTAAGTACTAAGTTTAGCTGAGAGAATATTAGATTAAAAAATTTTATCATAGAAACACAAATTTATCAACATTACTATAAATTTCTCATAGTACCTGATCTACTGGAAAATGAATTAAATGTATGTATGTACACACACTCACATTTAAATACTCCTTTATATAGGCTTATGTTGTATGATTTATGTATTATAAATATAAAGCCCCAAATGACTTCTGAATATCCAGATGCTTGGGACTATATTTTAGTTTTACTGATACACTAATTTTCTTTAGAACACATTCTAGGCCATATACTGACATTAAAATCCTGATTAAGTGTAATTTTTAGAATTGAGTATCCCCTTTCTACAGAAAAATTTCCTTTGTTCCATTCTACTAAGCCAAAGCTCACCTTTAGGTGATGAATTTTCAGTGCAGTTCAAGTCTGTTAACTTTAACAGGGGCTTATTGGAACAGTCATAGTGAACTATGTAAGAATTGTGCCACTGAGACTCAATTATAAGGTAGAATACTGCTCAATCTTGATGGTTACAGTGCAGCTGGGATTATTTTTTTCATCTTTCTTATCTAGTTCTATGTCTCAAGTTGGTATTTTCATCGAGTCACATGGATAAATTCAGTTATCTTTAACACTTGTAATTTTAATCCATATTTCTATTTTATTTCATTCTTTCTTACTCCTAAAATATTACATGGAAGCTGACTAATGTTTTTTTCTTTTACTCTAACATTTCTAGCTACACTATGGCCATTTAAAATATATTTTTTACACAAGTAGGACAATTTCAAATGTGAGTATGAACATCTATCGACATTTTGGTTGCAATACTAAACAGTACCAAGATATAAAGTACCGTTTTAGTGACTCTTTTTGTTGTTCTTATATCTTAATCTACAAGATGTTGAACCTCTTGATATACTACTATTTCAACAATTTAAGGTAAAAATAGGTATAATCATAAGTACATATTGGGAATCAATGACTGCATAAAGATGCATTTTTATATATCTTATGTTAAAAATAATCTTTCATGAATAATGGATCATTATGAAATGGAATACTGGATAAAAGAAAAATAGAAGTGGTAATTCTTTATATTACCCTTGTATTTTTCCTTCATTAATATGGAAGTAATGAAATAAATTTAGTTTATGTGACTATTCAAGCTACAAGAATGAATGGAAACTCGAAGAGAGAAGGTACAACAGAGTATAGAGGAACTCTGGCATCCCAAAGCTAATTAACAAAGGAATTGTTGACAAGTAATATACTAAGAAGTGGTTATGTAATAATCAAGGAAATTTCATCATCGGCTAAATATTAAGAGATTATTGTTAATTACTTCTCTGTTTTATAATACTATCATGGTTGCATTAAAACATTAGTTATTTTAGGAATACCTAAAAAAGGATACTGGGTAAAAATAATATGACATCTTTGATTTTCTTTAAAATCTAGATTGAAGGTTTGAGTTAGATGGTAATTAAATAAGACTGATAGTATGTTCCTAATTTTAGAGGTGTTGATGGTTAATGTGGGTTTATTATACTAATCCTTATTTTTCATTTTAAATATACCTGGTCTAAAATTTTCTAGCATATAAGTATTGACATGCCTATTTCTGGATTTTCTGATCAAAAGTTGGAGAGTGGAAAGATCATGACCTTTGGAATAAAAGAGACATAGATTTAAGTCTGCAAGCTTCTCTAGTTACCAGCTGTGGATATTGAGGACATTAGTGAACATCTAGGAATTTTACATTTTCACCTGTAAAATAGGAATATAGATAGATGATAGATAGATGATAGATAGACACAGATATAGATATATGAATGTGTGATACACACACACAAACACACACACACATACACAATTGAATCTTGAACAACTTATGCAGGGCAGATTAGGGGCACCAAACCCACACCCAGTGTTCGCTTCTGGCCAACAATGAAAGAACTGAGGAAGACATCCAAGGCAAAAACCATGTGGAACTAGTCAAAAATTGGCCATATGGAAGCCTCAGAAATGCAGAATGGTCAGTGTCCAGCAAGCAAACCACAGAAGTTTGGGTTGCAAAAACCTAAGATGCAAAAGTCAATGGCATTGACCTCAGCAAAGACAAGTATTTTTAACAAGCATGAATTTTGAGCAGACATAGATTATCTAGCTCTCAGGCTGCTGACCCTGAACTACGTGGAAAAAATTTGGCTTAATATTGTAGATGAGGTTCAGCCTGACTCAGGTCATTTTAGGTATGAGTTGGCAGGACATAATTGTTGCCTTTAAACTTCAAAACAGCTGAATTTTCTATGCTAAAGAACACAGGGAAATTATTGAAAATTTTATTGTGAGCCTACGTAGGCATCTTTGGTTGTTCAAATTCCATTGTGTTTGGGCCAAGAAGGGAAATTTGGATGAAGCTAACTGAATTCACAGACTCGACAGTAACAGGCTATGCTCTCTGTATTGTTTGGCATCTACAACATAAAGGTAATCTTAATGCTAACCAAACTCCTGGCCAGAGAGAGGAGGAAACCACTATAGCACAGGAATAAACACATATGTTTCACAGTTAGGTGTAGAAATGATGCCGTTATCGAAAGCCCACAATTTATAATGGGGATTGCAAAAATATGGAGTACAAAGAGGAAATAAAAAAAATAAGAATTTTAATATACTTAATGGAAATAAAAACCACTCAAAGAAAATATTTTGACTGGAACAACTATTATTATTCATTTCTAAAACTTGGGAGAAAATGGCAATGTCTCTAGCCTCTGAGGGAAGAGAGGGCATACATATAGAGCATGCATCCACACCCCACTGTTTAAAAATCTGTAATATCAAAATTAAGTACTTTCTTAGAGATTTCTGCTAGTTGACTTTGAGTTCACACTGGCAAATCCTGACTTTTTTCCCCTCTGGTCTGCCTTCTCCTTTCAGAGTCTGAGTCATTGGAACCTATTGGGTTAACACTAGGTTGGAATTCTGGGTTAACTTTTTTTTTTTTTTTGGACTGGAGGAGTTTACTTTGGATTACTGCAGTAGGGGTTGCAAACTGACTTATTTTCTACATTGGGAGGGGGTGGTGTCAGAGCTGAAAAAATCAAGTGTGTCTTATTAATTCTCTGAGCTCTTTAAAACATAAGACTTATCAGACACTTTTGGGGTGCCTGGGTGGCTCAGATGGTTAAGTGTCTGCCTTCAGCTCAGGTCATGATCCCAGGATCCTGGGATCGAGCCCCACATCGGGCTCCCTGCTTGGTGGGGAGCCTGCTTCTCCCTCATCCTCTACTGTTCCCCCCAGCTTGTGCTCTCTTCTCTGTCAAATAAATAAATGGAATCTTAAAAAAAAAAAGACTTATCAGACACTTTTAACTAAAATAAGTCAACTGCTAAGATTTAGAGAGAACTATATGTATTCCCAGAGGAAATAGCCCAGAAGCATCTTCTGAAAGACTTGATTCCTCCTAGTTGACAAGAACTTTTTTAAAAGATAAGGCCAAGCAGAAGGTAAAATTATAATGCACTCAAATTTCTTTATCCTTTTTAACTCAAATATGGTTAAGCATTGGTTTCAGATTTTGATTCCTTCATGTTTGACATTATTATATATTCATCTGCAAGATAATTGAGTTTTTAGACTCTTTTCCCCAGGAATTTGATTAGGTTTTTTTAAAAAATAAAGTGTCCTGTGGTTGACATGTTATTACTGGAATATTCTAACATTATAATTTGATGTTTTGCAGATCCTTTGCTAGACTATACTGGACAAAGTGGTTTAAAAAATTTTGGATGGGAAATTGAAAGATGTAAAATTTTGACTTTGGACATACAATGACTTGGAGAAAAAAATGCTAGCTATCACATTATTCTAATATAATTTCAGAAGCATTTGTATTAATCATAAGTAGTCTTAGGACGAAACATAGAGGAGCAGTGGGTGATATTGACAAACCTCTTCTTGAACATATCTTAAATGACTCTCTAATAGATTGCTAGATTCCTCTGAGGAAGACAGCCACATTGCTGGTTGATCATGCCTAAAATGATTAAGTTCAGTAGGCTTGGATTAGAAAAAGCTGTAGAATGCTTGAAGAGAACATAATTTTCCGTTCTTAAAATGTCCTTCCACATGGAAGGAATTTCACTAGAATAAAATACCTCAGGGAGATTGTATTTGTTATGGGAAGCTAACTGCTATCACAATTAGCAATACTCCCAAATTTCAGTGACTTAACACAATAAAAATTTATTTTTTAGAAGAAGTCAAATTGCCCTGAGGCCCTGCACTATGCAATCCTTCTGGGACTAGAATCCTTCAATCCAGGGCTGATCTCTGGTAGATCCTTGGGATTCTTGAAGTCAGCAAGTGTTCAAAGCAGGTGAGGGCCAAGTGGGAGGTATTCATGACTGACCTGAAATAGACACAACTACTTCCACTCACATGCCATTAGCCAGAATTCAATCAAAATGACACAACTCATTGGGGAAATAAAAGAACAATGGCACAACTTATGCAAAAGAGACTGAAAAGATGCATTCTACCTGTGCACCCAGTAAGAAAAGGAGGACAAGAGTTTTACTGAAGAGTAACAGGCTCTCACAAAAAAAATGATTTGTTATAGTAATCCCAGAAGAAAATATGCAGACATAGCCCAGCCTCTTACTATTCAGTTTAACATAGGGGTTAGAGTAAAGTCTTTGGAGTATAACTACTTAGCTCTGAGCTGTAGTTTTACCACTGGCAGACTGCGTGTGCGTAGGTAGGCCACTGAACCTCTCTCAGCTCTCTAATTCATGAATGCGGATAAGAGTACCTGTCTCATAGAATTGTTGCAAGTATTAGCATTTAATACATTCAATGGCTAGGAGAGTATCTGCTCTGTGGTAGTTTCATATGCTCGGGTTGGATTAGTAGGCACTGTCAAATAGGCTCCTTCTTTACATTGTTCCCTTTATGTCTGTGTAACAAGCTCAGTTTTAGTTAAAGTGTTCTATGTATGTGTGAAAAATGCATATTGTTTACAAAACAGTATACTCTGAATACCTACTAAATCTCCATATCAATCAAAGCATTAAGTCTCTTCTTTATTTTTTCATTTTATCACAACTTTGTGATACTGAAATTGATTAAACATCCTCTTATAATTTTATAATTCTAGAAGTTCTTCCATTTCTAAGGAACTTTATTTAATTATTTTCTATGTGTGTTGGTGCATGCATACTGTTTTATATTTGATGTATCTTCTTCCTATAATACCCTTCTTATCTTTATATTACATGTGTCTTCCTTAGGTTTATTTTTTGTAAGTAAATTTTATCTCGAAAACATCAATTATTTACTTAATTGTTATGTGTTTCCCTTTCTTTTTAGTTACATTTTCTAGTAACTCTTATTTTTTACCTATCCCTCTTTCTAAGTTTTTAAATAAAATTATATAACCAAGTTTTGCATGTTAGTACAATCTATCTCTGTAAAAACCCATTCCTCTCACATTTTTTCTAATTCTAGTTAAAAATTATATGTTTCTAATATAATTTGGTTTACTGTAAATTCTATTTCATGATTTCTTTTTATTTTTTGGTAGGTTGATCAAATTGTATTCAAGTTCCTTATTTTGTCATTTTGAGGAAGTTATTACTCAATCCTATTTACCCATGCTAATTTATAAACTATTGCATAGTTATCTTCTCCTTTACTGATTACTGCTTACATTGATAGTCATAACAAAAATATACTTCACTAATCTCATATAAAAACAAGATAACATACATCTTAACCTCAAATGTTTCCTGGTGGCTTTCACAAATCTAATTAAGATGTAATTCCATGTTTAGTTTTTTTCTCTCCCTCCCTTTTTCTTTCTTTCTTTCTTTCTTTCTTTCTTTTTCTTTCTTTCTTTCTTTTTCTTTCTTCCTTCCTTCCTTCCTTTCTTTTTTTTTCTTTCTTCCTTCCTTCCTTTCTTTCTTTTTCTTTCTTTCTTTTTTCTTTCTTCTTTCTTTCTCTCTCTCTCCTTTCTTTCTTTCTTTCCCCTTCCTTCCTTCTTTCTTTCCTCTTTCTTTCTTTCCCTCCCTGTGCTTTTTAAAATTTTTTCTTGCTTTGTTCCTTCCTTTCTTCTCTCATTTTTCCTTTCTTCCTTTTGTTTATGGCTTTGTTGTATACCATTCTTCAAAGCATCAGTTCTTTCTTAAGGCACAAAGTAAAAGCCTTTCTGTATTTGTAATCCTTTATATTAGAACCCTGGGTAAATATGATGTTATATTTTTAGTTTCCCTTTGAAACTAGAAGCCTAGGTATAGACCAGAAGATACCCTTTATGGGATGGTGACTCTATGATTCACTCCATGATTCAGGTGACCAAGTTTTCTCTTCAACATTCTCTGCAGGCTGGCCTTTACTGTAGGGTTGTTAATACAAGTCCATCTCATTTAACCCAGAGTGGCAAAATATCCTGTCTTATTCTGTGCTTCCAAATTCATTAGTACAAAATAATTATGGCACAATGTGGGACAAAGGATTGTCAGCATGAAAACATTGTGTCTCAGCTCTTGATACCAACACAATAAAGAATTAGAGAGTGGTGCAAACTGACAAACTTATTAAAACAGTAGTACACTCTCTAGGGGCACCTGGTTGGCTCTGTTGGTTAAGGATCTGCCTTTGGCTCAGGTCATGATCTCAGGACCCTGGGATCCAGCCCCGCATCAAACCCCTCATGAAGCCTTGCATCAGGATCCCTGCTCAGCAGAAAACCTGCTTCTCCCTTTCCCTCTGCCTGCTGCTCCCCCTGCTTGTGCTCTCTCTCTCTCCCTCTCTCTGTCAGCCAAATGATTAAATAAAATCTTTTTTAAAAAGCAAAACAAACAAACAAAAACATAGTGCACTCTCTAAAGGAGTGGGCAGGTTCCAACCCCTAGGTTGTTTTGGGATAGGATATTTATTGGGTCTTTCTGGGCCAGGAGGAACTGTGTTGTATAGTAGGGTGGTCTCTAATGGAGGCTACTTCCAATCATTTGGGAGACTCCTCCCACAGATTGAGAGGGGAAGTTTTTGACTCTACAAGGTTTGTGCAGAACCATTATAGCACACTTTCCCATTAGGGTGGAGGCTATAACCACAATGCACATACATTATAATGAGTCTAGGGATTACCCTGGGGCAGAGATGGAAGAGAAGAGTGCATGTTCTGCACCTATGGCCTTTGGTCTGTTAGCACCAGGATCTTGGAAGCCACAATGTCAGGATGTTGTGCTCCTGGGGTTCTAATGTGTAACCTATTTATCACTGTCCTTGTCTCCACATTTAACTGTCTATCAGAATTTCTACAGATAACCAATCTATGAGTCTTAGATGCCCCAGATGCTATTTGCCCCAATATCTGGGGATTTGTTGTTTTGACAAACATGTAATCATTTGGGGTGTGACAGCAGGAGTAGAAGTAGTGGAAATAACCTAGTTTGAACATTTCGGCCCTGCCTTCCTGAACAAGCAGCTCTTCATCCTCTGAGAGTTTGTCATTAGATGATTTGCAGTTGGTAGAATAGAACAACAGGAAAATGGTCAAGTCATCTTGTACACATGAGGTTTTCTAACATAATAGGATTTGTTTGAATCATTCAGTCTAAAATTTATCCATGGTTGCTGTGCCCTTTTCATCACAAGATTAAAATCTTTTTTCTTTTGAGACACATTTGATATTATATCTTAGAGTAATTTTGTGTTTTAGTTATTCTTATCTTTTTTCCACTTTCTTTTTCTTTTTAGCCTTCTCTTTTACTAATTATTTTGTAGTTAGGTTTTCCAAGTCTGAATCCTTACTATGCATATTCTTTCAAACAATTTAATTGCTTTTATTTTATGTTTTATTTTATGTCATTTGCCAAAATTTCTAAACATTTACTGAATTTTCTTTTAAAAGATAAATATGTTGTGGGGCGCCTGGGTGGCTCAGTCGTTAAGCGTCTGCCTTCAGCTCGGGTCATGTTCCCAGGGTCCTGGGATCGAGCCCCGCATCGGGCTCTCCGCTCCGCGGGGAAGCCTGCTTCTCCCTCTCCCACTCCCCCTGCTTGTGTTCCCCCTCTCGCTGTGTCTCTCTCTGTCAAATAAATAAATAAAAAAAAAAAAAAAAAGATAAATATGTTGCAAGACTTCATGTTTTTAATCTCTGCAACATTTTGATTTTTCTCTTCTGTTTATTTTACTGATTTCTATTTATTTATATTTCTTTTGTTGTCATTACCATTGTGGATTTTTAAGTCTTCATCAGCAGATTTAACTCATTTTAAGGTATTTTTTAAAGATATCATCTGTATTTTTTTAAACCATAAGGTATTTGTCTGAAATCTTCATGTGTTCCCTTTTTATAATTCTAATTTTAAAATTGTTTTCATTGGTATTCATTTTAAAAATTTACTATACAAAAAAATGTGAGGTTTTTTTTTATGATTATTCCCTATCTTTAAAAATGTCTAGCTGCTTATTTTCCCAAAACCTTTAACATTCAGTATTCAAGGAAGGATACTGCTTCTACTTCTTTTGACAGTTTCCCTCATTTTGATTCACACTTTTAAGTGTCTGTTAGGAGACAGAGGCAAGATGGCAGAAGAGTAGGGGACCTTGTTTCATCTGGTCCCTTGAATTTAGCTAGATAACTATCAAATCATTCTGAAAACCTGTGAATTCAACCTTAGATGTAAGCAAAGAATTGCTGGAATTCTACAAATAGAAAAGCAACCACTTTTTGCAAGCTAGGAGGTGCAGAGAAGGGAATCAGAGTGTATATGTCAAAAGATAAATGGTGGAGGGAGGGAGCCTCTGTTAGCCAGCTGTGGGGAAGTGATATAGCCCTGGAGTGCAAAACTGGAACCTTTAGAAGTCTGCTCCACGGAGAGACATCCCTGCTTCAGAGGTGCTCAGGTGGTGAAGTGGAACAGAATTCTAGGTGAGAGAGTGTGGTCTCAGGATCCCCAGGGTCACAGAAAGAATGGGGGGTGCTTGAGCCAGCAGAGGTCCCAAGCATTGGAGCAGGGAACCCAGTTAGGGTCAGTGAGCCAGGGAGTGGGCTCTCACCTCAGTTTGCCATAAACTTTGAACCCCAGCACAATCAGGCATCCTCTTTCAGTATGGGGACCCCGCAAAGGGCAAAAACGTGGCAACCCTCATCCTTCCCCTGGGAAGGGCAGTGAGGGTGTGGACATGACCAGGCGACCCTCTCCCTGCAGGGCCCTGCAAGCAGCAGGTCCACAGTGACCCTCCTCCCTCCCCTGGGAGGATCAGCTCAGGTGCACACCGCAGGCGTTTGCGGAGTTTGGTGCACACAAAAGTGAAGACTGCTTTTCCCTGAAGGTTTACTGAAGTGAGGGGGCTGTGATCTTTGAGCTCTGGGGCTGGAGATCAGGGTGTGGCCATGTTTATTTTCATCCTCTAAAGTGGCAGAGAAAGCCTTCAGGGAACAAAAGCCACATAGTACAACCCAAAGCAGCTTACACTGAGCCCAGCTCCCTGGCAAAGGGTGGTTCAACTCCACCCAGGTAAAGACACCTGAGAATCAGCACAGAAGGCTCCTGAGCCAGAATACCAGCTGGAATATCAGGGGAATACAAAGTTTACTGAGTACACAGAACTGAAAACCTCTTACGCTAGAGGAAAATAGTATATAGAATTAAAGGTTTTTTCTCATGATTCTTCTATCTTTCAGTTAAAATTTTCCTTTTATTTTTTCTTTTTTCCCCCCTTTTCAATTAGTATTTTATTTTATCAACTCTTTGTTTTTAAGGCTTTTTTTAACTTTAATATTTACATTTACACTTTTTGATATATTGTTGGCTTCCTTTCACTGTATTCAATTTTATTTTTGTATATATATATAAGTTTTGTTTTCTTTACAATTCTGGGATTTAGTGTCTTCTACCAAACAGATGAAAATACACCCAGGACCAAGTGGGTCATCCTGTTTTGTCCACCTGGGACAAAATTCTCTCCCCCCGCCGCTTTTTTTCTTCTTCATTTCTTTTTTGGTTTCTGACCTCTTCAGATTTGTCTAGTGTGTATTTTGCTTGGGTCATGGTTGATATTTTTGATTTTGTTCTCTCATTCATGTATTATCCTCCGGGCAAAATGACTAGAAGGAGGAATTCACAACAAAGGAAAGAATAAGAGGTAATACTCTCTGCCATAGATCTAATTGATACAGATATAAGTAAAACGTCAGAGCTGTAATTCAGGATAACAACTATAAAGTTACTAGCTGGGCTTCAGAAAAACATAAAATACACCAGAGAATCTCTTAGTGCAGACATAAAATCTAATTAGGGTGAAATTAAACATGCTTTCACTGAGATGCACTCTAAGATGGATACTGTAACAGCAAGAGTAAATGAGGCAGAAGAGAATAAGTGACATAGAAGACAAGTTGATGGAAAGGAAGGAAGCTGAGGAAAAGAGAGAAAAACAACTAATGGACCATGAGGGGAGGCTTCGAGAAATCAGTGACAACATAAAGCAAAACAATATTAGAATTTTTGGGGTCCCAGAGGAAGAAGAAAGAGAGAGAGGGACAGAAGGTATATTAGAGCAAATCGTAGATGAGAACTTCCCTAATCTGGAGAAGTAAACAGGCATTCAAGTCCACAAAATCAACAAATATCCATCAAAACCCTGACATATAATAGCGAAGGTTGCAAATTTCAGATATAAAGAGAAAATTCTAAAAGCAGCTCAAGACAAGAGGTTCCTAACCTACAGGGGTAAGAACATTAGACTGGCAGGAAGCACCAGACCTATCCTGGGAGGCCAGAAAAGGCTGGTATGATATATTCAGTGTATTAAATAAGAAAAATATGCAGCCAAGAATACTTTATTCAGCAAGGCTGTCATTCAGAATGGAAGGAGAGATAAAGAGCACAGGACAAACAGAAACTAAAAGAGTTTGTGATCGCTACACTAGGCCTGCAAGAAATATTAAAGAGGATCCTGTAAGTGAAGAGAGAGCCCAAAGAACAGATCAATGAAACTAGAAGCTGGTTCTTTGAAAAAATTAATAAGATCAATAAACTACTAGCCAGACTTATCAAAAAAGAGAGAGAGAGAGAGAGAGAGAGAAAGGACCCAAATTAACAAAATCATGAATGAAAGAGGAGAGATTGCAACCAACATTGAAGAAATAAAAACAATTATGAGAACATATTATGAGCAATTATATGCCAACAAATTAGGCAATCTTAAAGAAATGGATGCATTCCTGGATACGTGTAAACTATCAAAACTGAACCAGGAAGAAATAGAAAACCTGAATGGACCTATAACCAGCAAGGAAATTGAAGCAGTAATTAAAATCTCCCGACAAACAAGAGTCCAGGGTTGGATGGCTTCCCAGGGGAATTGTACCAAACATTTAAATAAGAATTTCTGAAGCTGGGCGCCTGGGTGGCTCAGTTGGTTAAGCGACTGCCTTCGGCTCAGGTCATGATCCTGGAGTCCCGGGATCGAGTCCCGCATCAGGCTCCCTGCTCAGCAGGGAGTCTGCTTCTCCCTCTGACCCTCTTCCTTCTCGTGCTTTCTATCTCTCATTCTCTCTCTCTCTCAAATATCTCTCCCAAATAAATAAATAAAATCTTAAAAAAAAAAAAAAAAGAATTTCTGAAGCTTTTCAAAAAATAGAAATGGAAGGAAAACTTCCAAACTCATTCTATGAGGCCAGCATTACCTTGAATCCAAAATCAAAAACCCCACCAAGAAGGAGACTTACAGGCCAATATCCCTGATGAACATGGATGCCAAAATTCTCACTAACATCCTAGCCAATAGGATCCAACAGTACATTAAAAAGATTTTCACCAAGACCAAGTGGGATTTGTTCCTGGGCTGCAATGCCAGCTCAACATTTGCAAATCAATCAACCTGATACATGACATTAATAAAAGAAAGGATAAGAACCATATGATTCTCAAGAACTAATGATGTAATGTATGGTGATTAACATAACAAAAAAAATTTAAAAAAAAGAACCATATGATTCTCTCAACTGATGCAGAAAAAGCATTTGACAAAGTACAGCATCCTTTCTTGATTATCTCTCCACAGTGTAGGGCTAAAGGGAACATACATCAATATCATAAAAGCCATCTATGAAAAGCCTACAGTGAATATCATTCTCAAGGACCTTTTTCCCCTAAGGTCAGGATGCCCACTCTCACCGCTATTGTTCAACATAATCCTAGAAATCCTAGCTTCAGCAATCAGACAACAAAAAGAAATAAAGGCCTTCAAATTGGCAAAGAAGTCAAACTCTCTCTCTTCACAGATGACATGATATTCTTTTTTTTTAAGATTTTATTTATTTATTTGACAGAGAGACAGTGAGAGAGGGAACACAAGCAGGGGGAGTGGGAGAGGGAGAAGTGGGCCTCCTGCCAAGCACGGAGCCTGATGTGGGGCTCGATCCCAGGACCCTGGGATCATGACCTGAGCCAAAGGCAGATGCTTAACTATTGAGCCACCCAGGCACCCCCCCTTTTTTTAAAGAGATGACATGATATTCTATGTGGAAAAGCCAAAAGACACCACCTCAAAATTCCTAGAACTCATACAAGAATTCAGCAATGTGGCAGGATATAAAATCAATGCACAGAAATCAGTTGCATTTCTTTACACTAACAATAAGACAGAAGAAAGAGAAATTAAGGAATCGATCCCATTTACAATTGTGCCCCAAACCATAAGATACCTAGGAATAAACCTAACCAAAGAGGTAGAGGATCTCTACTATAAAAACTACAGAATTCTTATGAAAGAAATTGAGGAAAATACAAAGAAATGGAAAAACATTCCATGCTCATGGATTGGAAGAATAAATATTGTTAAAATGGTTATACTACCTATAGAAATCTATACAGTCAATGCAATCCTTATCAAAATACCAATGATATTTTTCACAGAGCTGGAACAAATAATCCTAAAATTTGTATGGAACCAGAAAAGACCCCAGATAGCAGGAGGAATGTTGAAAAAAGAAACTGGACCATTTTCTTACATAATAAACAAAGATAAACTTAAAATGAATGAAAAACCTAAATGTGAGACAGGAATCCATCAAAATCCTAGAAGAGAACACAGGGAGCAACGTCCTCCACTTGGGACACAGCAACTTCTTATTAGACAAGTCTCCAAGGCAAGGGAAACAAAAGCAAAAGTGAACTATTGGGACCTCCTCAAGATAAAAAGCTTCTACAGAGCAAAGCAAATGGTCAACAAAACTAAAAGGCAACCTATGAAATGGGAGAAGATATTTGAAAATGACATATCAGGTAAAGGGCTGGTATCCAAGATCTATAAAGAACTTATCAAACTCAATACCCAAAGAACAAATAATCCAATCAAGAAATGGGCAGAAGACATGAACAGACATTTCTCCAAAGAAGACATACAAATGGTCAATAGACACATCAAAAAATGCTCCACATTACTTGGCATCAGGGAAATACAAATCAAAACCACAATGAGATACCACCTCACACCAGTCAGAATGGCTAAAATTAACAAGTCAGGAAACAACAAATGTTGGTGATGATGTGGAGAAAGGGGAACCCTCTCACACTGTTGGTAGGAATGCTAGCTAGTATAGCCACTCTGGAAAACAGTGTGAAGGTTCCTCAAGAAGTTAAAAGTAGAGATACCCTATGATGCAGCAATTGTACTATTAAGTATTTACCCCAAAGGTACAAATGTATTGATCCGAAGAGGCACCTGCACCCCCAGTGTTCATAGCAGCATTGTCCACAATAGCCAAAGTGTGGAAAGAGCCAAGATGTCCATCGACAGATGAATGTATGAAGAAGATGTGATATATATATATATATATACACACACACACACACACACAATGGAATATAACTCAGCCACCAGGAAGGATGAATACTTACCATTTACATTGACATGGATGGAACTGGAGGGTATATTGATGAGCAAAATAAGTCAATCAGGAAAAGACAGTTATCATATGGTTATAAAGAAATAGTGTAAAGAATCATAGGGGAAGGGAGGGAAAACTGAATGGGAAGTCATCAGAGAGGGAGACAAAACATGAGAGACTTTTAACTATAGGAAACAAACTGAGGGTTGCTGGATGGGAAGTGGGTGGTAGGATGGGGTAATTGGGTGACAGGCATTAAGGAGGGCGTGTGATGTGATGAGCATTGGGTGTCATAGGCAACTGATGAATTATTGAACTCTACATCTGAGACTAATTATGTATTATATGTTGGCTAATTGAATTTAAATAAAAGGATACAAAGTGCTTGTCAGGTATCTTTCATAGAACATAAAAGTTTTATTTTTTATTTTATTTTTATTTTTTTGGTAATTCCATTAGGATTTGAGAAGAGTAAAATAACAATAGTCTTTCCCCATTATTAGGAAAACAGGCCTATTAACCTTAAAAAAATATAATCTGCCAAAAAAATAGTAACTCACTCTGTTAATATTATATCAAGCTCTGTTTGTTTTCTCAGCCTTTCATCCAATCAATTAGTTATCAGATTTCTGAAGTACAAGCAATCTAATTAACCCCAGATAAACAATTATGACCATAAAATATAATTTTTGCTCTGATAACAATCAATACCTCTTTGATCAAATAATCATAAAAATTATGTATAGGTAATTAAAATAAAATGTGTTAAAAAGAAAATGCATGCCTTGGGAATAACCAACAAGGAGAGTTAATTATGTAAGGGGAAGTATCAAGGAACTCTCCTGAGCAATGTGTTCAGCTGTTTCCTAAGTAGGATTTTTTTTTTTTAAGTGGAGGTAAGTATTTTAAAGAAATAGTTGGAAAATGATGTGTTAGGAGCTATTGTGCCATCTTTGAGATCTGAAGGAAGGCCAACACAGTTTCAACACAGAGAGATACTAGAGGAATGATGTGTGAGATGATGTAAGATCTAGAGCATCCAGGGTTTCACAAGCCATAGTGGAGATTTTAATTTTATTATAAGGAAAAAAAAGGAAACTGTATTGGTCATCATTAATTGCCTACCAATTATCCCTTCTTATATTGTAACAAAACAGATTAAAGAATTCACCCAGCCTCTCTTGCAACATGAAGTATTAATGTGACTAAATTCTAGTCAATCACAGTAAGATAAAGTATTTGTACAAAATGTAGAAAGCCTACTTAGAAGAATCTGAATCAGCTGTGAGGAATACATTTTCTTCTACAAACTTCCAAGAATATGGATACAGTTGCTGGTGCTGTATCAGCCATTTGTATTATGAGGTGGTTTTGTGAAAGGCACTCAGTAAATGAAAATGGTAGAGTAAAAAAACAAGAGCCTGGTTTCTTGATGACACCATAGAGTTAATGAATCAGCCCTGACAGTTTTACTTCAAAATTTATTTTATGAAAAAATATATTTTATTTTTTAGACATTGCTATACTTACAGTTATATTGGGCCAATCTAATTTTGATTAATATTTATATATATTATTTAAAGAAAATTTTGAGAAATGGAGACAATGAAATGAACAAAATTGCAGTTTCAAAATATCACTCTCATATGTAGAGAAGGACTCGAAGAGAGTAAGAATAGATTCAGGAAAACTGGTTATCAGGGCACTACACTGGATGAGGTGGGAGATCACATTTACTTGGCTCAGAAGATACAAGTAGAGAGGGGCATGGATTAAAGAATGAGCTGAAGAGAAAACTGACATGAACGACCTCTGGTTATAAACATTCTTTATGAGCAAATTCTGACACCCAAATACATATTAAGTTTTTAAAAATAAGAAATATTTTCAGGTAATTTCCATGTCATAAATCTTATAAAATTTATATAACAAAACTTCAATATCATTTGTATACTGTATTTAGAGTTGCAGAGTATTTTGAGATTTTTATGGGGAAATCATAAAGTAAAACCTAACAGCATTATTATAGTGGCATATAGTGAAATAATAAGTATGTTTAATTTGGTGTCCATTAGTCAAAGATTTATTCTTCTCAGAATCTTTGATGGGCATATTTTAAAAGCAAATAATGTCTTATCCATTTTCAAATATACTAGGATAAAATTTAATAGATGGAATCAACCAAACACATTTTCCATGTGGAGAGTAATATATTTTGGCTTTTATATTTCTATTTCTTGCCATTCTATCTTTTGTATATATTCCATAAAGATACAAAAGTAGGTGCTACTTAAAGAAAATGGAAAATAAAGTTGAAAGTTTTAGCTATAAAAGCCTTAATAATTAACTAAAAATTGCTTTCAGGTGATTTTAGCTTTTCCCAAAAAAATAGGTGACAAAAACATTTCTGTCAATATATCCATTATCAATATGAAGTATTTCTCAATCTCATATTTAAAAGGTGGACTAAGGTAAAGGGATATTAAAATTAAGTTGTTTTTAGGGGTGCCTGGGTGGCTCAGTCATTAAGTGTCTGCCTTCAGCTCAGGTTAGGATCCCAGGGTCCTGGGATCAAGCCGCGCATCGGGCTCTCTGCTCCACGGGAAGCCTGCTTCTCCCTCTCCCACTCTCCCTGCTTGTGTTCCCTCTCTCGCTGTGTCTCTCTGTCAAATAAAAAAAACTTTTAAAAATAAATAAATAAATAAATAAAAAATCTTTAAAAAAATTAAAAAAATAAATTAAAAAAAAAAAACTAAGTTGTTTTTGGATGGTTTGGGTTGTTTTCCCTGAGAAGAACTGGAATTCAGAAACATGAAGTATTTCTCCATGGACCTGTTGTCTTGAACAAAGGATAGTAGAGAAACAGGAATGGACTAAAGTTGAACAAGAGACTGAGATTATCAAGAGCATTGGAACATTAGATTATTAAATTTTAAGATAACATTAGTTTTAGGTAAATTTTAAATATTTTTAAATGTTTTAAAATACTATAACATTTCAAGACCAAAGGAGTGGGGGGGAGGGGAAGCATACTTAATTCATGTTGTATTACATGGGAAATTGGGGGATTTAAAAATTCCAAATTTTGGACCATAATAAGGTTTCAGAGTTTATAGTAAATATAACCAAACACATTTAATAAAGGCACAAAATACTGAACACAGAAAATACTGAGGGCAAACTGAATTAGTCTCTGAAAATGCCATATTTATACTCTGAACTCACTCACTTAGAAAATTATGAGAAAAAACAAGAATACACAGTTAAACATTCCTTTAACATTTAGAAAAAGTATATCATCACATTTCATGTGACCTCTGAAAAATTCTACTGAGCATTTGTGAGTGAAAAGGGAAAGTGATATTTTAGAATAATGGTAAAAATAATTTTGACATTCCAGACCCTAGAGGAACTTAGGGATTCCAAAAGACCTTGGAGCACAATTTGAGAACTGCTGACATAGAAACAAATACATACGTTTTGGGGAGAAGGAGTTTTGAGGGGGATTGCTATAGGCTATCGCAGGCAGAAATTTATTATAGGAGTGTGGTGTTGCTGGAAAAATAAAAATGAAAAACTTTGAGTTTTGGGTTTTGAGACCAGGTCACTAGCAGAATCTGGCAAAGTAGTGAAGAGACCCACTTACAGGAACTAAAGAAGTGGTGAGAGAACTGTTACAGAATGCTGGAAAACTTGTAACCCTATGATGGAGTTGTGAAAAAAAAGGATAAGATTGATATTTGTGGTACCTTGAAGGATAGAACAAAATGTACCTAATGAACTTTCAAATTGGAGCAGTGATATTTCTGAGAAGAATATTGACATAGTATATGGATTTTACTAAATGAATATAAATTACTAGAAGAAAAGAGAAAAACTAGAGAGAATGGGAGAAATTGCAAGTAACATGTAGAAGAAATAAAAAGAGCTCAAACCTCTCCAGGTTGGAAAATAAAATTTTCTTATCTCTAGTCCCTTTCAACAAAAAAAGACTCCTCAAAGCAAGATACAATCTGGGGGAAAAGCCCATATTGAAGGCATGGCTGTAAGTTCCTTTGTCAACACCATGGGAAAAGTTAAAGTGCTACGTGCTGCCAGGCAAAGGGTTTCTAGAGACTTGAGGGCATTGTCTCCAGCAGCACCTCAAGAGTAGCAATGGTTAGATAGATAGATAAGGAGAGGCACGACTTTAAAAGTTTGTGAATGTGGCTGTTGACACTTGGAATAGACTGAATTCAGATTTATCAGAAACACATTTCACGGGTACTGTATTAGCAAATGTTCATCCACCTTGGATGAAAAAGGACTAAAAGTTTCAAGATAGAAATGTACCTTCAGCCTCTGAATTTCTCCAGGCTGGAAACATGCTGAGAACACTGCTTAAAGAGTATAGAACTCACTGCTCTATTCAAAAGTGGCCAAGAAGGGTAAAAAGGGATTTCCCAGAGAACAGAAGCAAAGGTTATGAAGAAAAATAGACTGGAGAATCCATTTCCAAGAGGCCAAACCAAACTAACATTCCTTGCTCCCATAGTTTGGGTATTTGCCAAATGTTCCTGCTGGACTACAGAACATCTCTGGGCCAGTGACAATAGCTGTCTCCCATTTTCCCCCCATTCAACTGGAGTGCTGATAAATGACCCTCTCCCTTACTGCCCATTGCATTTTGGGTGTGTGAGACACAGAGAACTGGTCTCTTAAATTCATAACTATCCAGATTAAGAGGAACAGGACACATGGTGCTTCCTCTGGACCAAATGTACATCACAAGACCTTAGACTCCAAGTTCAGTGCTATGATTTGATGAGATATTTACGGTGTTAACATATACCACAAATGGGAAAAACATAAGAAATTGTGGCCAGAAAGTGAATTCAGGTAGATCAATTTCACCAAGCACTGATACTTAAAATCTGCTTGGCTCAGAAAGTGGGAGGGCTCTTCTGAGTGATTTGCTTTGCCCAGTAGGAACTTGTCAATAGTAACATCATCAGAGGCCTGATGTAAAGCACTTGCTAATTGGTGCATTTTTCATTTCACAGTGTTCCATTGCCATATCCATTAAAAAATGTCCAGGATGACTGATTGCAGGTATACGATGGACACGGGGAAAAGAGCTAGAAATTTGTTTTAAGAAGGTCCTAAATTTTATTTTAAACAATAGTAATGAAGATTTAGAAAACTAAAATTTAAAATACACCATTTTAAATAGGAGTAAAACATGTCAAATTATAAGAATAAGTATAACTTAACATGTGTATGATTTTTCATAGAAATTTTCAAAATACTATTAAAAGATCTCTAAGAAGATCTAAATAATGGAGGAATATACCATGCCCACAGCTTAGAGCACTCAAGTTACAAAAACTTTAACTTGTTCTAGACAGATTTACAAAACCAGGGAAATGCAATGATATTCATGGAAGTCCTTTTCTTTCTCTTTTTAAAGAATTATTTATTGGGGCACCTGAGGGGCTCAGTCGGTTAAGTGTCTGCCTTCGGCTCATGTCATGACCTCAGGGTCCTGGGATGGAGCCCCCAGGTAGGCTCCCTGCTCAGTGGGGAGTCTGCTTCTCCCTCTCCCTCAGCTCCTCCCTCCCCTCACTTGTGTGTGCTCCCTCTCCCAGATAAATAAATAAAATCTAAAAAAAAAAAGGGATTTATTTATTTATTTGAGGTAAGGGGAGGGAACAGAGGGAGAGGGCGTGAGAGTCCCAAGCAGACTCCATGCTCAGTGCAGAGACCAAGGCCAGCCAACCCCACAACCCTGAGATCACAACCTGAGCTGAAATCAAGAGTCAGATGCTTAACCAATGGCATCACCCAGGCGGGCCTTGTGGAAGGCTTTTTATGTGTTTGTGTGTTAAAATGGACAATAGATTCTACAAATTATGTGTCAATGTGAAGTATAAAGAATAGCCAAGACAATTATACAGAACAAGATGGAATTACTAATCTAACTAAATATCAAAAGTTCTTATAAAGTGTTAGCCAATAAGATAGTATAGATTTGGTACAAGAACAGGCAGAAAGACCATTAGGGTAAAATACAGTCCAAAAATAGATGACTGCATATCTGATTTATGAAAAAATAAACATAAATATGCATTAGGGAAGAGTGGTTAATGACATTATCTTCAAAAAACAGAGTGGGTCAATTGGACAGTCACATGGAAAATAAAGAAATTTTGTCTATACCCTATATCATACACAAAAATTTAAGCCCATTAGATTACAAACCTAATGTAAAAGTTAAGGCAATAGAGTTTTCGTGTATGATATAGTTGAATATTTTATCTCATAGCAGATGAGTTTCTTAAATAAAATACTAATTGTAAGTGAAAAGCCTGGTAGATTGACTAAATTAAAGAGAACTTCATGCCACCATAAGAAGATAATCAAATGATCAATAAGCATACAGCAGTACTCTCAATCTTAGTAGTCAACAAGGAGACCTAAATCAATGCCTTCCCCCACAACTGCAGGACCTAGAGTTGGGGAAGTTGTGAAGAAATTGGAAAACTCACAGTTAAAAGAGGAATGTAGAAGTACACAACCTGTGAGGACAGCCAGTTGGCATTATCTGCTTGAAATAAAGATAAGCATCTGTAATGGCAGAGAGATTCCACCCCTGCCTGTATACTCAACAGATATGCATGCACAGGTGTGTCCAGAGAAATACACATCAAGTACAATAACAGCATTATTTATAATATCCCCAAAATGAAAACAATCCACTTATGCCTCAAGAGTAAAATGGATACAGTGTAACTGCAAACTAAAAGCAATGAAAATTAAAAAAAAAAAAGAAAAAAATCTACATAAAAACACAATGTGTGTTACATTTGGTAAAAGTATAGAGAACACCAAATAAGTATGAATAAATGTGAGGGCATTACTTAATATGAGAACAAAATATAAGATAATGAATGAAAATGATATGTAAGGGGTATCTGGGTGGCTCGGTCGGTTAAGCATCTGCCTTTGGCTCAGGTCATGATCTCAGAGTCCTAGGATCGAGGCTTACATCAGGCTCCTGCTCAGTGGAGAGTCTGCTTCTCCCTCTGCCTCTCTCTCTCTCTCTCTCTCTCTCAAATAAATAAATAAATAATCTTAAAAGAAGAAAAATGATATGTAAGTGATGAATCACTAAATTCTACTCCTGAAACTAATATTACACTATATGTTAACTAATTGGAATTTAAATAAAAACTTGAAAAAAAAACAAAAAAAAATAATTTGGTGGTTCCAAGTTTTGGTACCATATTACTTCTTTATCTTGGTGTTGCTCACTTAGATGTACTGCTTTATTATATCGCTGAGCAGTGACATTAAAATATCAAAAATCTAGAAATAAATCTGACAAAAGATGTGTAAAACAGACTATTAACCATTGTTGAATTATACCAATACAGAAAACTTTTAACCATTATTGATATATATCATGTTTATTAATTTCAGGAATTAATAATGTAGAGATGTCAGTTCACATTAATCTATACAACCAATATATTTTAATTAAATTTAGTAGGAACTGAAAAATTGGTTCTAATATTTATGTAAATGTTAATATCAAAACAGCTAGGACACATTTACAGAAATACAAGGTAGTCAGCCAGAATTAAATTTTGGTGATTTGGATTTTTCTTAGCAAACAATAACATTGTTGGAAACCAAACTGTGAAACTCAGAAAAGTCTACATCAGAATCATATTCACAGTATGACAGACAGAAGGCCACTTAGTAACCACAAAAATAACTAAATAGCTCCTTTTCTGACTAACCAAATTCAACAGCCACCCTTTTAGCCTCTTGTTTTATAGGTAAAACTTATTAAGAATTAGTTACTGTATTGCCCTCATTTCTTGACAATATCCAACTGAAAACCATCTCTCTTTTACTTAATCCCTCCTTAAAATTCTCTACCACAATCCTAAATCCTAGAAGAGCTCTCTGTATTCCAAGTTTCTTGAGACATCCTCATTTCCTCTAGGGTATATTTTCCTTGCTACAGTAGACTCATAAACCTAATTATATTTAAACATAGATGTATTTCCTGTGGTCTTTTTTTCTTGGCTTTAACAACTGACGAGAAAAATGAGAGAGTATTTGGTGATCTTCACGTCATCGTGTGAATGGGTTCTTTAAGTATGTGACTGGTTTTTATACTTCTAAATTCAAACACATATCGTTATAGTATAAAATAGTGCTTTCCATCTCTTCTCAAGAACAATGTTAAATAGTTTATTTTAGTAACTACTTAGTGATTTGGTCAATGATTGAAATGTTAAGCTATCGTTCCCCAAATAAGCTTTTAAAAGACACATTTCTGTGACTTAAAAATGTTTGAATTCACAAGAAAACTCATGTCTGCCAAATTACAGATACATATTTAGAATACAATTTGTTGTAATTATATGTCTCCTTAGGGAGAACATGTGTATGCTACAAGAGTGTGCCGGCAATCATTTTCAGTGTTCTGATTATACCCTTTATAATGTGCCTTCCTAATTCAGAGGGCAGGCACATTTTTTCTTCCTATGTTAATTAGTTTCTCTTCAATAATCCAGATGTTTTGTTTATGTAATTTATTCCTTCCTGTTGACTTTTTGTAATGAGATTAATCTGTCTGATTTCCCGCCTTCTAGCTCAATATTATGCTTCTATAATCATCTCCTTTAAAATGAGAGTGAAAACCTTATTCTACTGGCTTCTCTATTCCTCAGACATGGAAAGTTTTTCTTATTTAGGGAAAGAGCACTGACCATACTTTTTAAAGGTTTTTACATTATCCTCACCTTATAACTGTACAACAAAAATCTCAAACCAGTACAAACAGAAATAATGAATGCATAGTGCCATTAAGAGTAAAATGTAGAATTAAATATTCTCTTCAATGTGACTGAATAGTGATGTAAGAATATAAAACCAAGTAAAATGTGTATATTTCTTCCTTCACATTTCAAGAGCAAGTATCCTGTTCATTGTCTGCCATCCCAGTCTTGTTCCATTTTAGATTCCCTCCTTTTGCTCATGAACTCGCGTTTCCTAAGCATCTCCAGGCCTACAGAAGACTGAGCTACATAAGACTTTCAACCAAACACACACCCAAAAGTAAGAGTGGCTCATTTCAGCAATGATATTTCAAGGTGTGTATGGTTTAACTAGTGTAGTTTTAGTTAATTTGTTTAAGATTACTAATGGGAATATACACAAGGAGATTCTAAATATAAACACCTGTCAAACAATTAAAAGTTATTTGGGGTGGAATGTGCCATTTAAAGTTTCCAAGATATATGACTCTCTAGATTGGCATAACAAACAACTCTCAGTCTGTACCCCTTAATGATAAATCTGCTGTATTTAACCCACTTTATAATGAAATTTTGTTTTTTCAATTTGAAGCTAATTAAAAGGGAAAGTTAAAAAAAAAAGAGAGAGCCTCGTGAAGATACCTTATTTTTATGCTTTCCAAACATAAGATAATTTCAGCACTGGGATCAGTAATTTTTTTCTCTTCAAAACATTTTATTCCATTATATCAACATCATCTTTTAAATGATTGCTGTTTCAGAATGCATTTAAATATTTTTTAAAAATAATCATTGATAATCCTTGTTTATTCATACTATAGCTGCTGCATTCAGTAAATTTTAGATCATTATTTAACTAGCTCTAAAAAAATATTTCCTTCATTTTGATGGAAATGTAAATATAAAATATAAATGTAAATCCTATTAATTACTGTTTGGGGAAAGAAAATAATATATATATTATATATTGTGTTGTTATATATTATATTGTGCATTATTATGTTATAGATTATATGCCATGTATCTATAACATATAAATATTAAATATATTTTCAATCAACTATATATTGCTCCCAATTTAAGAATATGTTACAGTTACCAGATAGTCTTTAGTTTCATGCATATTCTCATCTCTCTCTCTCTCTCTCTCTCTCTCTCTCTCATTAAAACACCCCATTTACAGTTTAATATATTCCTCCAGATTTTATAGCTGTATCATGTATATCATATCTATGATAGGAGTAAGCATACAATAATTATAAACTATAAGTGCGTGTGTAAGTGTAAGAGTGAATAAGAAAGCAATTATTAATAATTAATAAGAGACACGTTGAGATGCTTAATTTTATATGTCAGTGTGGTTGGTGCCCAATTTGGGTCAAATCTAAGTTAAATGTCACCGTGAAGGTAAACAGATATGATTAATATTTATGGTCAATTTCATTATCCTCCATAAAGTGAGTGGGTCTCATTCAATCAGTTGAAGGTCTTAAGACCAAAGAGCAAATTTGCCTGAAGAAGAAGGAATTGTGTCTCAAACCTGAAACATAAAACTCCTGCTTGAGTTTCCAGCTTAATGGCCTGCCTTTGGATGTTGGATTCAAGACTGCAACCTCAACTGTTACCTGAATTTCCAGCCTGCTGGCCTGCCTTAAAAATCTCAAATTTGCCAAACCCTACAATTGCATCAGTCAATTCCTAAATATCTCTCTTCCCCTTCCCTCCCTCCTATAAATATATTTAAAGTATATATGTTGTTGTTCTCCTTCTCTGGAGAATCTTAACTGATACAAACATAATTTTTAAGCAGAGAAGCCCACATTTACTGGAAGATCATAAGGTTTTAAGACTGGGAATATTGAGGGCTCACTTGAGGAGTGGGCTTACTAGTTTAACATAAATTCCACATAGAAGGTAGGCAGTTTTCTCCGTGAATGATGCTCAGGGCAGACACAGAAAACATGCATAGTTCTATTTCCGTCTGTTGATTTTTATAGGGCACTGTGGCACAAAGGTAGGGAAGCTATTTACAAAGAAGTATTTAAAAGGGATAGACCAGACTTGCATGGTTGGTCCCATTCAGATGGGGCACGTTGCAATACCAGAGCCAAAAGCCTGCTTCCCACGTGACCCAAACCAAGGAGAACTACAGCAACGAGGGCCGCAGCGTCAGAGAGGTGGGGGCTCGCCAGGCACGCCCCTTCCCCTCATCTCATTTGGTCCTTTGGCCGGTGAGGAAAGTGAAGCCTGGTGTGCACACACTGACCTGCGGTGGAGTCTGGAGGCTGAGGTCTCCCGACCCTGCCATGGGCAGAGGGTGGTGACGGGGAGCCTTAAATGTGACTGCAGCAGCCAGATGTGATAGTCCCTTTAAATTCCAGCATCTGTCTCTTGCTATCTGTGTCCCTCGAGGCAAGTAGCCTGCTTCTCCTCCTCAGATTCTGCACCTGAAAAATGGTGATGCTAACAATTTCCTCTGAAGTCATTGTGAGGTTCACAACGTAGCCTGTGGAGAAAGGTTACAGCACAGAGCAGGCTGCCAGGGCACTAGGGGATGCAGGGTTCCTGTGCATCCCCTGCTGGCTACGCTTCTGGTTTGCATCAGTTGTGAGGAGGTGAGCGTCCTCAGCCTCTTGGCAAAGTTCAGAAAAGGTACGTACCTGGGAGGTTTCTAGGCTCAAAATCTTTCTTGTCTTGTGCCACTGGGCAGGTATGTTACCTAAAGCTCTCAGGAAAGGCAGAGGCCCACCTTGGGTTCATTTAAGAAAACAAAAAGGATAGACCAGATCCTTCATTCTTGAAACATCCAGAAAGTCAGAGTAGTAGAATACTGAAAACAAGATTGAATCAATATGTTTGAAGGAATTATTTCAGTGATGTTTCTAGTGATTACTAGAGGATTCAAGATTTTGGAATTTACTGTTTTGGTGCAGACAATTTAATTGTGTGACTTTGGGAGCAAGTGTCAGCAGTAAGAGGGAAAAAAAAATATCCCTAGAAGCACAGAGATGAAACAATTATCACACCAAGGGTTGAAAGAGAAATGCATATGGGTAATTGGTATAGTTGCATCTCTCACTTTCGTGTGTGATGGCTTCTAGATTTCCTGTCTGACTTAGGAAAACCTTTACCCACTAAATCTTTTTTTTTTTTTAAGATTTTATTTATTTATTTGACAGTGAGAGACAGAACACAAGCAGGGGGAGTGGGAGAGAGAGAAGCAAACTTCCCATGGAGGAGGGAGCTTGATCAATCCCAGGACCCTGGGATCATGACCTGAGCCAAGGCAGATGCTTAACGACTGAGCCACCCAGGTGCCCCAACCCACTAAATCTTAAACCATTATCTCATACATGAAAATGTATTTTCATTTAGCTTTTGTTACTTCCTGATATTAAATAGCTCAAGTTTATTTTTATAAATGTTATGAGGTAGAGATTTAACACAAATTGTTGTTTCAAATAGATTTTAGAACTCTTTAAAAATTGTGGTTCTTTAGATGGTAAATACTGTTTAACAAATTTTTCAAATAAATATGTTCATTTATTCTTTAGAAAGAATAAAGAGCATTTAGGAAGAAAAGCACATTATTCAGGAGGATGTGATGAACTCTTCTTTCAACATAGCCACTCATTTCACAAGAAATTTGCATAATTATGTTATTTTCTCAGATTTGGTTGAAACTTTTTAGCTGGGCCTTGCAACTAAAAATAGTTGAATTATACTTCTGATAGCAGATAGACATCTAAAAATCGTGTCCTCAAAGTTAACAATAGTCTTTTTTTTTGTAAAAGAATACTTAAATTATAATTTAAATGGTTTGAACAACTCACAAAAACATCATAATTCTGTTTTTGGAAAAGATTGGGATTATCTTGCAGCAGATCAACTAACTTAAAGTGAACAGCAACAGAAGCCAGTTAATATGCAAAATCAATAAACAAACACATTAAATATACTCAAGGCATCGGAGATCCTCAAAGGCAGCAAGGCCTTGATGGAATACAATTTGAAGAAGACAGGAGTTGTGCTGGAATCAGGTATGACACTCTTCTTGCAGCGGCTCTTCCCCTCAGGGCATTTTCCAATGCTGAGAACAGAGGGAAATCTAAGGATTGCATCACTCTGCCTGGGGAATCCACTGATACTAATAAACAGAGAAAAAAAAATCTTGTAACAGTTTTTCAGACCCAAAGGACAACAAATAGATACTTGAGGGAGCTGAATCACAGTGTGGTTTGGAGACACAACAGAGTTGCTGAACACCCCAGGCTCAGCTGGAGGAAGGCTTTGGGACCAGAGGTGAACCAGAGAGTAGAAACATCCAAAGTATAATACAACTTTTACTCATTTTGGTCTCGATTGAATTAAGGTGATTAGTCACTCTATTTTTCTAGCAAAAGGTAAAGGTAATTTCTCTTTACCTCTCTGTTGAACAACAACATTCGGAGGCTACAGAATTTTATACATAAGCCCTGGCATTCACCAAAAACATTTACCCATTGCATGAGAGAACACCAAGTGATCTAAAGCCAAAGCAAACAAACAAATAAAACTATCCAGTGGTTCTACACTTTGGAATTTGTAGACACATCTTTCAAGGGGTTATGGTTGAAATGTGCACAAAATTGAGAGAAATATGAAAAAATAGAAATGAAGATCGTTTACAGCATCAGAGAATCGAAATGTGCAAAAACAAATCCAAATACACATTGTAGAACCAGAAAATACAATAACCCAAAAAAGTGCTTGATAGATTTAACAAGTAAGTGATAGCCGAGCAGAATATAAATAAACTGAAAGATCAGAAAGATATCTGGATAGAAGCCCAGATAAGGAGGGGCGCCTGGGTGGCTCAGCCAGTTAAGCATCTGCCTTTGGCTCAGGTCATGATCCCAGAGTCCTGGGATTGAGTCCCACGTGGGGCTCCCAGCTCAGCTGCTTGTGCTTGTGAGCGCTCTCTCTCAAATAAATAAAATCTTAAAAAAAAAAGCACAGATAAGGAAATGGTACAAATAGAAAAAAAATGTGAAATATAGATATAAGAGAAGAGGGAAAAGGTCTTTCATATTATTAAATAAGGTCCCAGAAGAGGGAAAAAATAGAGAGAGAATGAGACTGAAGTAGTCTTTGAGAAGGTAGGTCTGAAAGTTTCCAAAAAATTCAAAAATGGACCTAAGATTGAGATACAAAAAGCTGGCAAATATCAATCATAATAAATACAAAGAAAACCAGAGGCAAGGAGAAATATCTTCTAAGCAAAGAAAAAATATATGTTACTTTATAGAACAAAAATAAAATTGAAAACTAAATTTCAGAAATGTTGAAAATCTTAGGTTAATGGATAACAACTTTTTTTAAAAGATTTTATTTATTTGAGAGAGAAATAATGAGAGAGAGAGAGAGCATGAGCGGGGGGGGGGGGGGTTCAGGAAGAAGTAAACTCCCCTTTGAGCAGGGACCCCGAAGTAGGGCTCCCTCCCAGGACCCCAGGATCATGACCTGAGCTGTAGGCAGACGCTTAGCCAGTTGAGCCACCCAGGCGCCCCTGGACAACATCTTTAAAGTAAATTGTATAAAAGAATTGTATACCTCCCAAAAAATGTCTTTCAAAAGTGAAGTCAGAATAAGACATATTCAGTCAAACAAAAGCTGGAAGTCTTCAACACCAGTAGATATGCACTAAAAAGAAAGTCTAGAGAGAATCTTTTAGGAAGAAATAAAATGATCCCAAACCAAAGTATGAAAATGCAGGAAGAGAAACCTAAGGTAAATATGAGTATAAATATAAATAAATATTGAATATTAAAAAAACTATTAATAAAATCAGTAATGTTAGGTTGGATTTAACATAAATGTATAATTAAAGACTATGGCAGCATTTGAGAGATAGTAAACATGATCATTAATATTAATTTTTAACTAAGAATTTTCTTTATAGTAAATAGAGAATAGTAAAAATAAAAATCTATCAGTATAATAGAGGAAAGTAACTTGAATAACAAGAAGGATATCAATCCTATGTGACTTTCAGCCACTACTGATTTTGAAATGATTGAGGTATATGCATGGCTCCTTGGAGCCTAATAATTAAAATGTATAGCAACCTCTGTAGGGATTTGAATTTTTATCCAAGTTTAATGAAACTTTTCTATTAATATGTTTTTATTAGACATCTTTGAATGTGTATGTGTGGCAATCACTTACATTTTCTCATATATAACATCGATTAAAGATATTTTTTCCTCCTGAAGTCTATTTTAATCATGAGAATTATTTTTTGATCCAATACATTCACTTTTCACATCGTTTAAGCCACATTGTTATCTTTATTAGAATGAATAGCTAAAACTGATCCTATTATCACAAGTTTTCAGAAAATCTGACAGTTGATAACTAGAGGGAGATTATATTAATTTACTTGCCATCGGCTTTTGACATAACTATTTCTTTAGCATTTTACCTCTTATTAAAGTAAGGAAAGGCAAAGCTGGATAATGGGCCTTTCATTATTTTTTTTCTCTAAGGCCAATGATAAAGACTCTTGAGGTAATATCTCCAGGTTCTAAAAACTCATAGACTTAACCTGATTCTTTTCCTCCTAAATCACATCTTTGATACTGAGTAATGCCAATTTTACTATGTTATACTGTATTGTTTTATCAGATTGGCTTTCCAGAGAAGTAAAATAAGCATGATTCAAGAACTTCTTGATACTTCTAATTAAATAAGGGTATTGTCAAACAAGTTTGCTATTATATGATACATTGTATGCTAAGGTTTGATTAAAGAGAAGATTGTTAATGAGTATTGGATTCTATTTTCTAACCTAAAGCAAATCATGACTAATAAGTTTCATGGTATCACAAGTATGCCTCAAATTGTATTCTTTCTGCACTTTTGAGATTGATTGGCTAAAATGTCTCTCGATTCCAAGAGATATTTGTATTTACATCTCCCAATTACAAGTTTAGATCTTGGGTTTCAGAGTTTAATATTTGTTAACTATCAACTACTTTTGTGAATTTGGATAATAAATTTCTATTTTTTTAATCCTTAATCTACATTGGAATACAGTCAGGTATGTAAATATACATATATATATCTCTCAATATATTAAAATATTTCCTAACTATATTAAAATATTTTAATTTCACATATAAGGCATTGAACAAAAATACTAACAAAAAGATGTTATTTTAAAGAGAATTGTGGTATCCTAGCACTATAACTAGTTTGTCTAGTAGCAATAGGACTCTAGTAGAATGGGAAAAAAAGTGTTGTGGAATTAAAGTTATAAGGAGAGAAGGAGCAAGACGGCAGAGGAGTAGATCTAAATTTCATCTGGTCCCAGGAATTCAGCTAGATAGGGATCAAACCTTTGTGAAGACCTACAAACTCAATAGGAGATCGAAGAAAAGAATAGCAGCAACTCTCTGAACAGAAAAGCAACCACGTTCTGGAAGGTAGGACGTGCAGAGAAGTGAATCCGAGGCGATATTCGGGAAGATAGACCACGGGAGGGAGGGGGCCTCTGTCAGCCGGCTCCCTGGCAAGTGATAGAGCTGTGGAGCACAAAATCAAAACTTTTAGAAGTTTCCTCTGCTGAGGGACATCACTCCAGTAGCTAAGCGGGGGGGGGGGGGGGGGGGGTGGAACCATTGCTGGGACAGTGTGCTCTCAGGACCCTTGGGGGTCACAAAAAGACCAGAGGTGCCTGAGAATGGCAGAGCTCCCAGGTATCACAGCGGGGAAGCTGGCTGCATGGAGGGGGTCAAGGGCTGGGTTCTCAGCTCGGGGTTGCCATAAACCATGATCTACGGCATAGTTGGGCCACTGCTCTTCCAGCAGGGACCCAACAAGAGGCAGATCCAGGGAGACTCCCCTTCCTCCCCCAGGAGGAGAGGCACAGGAGCGCACTGCAGGGATCTGCTGAGTTTGGAGACTCTACATGGGGTCACGTGCCACAGAGAGAAAAGCTGGGTCACAGGCTGGGTGAGCACGGAGTGCGGCCAGAGACTGGGGAGACAGGAGTGATTGGCTGCTTTTCTGGGGGCACACTGAGGAGTGGGGACCCCAAGTTCTCGGCTCCTCTGAGGCAGAGATTGGGAGGCCGCCATTTTCACTCTCATCCTCCAAAGCTGAACAGAAAGATGGAAAGCTTGCAGTGAACAAAAGCTCTCCAGAGCAAACCCGAGCATATTACTTAGCCAGGACCCGGCAAGGGTGGGGCAATTCCACCTCCAGCAAAGACATTTGAGAACCATGGCAACAGGCCCCTCCCCCAGAAGATCAACAAGAAAAACCAGCCAAGACCAAGTTTACTGATCAATGAGAAGGGCAGAACACCAACACTAGGGGAATACAGCACATAGAATTCATGGCTTTTTCCCCCCTGATTCTTTAGTCTTTCAAAGTTAATTTTTTTCAATTTTCTTTTCTTTTTCTTTTTTTTGTTTGAATTTTTCTTTTCCCCTTTTTCAACCAACATCTTACCAATCCCTTTTTTAAAAATCTTTTTTATTTTTCATTTTTAGAGTCATATTCTATCCCTTCATAGTAGTTAATCTTATTTTTGGTGTATATATTGGTGTACATATATATATATATGTATATATATAGTGTATGGCTTTGTTCTAGTCTCCTGCCTGATCACATTCTCTCCCTTTTTTTTTTAATTCCTCTTCTTTCTTTTTTCAACCAACTTCTTATCAATTCCTTTTATAAAATCTTTTATAATTTTCATCTTTACAGTCATATTCTATTCCTTTATCGTATTTACCCTTCTATTTGTACATATGTAAGATTTTCTTTCTTTAAAATTTTGGGAGGCAGATTCTTCTAACAGACCAAAATACACCCAAAATCTAATGTGTAACACTGATCTATGCACCAGACTGATCATATTTGACCATATTCTTTTTTTTTAAATCTTTTTCTTTTTTTTTTCTTTTTTCTTCCCTTCCATTTCCCTCTTGTGGGACCTTATTTAATAATATGAAAGACCTTTTCCCTCTTCCCTTATATGTATATTTCACACTTTTTTTCTATTTGTACCATTTTCATCAAGATAGAAAGCTTTTGCACAGCAAAAGAAACAGTCCACAAAACCAAAAGACAACCAACAGAATGGGAGAAAATATTTGCAAATGACATATCAGATAAAAGGCTAGTATCCAAAATCTATAAAGAACTTATCAAACTCAACACCCAAAGAACAAATGATCCAATCAAGAGAAGGGCAAAAAACGTGAACAGATATTTTTCCAAAGAAGACATCCAAATGGCCAACAGGCACATAAAAAAGAGCTCAACATCGCTCGGCATCAGGGAAATCCAAATCAAAACCTCAATGAGATACCACCTCATACCAGAATGGCTAAAATTAACAACTCAGGAAACGACAGATGTTGGCGGGGATGTGGAGAAAGGGGAACCCTCTTACACTGTTGGTGGGAATGCAAGTTGGTGCAGCCACTCTGGCAAATAGTATGGAGGTTCCTCAAAAAGTTGAAAATAGAGCTACCCTATGACCCAGCAATTGCACTGCTGGGTATTTACCCCAAAGATACAAATGTAGTGATCCGAAGGGCTACATGCACCCCGATGTTTATAGCAGCAATATCCACAATAGCCAAACAATGGAAAGAGACAAGATGTCCATTGACAGATGAATGGATGAAGAAGTGGTGTATATATATATATATATATATACATATATATATAATGGAATATTATGCAGCCATCAAAAGGAATGCAATCTTGCCATTTGCTGCAGATGTGGATGGAACTGGAGGGTATTATGCTGAGTGAAATAAGTCAATCAGAGAAAGACATGTATCATGTGGCCTCACTGATATGAGGAATTCTTAATCTCAGGAAACAAACTGAGAGTTGCTGGAGTGGTGGGGGGTGGGAGGGATGGGGTGGCTGGGTGATAGACACTGGGAAGGTTATGGGCTATGGTGAGCACTGTGAATTGTGTAAGACTGTTGAATCACAGACCTGTACCTCTGAAACAAATAATACATTATATGTTTAAAAAAAAAAAAAAAGAAGAAGAAGATAGTAGAAAGGGAAAAATGAAGAGCGGGGAATTGGAGTGGGAGATGAACCATGAGAGACTATGGACTCTGAGACACAAACTGAGGGTTCTAGAGGGGAGGGGAGTGGGGGTATGGGTTAGCCTGGTGATGGGTATTAAAGAGGGCATGTATTGAATGGAGCACTGGGTGTTACATGCAAACAAAGAATCATGGAACCCTACATCAAAAACTAATGATGTAATGTATGGTGATTAACATAAAATAATAAAATCAAATTTAAAAAAATTTATAAGGAGAGATGGAACAGGATTAGTACATAAATACCAGCAAGTAAAAAATAATATTTATAGAACTTCCACAAACAATCACTTGCTACTCAAAATATGGGAAATTCCACTGTCTATTTGTACATAAAATTTGTGCCATTGGGCCTGGTTTGTTGATATTGATTTAAAATATTAGCCCAGAATTGTGGGTTCTTCTGCATATAGGAAGAATGTAGTTGAGCATAATAGATCAATGTTTCTACTTCAAAAACTAGAAAGAAGTACATAAAATTACATTTGTGCTTAAAATATATGAAATATATTAATAATTAAATTTATAAATATTATATATAACATATAATTTTATATAAATTTATAAATATTAACATATACAGAAAGTTATTTATATATTTATATAACTATATGTGTAGAGTTTTATTTATGGTTAAACACTCCATAGATTTGTGGAAACAAAGAGTGTAAATCCATTAGTTAATATTCCAAAGAAAGAGAATACTTCTGAAAATTAAAGATTATAATCCATTAGATTTTAATTAAAACACCTGGTGGAACTACATGAAAAACAAAATAAGTAAATAAAATCTTAGAAATAAAGAACGAAAATTAAGACTGGCATTTGACTTTACAAAGAAACTATAGAAACCAAAAGAAAATTTAAAAAAATATCTAAAATGAGAGAATAGAAGAAAATTTTGCCAACATGAATCCTTTAACTTTTTTCAAAATAAGCCCCAAACTATTATGTTTTAGAACAAACAAAAGTTTATAAAACTTATGGTCAGTAAACTTTCATTAAATGAAATACTAAGGAAGGAAAAATGATTCCAGCTAGACTTTAAAAGGAATGATGATGGCTGAAAGAGATAAAAATGTGAATGACTGTAAAAACATATTCACTGTTGAAAACTATAATATTAATAGTAATAATAATAACAATATTATGTATCTAGAACTATATGTAAAACTGAAATACCTATTCATAATAGCACAAAATTCAGATTGAAAATAACCTAAAATACTTTAATGACTTTCCATTTTTCATAAAGTGTTCAGAATACAATGTTCAAGCAGTCACTAATATGCCGACTGTCAATTGTAGAGTATCATTAATCAATATATAACAAGTTGATGAGAAAAATGAAATTCTTCAAAAGAACATCTTGATTAACCCAAAATGAAGGAAAAAAAAATGAAAGGAACAAAACACAGCTGCGGCAAATAGATACTGGAAGAAAGCTGACAGACTTAGACTAACTGTAGCATTAATTTCATGAAATGTAAATATTCTGAGTTATCCCAAATATTATGTTCCAAGATTATGAAAAGTAATTGATAGAATGGAAGTCAAGTCTACGTCGATGTTTCTTTTTAAGATTTTATTTATTTATATGAGAGAGAGAGAATGAGAGATAGAGAGCACGAGAGGGAAGAGGGTCAGAGGGAGAAGCAGACTCCCTGCTGAGTAGGGAGCCCGATGTGGGACTCGAACCCGGGACTTCAGGTTCATGACCTGAGCTGAAGGCAGACGCTTAACCAACTGAGCCATCCAGGCGCCCTACGTTGATGTTTCTTAACAGCAGGTGACGTAAGTGGGAGTACGGAAACTCCCGTGGCGTGCAGCTGCGTCAGGAGAAAGCTGATGTGCAGGTCGCACAGCAGAGGAAGAAGACTTACTGACAAGAAGCACACAATTGTAAAGAGGACATAGCACATGACAAAGGCTCATTTCATAAATAAGATAAAATAATTCTTAATTTATATATTCTCTATAACATAACTTTACAAAGGAAAACTGACAGAACTGATAACAAGAATTAGAAAATATATATTTATTTACTGTCGGTGATTTTAACATACCTTTCTCGTTAACATTAAACAGTCTGAAAAAAGTCAGTAGAGATGTAGCAGATCTGACAAACATAGCTAACGAATTTGTAACTGACATCTAATTAACATGACACCCCAAATCTGTTAATAATATATTCATTTCAAAATCACCAATTGCTGGACCATAGAGAATGGCTCAACATTTTTTAAAGTAATATGATTATACAGAGTATATTCTCTGATCTTAATGGGAATTAAGTTGGAAACTAATAATAAGGGGATAACTAGATTCTCACCCCAAATACTTAGAAATTAAGCAATACATATGCATATACTTTTACATATGTATGGAGCAAAGAAAAAAAATCACCTGAAATCTTAGGAAATAGTTGGAAATGAATGTGAATTGTATTGAAAGCATGCCATTTCAAAATGTATGAAATACAGCTACTATCTTCCCACAGCAAGAAATTGTTGGCTATTTTGAAAAAAGTTGGTATAAGTTTTGTGACAGATTTCCATGTGGATAAATGTTTTACTTTCTCTTCTGTAATTATATAAAGTAGATTGCTTGGTTGTGTGCTGCACTAATTACACCCAGTTGGATGAAACAAAACTTCATGAGACTGCATGGGATTGAGCATCTCTAAACCACACTTCTTGTTTTACTTCCTCTTATAACCAGTCATAAGAAGGAATACATTCAAAGGTCACCCCATCATGTGTTCTCCAACATAAATTTCTGTGTAATGTGAATCCTTTTTCTGCTGGACTAATGCTTTGGCATAGCCTAGGACCTAGTGGTAACTTCAGGTGTCAAAATAATTGTATGTTCTTCCATAATATAATCAAATTCAACTAAAGCCAACAGTAGGCCATTCAAAGGCAAGTGTAACTTAAAGAAACATCAGGTATTTTTTAGTCTAAAATCGCAGTGGTCACCACTGGGAGTCAGATAGCTTTCAGTCAAAGGCTCAAATCAGCATGATTGAGCATAACAGACACTTCCAATATTATTTGAGCATGGGTGGCCAAATGTACCAAAGGGATTGAGTGTGATGTCTCTTTGAAATGTTAACAAAAGCCTTCTGTTGTTCAGAGCCTTTATTTTTTTTAAGATTTTATTTATTTATTTGAGAGAGAGAGAGAGAACACATGAGAGGTGGGAGGGTCAGAGGGAGAAGCGGACTCCCCAATGAGCAGGGAGCCTGATGTGGGACTCGATCCCAGGACTCCAGGATCATGACGTGAGATGAAGGCAGTTGCTTCACCAACTGAGACACCCAGGCGCCCCTGTTCAGAGCCTTCTTATATTCAGTTCTTTTCCTGGTAACTTTGTGAACAGCAGCTAATAAAATTCCCAGATGTGTTATGTGATTTCTCCAGAAACCAGCATCTCAATCAATAACTTTGAAGTTGTCAGAGACAATATGTTTTTGTTTTTGAAAGAATGTTTCTATTACTCCAATCAAAGTTATGTAAGAATTTTCCACATTCGCTGGGACCTGTACTTTGGTCAAGTTAATCAGCACCAGCACTCAACAGTCCCTATGAAGTGTCTTCACAATCTTCAGTCCGTTTTATCCACACCCGTGCAAATGGCCTTAGGTTCTCCTGGGAGTTACACCAAGAGGTCTTGCATCCTGTCACTGGGATCATAATTCTCTCCTTTGCCGTGCACCCATTTTAATAAGCATGGGTTCTAAAAAAGAAGTTTCACCTTTTTTGACATCCTCATATTTCGAAGTTAGGATAACTAATATATTAAAATTCTTTAACATTTTGAGGAGTTGTTTGGGACAGCAAGATTACCTAATGTCTTATGGTGATCCATTAAAATTTTAGTAACCACCAGTGTTCAGATGGCTAGTTAGCAGTGAAATGAAAAAAGGAGAAGACAAATGAATAATATTAAACACTCTCTCATCATTCATCCCCATTGGTTGGAGCTGGACAAAGAGATTGGCAATAACTTTTTCACATTATTCTCCCTACTTCCCCCCCCCAAAACCAGAATCTCATAAAGAGCTGAGTTGGAACCCCTTTTATCACAGCATCAAGAACCACTTGGGTCAAAGACATAGAATTAGGGGAAACTTTACTTGCATCAGATAGAAACTTAAAAGTTGACCGCATTTTCAATTTTCACCAGCCTTAGAAAGAAATCTACTGGTATCAGAATGTAGAAGAGGAAATACATCAAGGCACATGTTTGGACTCTACCTTTATCCCACTCAGTTGGAATTTTTTCCCACCTATCCATATTTCTGCAAAAACTGCATCTAACTGTGGACCCTGAGAAAGACTGAACAAGCCCTTCTATTTGACAATATCTAAGGTGAGAGAAATAACTTCCTTATCACTTATATATAAAATCCATTTCAAGAGAGGCTCAGTAAAAATATCTCAGCAGAACGTTACTTACAGATGTCTACAAAGTAACTTATCTATTGCCTGAATATTCCTATATTTCAGTAGTTCCTTGATTAATTAGCTGCACTTGTAAACTATGCAATCTTTTTGTTGATTACCAAGCAGGATCACATACATATCATGAGAGCAACTGTCCCTTGGAAGACACAGATCTTCCCTTTTTAGACTGAATTACCTGCCATAACATGGTGGCTCCGGAAGCTCCGGAAGCCTTTTCTTTTACTTTCCATTTCACCAAAACAGACAAAAGCAGACAACAGTACAGTATTCTTTGTTTACCTTCGCTTTGATTTTTTTTTTCTAATGCATTTAGCCATCTCCCCAGCCTTGAATTTGCCACCTGCAAATACCACTAATATGTTTCCATTGATCATAGTGCTTGAACAACCTCAAACCCAGGGTGTTCATGAAGTGTCCCTATGTTCATGAGGCATACTGTTTTGCAGCTTACTTTACTTGTAATGTCTTTGTCTGACTTTGAAATCATGGTACTATTGGCCTCATAAAATGATTTTTTCATCCTCTTTTATTATTTGGATTTATCTATAACAATAACAGGAGACTGATTACCTTTGAATATTAATGACTGGGAGAAAATGCAAAAGAAGTCTTCTGAGGTGCTGATACAGTTTTATATTTTGATCTTGGTAGTAGATACATTGCTATGTTTGCTTTATCAAACTCTAATCTTATGATCTGTATACTTTACCTATGTTATATAGCAATAAATATTTTGGAAAATATCAACCTAAGTTTTCCATTTCAGGAATAACTTTTTTTTATTTTCACCAGGATATCTTACTACTTCGAAAGCCACTCTACATAGGACAAAGGCTTTTCTGCCCTGTCAGATTTGAATCTACTAGGCCTCAGATTCTATTTCCATTAAAATTTCTTTAACTTAGACAAACCTCCCAATGTCCTACATCTCTAGAAAATCTTTTCTTAATGGGCTATTTGGTATTTCTAAAATCATAGTGGATATTCTTCTTTCCATAAAATCCAGATGCCAGGACTATGACTATGGCTTATGGGCAAATCTCTATAAACACTAACTTAGCCAGCCAGAAGAACACTGTGTCTGCCTCTTGACTTGAACAGAGACAATTTCTATAAGTTATATGCCCCTTCCTGGAGCCCACATAATTAATCTGGATCAATGCTGACTCATTTCAGAGGAATGAAAAATGTTCAATCAGTAGACACAAGATCTATCTATAGTGTGGAATCCTGAGAGGTCACAGAAAGTTTTTTTTTTTTTTTATCACTTTGAGTACCTCCTCATCTATAAGGAAAAATATTATTCCCATTTAATTTATTATTATTATCTCTAAAACTTAAGCTTAGATAAAGTATGTCTCACATTTTGGTTATTCTTGATCACTGATCAAGTCAAAAGGTCTTTTAACTGTACCTATTCTCATATGCCTAAATGTCCTTAGTATTTAATCACTTCTGCCCCAAACCAGCATCTCAATGGCAGGCTTACATTCAGATTTTTCTATTATGTATGCAATAACACCTGTTTCGTGACTAAGAATTGTGCTTACAGATGCAAACTCTCACCAAAAATTTCCCTCGACATTTTTTGCCAAAAAGTAAGCCTATGCTGAGAACACAACCCTTTCAAGGGAGGGCTGTTCATTCTCATGGAGTTAGAGAAGAGGGATCTTTGGTCTCCTGAATCCACACTCTCTCTCCACCATATTGTGTCACTCTTTACCCTTCCTAATCACTTCTTTCTATCCACTGTATGTTTAGCTCTAATTCATCATTTTTACTATTTTTGCTCAAGATGAAATTAGCAATCATGGGAATGAATTCTACATGTCATTTCCTTGACCTCGTCAATCCTCAACACTTTAGCTCAACTACACCTTAGCTTACCACTTCCCTGTCCTTGCTGACATTTTTTGTTATCCAAAATCACTGTACCTCTGAAATCATGAAGTATTATCATTATAAGCTCTAATATTATAATATTAAACTCTATGTTAGTAAACTCTGATATTATAAATCCCTTCCCTTACACCCCTAACACTCATTTACTCCTATTTATTAATGTCTTCCTTCTTAGGTGTGTTAGATTATACAGTGTCAATGTGATTGACCTGAAAACATTTCCTAGAATTTCCCTCCCCATATGGTTCTGGGAGTTGACATGAGAACAAGCGGAATTTAGAAGACAGATGTGAAGCTGTAGACCTTAGTGTCAGAAGATCATTGCCATCAGATATGTTGATGGACAGATAGAGACCTTGGTCTTATTTACTCTTTCATCAGTTTGACTACTGGCCTTGATTAACAGTGTCTTCAGGCTCACAACCAAAGTGCAATAACTATGCAGAGGCAACATGCCAATTTTCCTAGGACTGAGAAGTTTCCTCAGACATGAGACACTCAGTGCTAAAACTGAAACAGTCTCAGGAAAATTGGATGGCCTGGTCACCTCCAAAATGGTTCCTCAATGGCTTTTTCATGAACAATGGCCTTGGCATGGCTTGCCTAGGAACGATGCTTAAGAACTATGACCCTAGTCAGTTAGGGTTATCTATTTAATTAATAAGTAAATATCATTACACCCTACTTACTTGGGTCTGATGCTAAATTTGGGATTTTCCCTGAAGGGTTCACTTAATGTTATAGCAAATATATGGGCAGTAAATATTGATATATATTGATACATGATTTGATGCATATAAGCTTAGTTATGGGAATTATGATTGCAAAACAGAATGAAAAAGTATACCTCAAATTTAAAATAATTAGAAACATAATAATATGAAAATTATAAAGAAGAAGGTAAAGTACAAAAAGAAAAAAATATAATTCCCACATAATTCATAAAAGGGTTTTAATATCCTTAAAAATTAACGAGTGAATAAGTGTGTTTTATAAGTATACTTTATAAAGGCAGAAAGGTAACTGCTAAAGAAGTGTAAAAGATAAAACACTGGAAAACAAAGCAAAAATAAAAAGGACACAATAAAACCCAGACCACATATTAGAAGACCGCAAATGCTAAAGCATTGAAAGCAAGAATTCACATAAAAACAAAGCAAAATTTAAATTAAAAAATTTACATATAAATGCAGATGGGATAAACTTACCTATTGGATCAACAAGAAGAGGCATTTTTGCATTATATGCAAGATATTGATATAAAACAGTGATTTGAAGATTTGAAATTACAAGGATAGATGAAAAGAGCAGGATAATACTGAAAAAAAGAGGTTAGGTTTCTTTCATATAAATATCAGGCAAATTTGATTTTAAGGCAAAAAGTGTTAAATGAAACAGGCAGGCACAAGAAGCTCAGTCCATCTGAATGGTTTGCTTTCATGAAATTTAAGTTCAAAAGCCAAATATCATAATATGAAAATATATCATGAAAATCTATAGAAAGTAAACAAAGAAATCAAAGGAAATTCAGTGTTAGTAAATATTTTTGTTTACCCCTCTCAAACACTGTTTTAGTAGAAAAGAAGTTAATAAAATATAAAGGATCTGATATAAAACAATTATTAGTATTGAGGCAATTGGTAAATTTTGAACTTTATATTCGAATAATCCTATTTAGGGACATAAGGAACATTTACCAAACATGACCACATGTTACACCAAAAACAAAATTTCCATACATTTCAGAAGGTAATTCAATACAATAAACAATTTCTGGAGGTGCCTGGGTGGCTCAGTCAGTTAAGCGTCTGCCTTTGGCTCAGGTCTTGACCCTGCGGGTCCTGGGATCCAATCCTGCATTGGGCTCTCTGCTCAGAGGGGAGCTTGCTTCTCCCTCTCCCTCTGCCCCTCCTCCATGCTGTGTGTGTGCGTGCACGTGTGTGTGTGCACACATGTACACACGCTCTCTCTCTCCTCCCTTCATCTCTCTCCCTCCCTCTCTCTCTCTCCCTCTCTCTGGATCTCTCTCTCTCTCTCAAATAAATATATAAAATCTTAAAAAAAGAAAAAAATAAACATTTTCTGAACTTATGTCAATAAAATGAGAAAAGAGCATTAAAGTCAGTTACAAACAGATAAACATAAAAATGATCTGAAAATTAAAATAGCAGTTGCTATTTTAGCAATTGCCTTTTAAATAACTTCAAGATGAAAGAGAAAAATCAAAGGTGATAACCCAGCATGGTTAGAAAATAATAATAAAATTACATGAGTAAATGTAAATTAAAAAACATGACAACACTGCATATATCATATATATGTATCATATATATGTATATATAGAATGGTTCAAATATAGGTGATTCAGATGCAATCTTTTTTTATTGTCTCTTTAAGACATGTAAGAATCTGTGTTTGAATTTATTTGTTCTTGTTTATATTTCACTTACTCAACAAATATTTATACACTGGGTGTCATTCTATATATTGAGAACAAAGTGGCAAACAAGAAGTACAGAGCACGTACATGACGGCAGGGGGACTAGTCCTCAAATAGATGTAAATAAACAAGATAGTTCAGTAGTGTCATAGGCTGAAAATAAAGGATGGAAAGAAGGGACGGAAGATGGGAAGGAGAAAAGCCACCCAGATTGATGTGGTTTAGGACAGTTTGGCAAGAGGACATCCAAAGTCTGATTTTGATTGGGGGTCATGGGAGCATCTACTTTTGAGTTTGGTCTTAAATGTCAGTGAGTGGCCCGCAATGACAATACCCAGGACAAAGAATTACAGATAGAGGGAAACGTGCAATGTGCAAAGAAACATACATAAAAGGAACTTGCAGACGAGAAAACGGGGTTGTTTGGTGAACACAGTGTGGAGGGAATCACAACTGGGGCATACACCATTCAGGCATTATTTTCCATAAAGCAAGGTTTGGAAACATATAAATCCCTTTCCCCCTTTTAAAACCATCTTCCTTCTTTGTTATATTTGATTTATGAAAAATCCTCTTTCCATAAAAATCTCTTGCTAAAGAAATTTCCTATTCTCACACCAAAATATATTTTATAACTCCAAAACTGCACAACTGCAATGCTTTCCATAATGGTAAAAATATATGGTAAACTATTATGGTGTGATAAGTATAAAAATATGGTAAAAATACAATAAAGCTAGGTAATATTAATAACATAAAACCAATGTATTTGAAAGCCAGTTTGTTCTACTTAGCTTCTCGTGGTGGTCAATAAAATTTAATTTCCCAGTGTTGAGGTTCTTTTAAGTGAAATCACAGAGTCACTGAGGAGACTCTCCATGAGAAATCATAAAATCTTTGCGGTGTAACATGGCACTTTTTTTAATGTTAACTCTCAGCTTCTTCTAATTAAGAAACTGAAATGACCATACCAAGTCCCTCAGGAGGCTAATGCCTTTTGCACGTGTCTTTTTGTGCCCAAGGAAATCAAACTGGGAGCATGGTCAAACAATAGAAGCTACTACCTTGATTGGGAAATGGCTCTAAGAAAGCCTCATGCCCTTGGTTGTATTTGATGGATTATCTATTCAGTATTTCAGCACTCCGTTCATCTATAATTGACCAAGAAAGTGATGAGCTCCAGATGGTCCAGGTTTTTTATGGCACGGAGGCAGAATGCAACAGTTTGTTTGCTTTTGCACATGCAAGCAGTTAAGTTTCACAAGTAAAGCGTAAAAATAACTTCTGTGCATAGATAACACAGTTCATCTGTTAAAATATGGGGTAAAACCAAACCCAAAGAGCCTTTTGGTTGAACAAACAAAGAATTATAATGAATAATGTTGCTACAACATAACAGATGTAAGACAATGACAGTCTGGCTGATATATGAACATAAAAATGTTTTAGACAGGAAGCCACAGGGCACTACAGTTTCTCATTATTTATTTTTAAAAAGTTGGAATCTAAAATCAAGTTAGCGATATTTAAGAATTAAGTCTCTGCTTGTCTTTGTGGTCGGGCTTTTATTTGTTGTATTTTAGATTTCAGAAATAGGCCTCCTTAAAAGTAAAACTCTATCTTTCAAATAAAATGAAGTAAAAGTAAACTAATATTTACATTGAAGTTATGTGAAAAGCTTTAAAATGTAAAAGTTTTGATATGGAATTTCCTTTTGTCTCAAAGCTTTCAAATACAAACATATTGCTTTGGTAAGTTTATTTTCTTTTTTGATTCACTGTCACTTAAAGTATTTTTCAAGGTGATGAGACCGGTTAATGAAAAGGTTGCGGAGACTTGATCTGTTTTATTTATCTCTATAATCTCTGCACTTAAATTAGTGTCTAAGCATTTAATAGATACCTTTTGTTTAAAGGAATATATAGAACATATGTAACCATTTCAAATGGTGTTAATAAAAATCTGTTTATGTTGTACTATAAAGTGGGATACAAAAGTACAGGAAATTATATTCCCTGGTAAAAAATATTATGCCAGAGGAAAGTAAGGAAAAAAAAAAAACCCTAAAAGGTAAAATTATTTTCTCTTTGAGGTAATTAAGAATAATTCTTTTCTTCTACATTATTTCTTGACTTTTGCATTTCTATGAAGAACATATGTTAAATTACATATGTGTATTTTTTCAACCCAGGGAGATATTTTAGAGTTTATACATGTAACCCACTAGGGGAAACATATTTTAGAATTTATGTAAAAATATTATGCAACTTCTTAAGCAATGCTTTAATTTTATTTTCTGTAGCTTACATAAAATTTATGTCTTAAAGAAAAATATGTAAATGTATTAAATATTGTCCCAAGGTACATAACAGTAAGGAAATAAGTAAATAACTAACAAAATAGCTATCTTAATTTATTATGTTAATTAAATAAAATTATTCAAATTTATTTCAAATTTAAACAGAATATCTTTTTATCAGATATTTGAAAGGGTAAGGCTTTTGGTGACCTTTTTTTAGTTACTTTTATTTTTATATTAAACTTTATCATTAAATTTTTTTTATATTTTTATAACAACATTTATATTTTTTGACAAGATGAAGGAGAATTTAAGACATAAGTGTTTCCTCTTTTCATTATACTAGATATTATTACTCACACTCTCTTATAAGAATGTATCCTTTGGTTGCTTGTCTGAGAGTATAGATAATCTTTGCTGATCTGTCCAAATTTCTCACAGAATTTCCCTTACTGGATCAAGCATGGACTTCTGAACATGTCAGTTGTGCATAAAGGCGTAGACAGTGGTGGGACTTTAAAGACACACTCTCCTTCACCTCATAGATGCTTTATTCACTTATTCACTTAATGAGCAACCATTTAAGTCCCTATTGTGTGTTGTACACTCCGCAGATGTAAAATAAAAAGCCCCCACAGGAAATGGGCCTGTAGACTTGGCTTCCTAAGTGCATTGCTTTAATTAGCTGAACTGCTCCAGACAAATCCATGAATATAATCTATAGACATATTTTTGCTAAGATCACACACAGAGGCACCTATCCATTTATAATTCATATATTCAAATATAAAGTCACTACTAGCAAATATACATCACTCACCTAAATACATCCCATGAGCCAGAGGTTTCTCAGCCTTTAGCCAGCCCACAGAGCAAGCAGCATCTGCAGCTTCTGGGCCCATTATCAGTTTACTTAGCAGTTTCAAAATGTAACATTGCCCAGCTGATTCAGGCGATGTTCTGACCATAATACTTAGTACCCACAGCCAAGAAAGGCTGCTGAGACTGAATCTTTCATGCCTTTTAAACCTGTTTGTATCAGTCAATGATGACTGATATGGACTTTCTTACCTTTGACCCAACCTTCTCTTTCTTACCCAAACTCAAATCCATCAACTTTGTCCTCTGGGAATATCATCCCACAATTAATTAAGTTTCCCATATCCTTATGCTCTTCTCAACAAGTTTCCCTTACCTTTTGGTCTTAACTGAAATCTGTCTCACTCTTGGTGATGCTACCTCCCCAGAAGTTCCTCCCAGATACCTTTCATACTTGCCTTCCCCTTCCTTTAAGAAATCCTGTTCCATGGTGCCACTGATGTCTAAACAATTGGCTATATTGCTCTTAATCTGTCGTTTTATTTACTTATTGACATCAATTGACTTTGAGTTAAGATCTATACTTTTTAAGAATCTAACAACTGGCTCACAGTCCTTATCCATAATCCATGCAATCAATTGTCTAGGGGTGTCTTCAAAACGCACTTTGATTATTTTCAAATTTGTAGCCTCTTAGCTTCTTCATCTCCTTTTTTTTAAAGAACAGTTCTCACTATAGCCCGCTAGTCCCTGCTCACTCTTAATACATAGGTTTTTTCCAAATCTCTATTAAATGTTCTACTGTATGACAAACATTACACTTTGTGTGGGGTACTTTTTAAAATATTTTATTTTTTAAATTTTTTAAAAGATTTATTTATTTATTTTAGAGAAAGTGAGAGGGAGAGGGAGTGTGCACGTGCACACGAGAGTGAACAGGGGGAGGGGCAGAGGGAAAGGGTGAGAGAGAATCCCAAGCAGACTCCCTGCTGAGGGTGGAGCCCCATGAGGGAGGGGGCTCGATCCCACAACCCTGAGACCATGATCTGAGCTGAAATCAAGAGCCGGATGCTTAACACACAGAGCCTCCCAGGCTCTCCGTATTTGTTCCAATATAAAAATCTGGGCAGGTAGGTGGACTCCCCAGCCTGACATTTTTTAGAGACATAGGCTAAAAGTGCAACACTGCCACCCTCAGCACATAGCTTGCACTATTATTTTACACATTATGGCTTTCTGCTCTGCCAGAAGGGATAGAGTAAGAGTCTAGAGTAATTTGTCTTTGGGGATGTGTTCACATTTCACTGCCTGAAAATCACTCATGTGGCTACCATTAGCACAAGGGGGCCTGAAAAATACAATCGGAGGCTAAGCAACTACGTCCCCAGTTAAAAATTTAGGGAGGGGGCTTCTAATACTAAAAGAATGATGACAAGAATTCATACAATACGAGTAAGTCGTCTATGCCACAAGGAATGCGGGGAAAAAAAAACTTGTCAAGAATTTACAGCCATATTGTGGGTCCTTATGAGGATTATGGTCATAAATTAAATGTTATATTCCTCAACTGCTCTCTAAATAATTTATTGAAGAACAACTATGGTTCAGGGGATGTTATCAGCACTAAAGACAGTACAGTAAACAATTCATAACAATTCATACAATCTTTTGTTTCATGGGGCCTTAGTTCTAGTAGGTAAAACATGCAGTAAACTAATATACAATCCAATAAACAACAAATGTATCAGAAGATGAAAAGCACAATGAAAAAAAAATTAAGCTGATGGGTTTGCAAGGGAGGAAATTCCCTTTGCTAGGTTGGTATTTAAGGTAAGATGTGAAAGAAAAAAAAGAAGCTGGTCATGCAACCATAGGATGGCAGAGCATTCCTGGAAGTGGGCTTCCAGGACCTAAGGAGAGGGGCGTCTGGGTGGCACAGTCAGTTAAGCATAGGACTCTTGGTTTCGGCTTGAATTGTGATCTCAGGGTAGTGAGATTGAGCCCTGTGTGGGGCTCCATGATCAGTGCAGTGTGGAATCAGCTTCAGAAAATCTCTTTCTCTCTCTCTCTGCGCCTCCGGCTGCTTCTCTCTCTCTCTCTCTCCGATAAATAAATAAATCTTAAAAAAAAAAAAAACCTAAAAGAGAAATAACTTATGATAGAGGAACATAAAGAAGGGCAATGACGGGCGCCTAGGTGGCTCAGTTGGTTAAGCGACTGCCTTCGGCTCAGGTCATGATCCTGGAGTCCCGGGATCGAGTCCCACATCGGGCTCCCTGCTCGGCAGGGAGTCTGCTTCTCCCTCTGACCCTCTTCCCTCTCGTGCTCTCTATCTCTCATTCTCTCTCTCTCAAATAAATAAATAAAGTCTTAAAAAAAACAAACAAAATTCATTAACCTTTACACTTCAAAGTAGGCATTTCATTGTAGTTAAATTATATCTCATTAGAGTTTGTATTTTATTTTGTTTATTTTGGGGTTTTTTTGTTTCTTTTAATGTAAAAGATCAAGAAAATTAATCGTGTTTGGAAGTTCTTAAAAATCCTCAAAGGATGTGGAACAACAGAAACTCTCATTTATTGGTGGTGGGAATGAAAAAATGATACATCCACTTTAGAAGACAGTCTGGTGTTTTTTTATACCACTAAACCTACTCTTACCATGTGATCCAGCAATCGTTCTTTGGCATTTACTCAGAGAAGTTGAAAACATATATTCACACCCAAACCTGTGTGCAGATGTTTGTAACAGCCTTATTCATAATTGCCAAACTTGGAAGCAACCAAGATACCCTTCAGTAAGTGAATGGATAAATAAACAGTGGTACAGCCAGACAATGGGATATTATTCAGCACTAAAAAGAAATGAGCTACCAAGCCATGACAAGACATGAAGGAACCTTGACTGCATATTACTGAGTGAGAGCAGGCAATCTGAAAAGGCTACATACTGCATGTTTTCAATGATATGACACTGTAAAAATAGTAAAACTATGGAGACAGTAAAAAGATCAATGGCTGCCAGGGATTAGGGGAGAGGGGTTGTAGAGGGATGACTGAGTAGAATACAGATGATTTTTAAGGAGTGAAAATACTCTATATGATACAATAATTGTGAATACTTGTCATTTTAGGTTTGTCCTAACCCATTGAACGTATAACACCAAGAGTAAATCATAATGTAAACCATGGACTTTGAGTGATACTGATGTGTCCATGTAGGTTTATCAATCGTAACAAATGTATCATTGTGGTGGGGGATGTTCACGATCGCAGAGGCTATGCATTTCTCATTAATATAACTTGGCTTCTTAATTTTTCACCTAGCAAGTCTGTGACCTTTGATATTCGTAGATATATTGTGGTTTAATTTTCAGATACATGAAATGTAATTTTGGCTTACGTTTGTTTAAGATACAACCCAAGACATTACAAGCAATGTAATAATGAAGAAATGAATAATTAAATAATGAATTCAATCAATTCATAAAGTTCAAACCCAAACTCTTCCTCTGATTGAAACATTTGTCTTTTTCCTTCCATTAACTGCTAAAAAATTGACTCAGTTAATTTTAGGTATGTATGTCTGTGCATATATTTATGTAGATGTATGTAGATAAATCTTCAAATTGTACTTTTTACCTACTATAGTTCTACCAATAGCTGTAGATATGCTTTTTTCTTTTGAATTTTTTCTTGCTTATTTTTCTTTTGCTTAGTTTTTTCATCATCTATAATGAAGCTTATTTTAAATAACCTCTGTTTTTCTTTCAATTATTTCATTCAGCCCAATTTCATCGAGCCCAGTTCCACCTCCTCTAGTTGCATGCTACAACTCCCACCCAAGCACAGTTTAGCATACATGCCAGCTAGCATATATCTAGAGGGCTTATGTCAACATTGTCGTTTCTTTGGCAACATTCTCACTGCCAGAAGTCAATCTCAGTTGTGAAGGAGAATTGGTTTAAGTACAAATAATAGCTGAAATACAATTTTTTAATGAAATAAAATGCATGTATCTCCCTTAAATCCATTAGATTTGCAGATAAAAATTTAAGTCAAGGTATTTTTTGTTTTTCTCACAAGATCACAAGATCCTTTCAATTTAAGAAGTACTATTTTCCCTTCCATAAGGAATGCTAAACACTTGAGTGACTCAGATCCAATAATTTACTCCTTTCCACAGATCAGGCTAAGCAAACTCCTCTGGGAGTAAGCCATCAGAAATTCCAGTTGCAGTGTACTGTGGTATTTTTCATTAAAAAAGGCCTAGAAAGTTCTAACAATGTCCTATTCCTCTGAACCATCTCTAACCCTCACCCCAAAAAAGGGGAAAGGGTACGTGAAAATATTTGGTACGGTAGATTTTAATGAAGTAAAGTGGAGGTGCCTCGGTGGCTCAGTTGGTTAAGTGTCTGACTCTTGGTTTGGGCTCAGGTAATGGTCTCATAGGTCATGGGGTGGAGCCCCCACGTGGGATCTGCACTTGGTGGGGCGGGAGTCGGCTTGAAGATTTGCTCCCTCTGCCCCTCCCCCACTCGTGTGTGTGTGTGTGTGTGTGTGCGTGCGTGCGTGTGCGCGTGCGTGCGTGTGTGCATGCGTGTGTGTGCGCGCGCACACACACGCTCTCTTTCTTTCAAATAAATAAATAAACTTTTAAAAACATGAAGTACAAATGTATACTTACATTATGGACAAACCAATTTTCAAAGTATGTTCTGCCTTATTTTCTCAGATATAAAAATATTTTAAAGTAGTTTCAATAAATCAGATGTCAAGAAACTACTAAAAAAATCCTTTATTAATAGTCCATTTTACTTAGGAGAAGCATAGTAAATTCTTAATTTGGAGAATAATTCCCTGAATAATCCGATTTACGCTTAACTCTCCAGCCTAAATAAACCTCCGCAAGTTATGGCTCAGTCTGAGGGCGTTTATATATCTTCTTCATTCTAGCTTTTAAAATCCCTTCTCATCTAGTTAGTTCCTAGTCTTTTTTCAGATCTCACATCAACCTACACTTCCTCAGGGAATACCTCCAACTTCCCCTCCTAAGTCAACTTCTCAAAGAACATGTTCTCACCACACATTGATTAATGCGGGTCTCCATTAAATTATAAACTCAAAGAACAAGTTATTTTTTTCTCATCACCTTATCTTCATCAACTAACAGATTTGGCAATTAGAAGTTTCGGTGACTATCACTAGATCCACTGATACTAGGAGTCACACCTTAAGTCTAGGCAATAACTTGCATTGCTTACCTTTCTGAACATACATTAGCATAGAGATAGCCATGCTATAAAGATTTTGAATGTTTCAGAACAAAAGGAGATTTGGGTCAGGTGATGAGTGAATACAGGCTTAGGTAAAAGAAGAGCTAAATGGAACTGAACAGATAGATAATTCATTGAGAATTATAGTCGTTACATGAACTGATAAGTAAAGGATATGGATTAACAGCATTACACATTTTGCACAATGAAATATCACCATTTAGAATCACTGAAGAGGGGCATTTTTACTCTCTCATTTTCTCAGAGACTTCCTGCATGCTGCAATTTAGAGTTGTAAATATCTGAAAATTGAACAGTAACTAAACGGATGGCAGTACGGAAAGAAAGTTTCAAGACTAGCCTCCGTAGCAAAGGCTCAAATGAAAGAGGAAGCAGTGAGCATTAGGACCATCTAAATGAAATCTTACATTAATTATCCACGGAGAGAATGTAAGAAAAGAGATGCACCTGAAATCTGGAATAGCCGTCTAAGCTTTCTACTAACTCCAACCTTGTAATTCTCTAGTGGTAGTTTTGAATGATTGAAAAAAATTCCAGAAAAATAAATTTTTGTATCCATGGAAACCTTCTTATAAGTTGCTTGGGATAAAGTATGGCTGTCTATATTTTTGGTAGAAGATGAACCCAGCTACCTGTAAAAACAATATTAAGAGTCCCCTCGGGAGAGGTAAATAGAATGAGTGATTTTATTTTTTTGTGGTAGGATTATAGACATTAGTCTTTTAGCTGAAAATAACCCTGTCTTACAGGAAGTGGAAAAGTGCACACTCAAATACCTGGTAGCTTTGGGAACAATTACACAAACATTTGAAGGCCGGTTTGTACATCTGATGCATCATTCCAAGTGAAGTCTCTTTTTCTCATAGCATTACATTTTTACTTCTTTTAGTGCTTTCTTGATAATTCTCACCCCCCTTTACATTTGTTATGACCTGCAAATTATGTTCACTAAATATCCACTGTGTCATGCCACGTTTTATATTATGCAAAATAAGTGAAATAGCATGAAGATTTCATTTTCAGTAAGTTGGGGATCTAAAGTAGATATGCTTGTGCAGATTTACACATAATTGAGCATTCAGCGACTCTACACTTCAAAAAACAGAGTGATATTAATGGACTGAGTTTTTAAAAATACAGTGGATTCTTGTTATTCATGTTAGTTATGCTCTATAAAGTCACTGCTAACACTGAATTAGCAAATACTAAATCAAGGCTCCCGAAGTAGGGGAAATGTATTTTTTATACTACATAAATGTAAATGTAAATATTTATATACACTATATATATATTTACTTATTTATATAATATATATATATATATATATATATATATATTTCACATGGATTATAATCTCAAATCCAAAATCAACTCATCCTGGTAGGTTCTATTCCCTTTATTCTGCAAAAGAGAAAAGTAGGTAGAGAAGGGTTAAGTGATGTCTGAGGTCACCCTTCTAACAGGTACCAGAGTTAGGATCCAAACCCCATCCACCGGAGCTTCCTGCACAACACTGCGCTTCACTCTGTCACTTTCATCCTCCAATCTTCTCCGCATGAAAACTGAAGCCCTAGTGACACCTTGTTGAACATGAGCTGGAAACATGCCCATAGGGCGACTGAAATTTTTCATTCCTCTGCACATGTCCCCCGAATGACTACAAATACCCACAGGTATTGGGATTTGGGGGTAACAAATAATTTTTAGCAAGCAGGTGAATTTTCAAATACAAAATCCAGGAATAAGGAGGATTGACTGTACAATTTTATGAATTTGATTCTGTCATCGTTATGATTTCTAGGCAGCTCAGTCTGGGAAATTTTATCCAAATTTATAGAATAATTATTTTCTACATAGGATATTATTCATTCTAACTTCAGTACATATTTGATTTACTTTCTATAGGCACATCAAACCTATATGTACCTTAGATCAAACTATTGCAGAATAATGAAGACTTTAGTAATTGGAAGATTATTTGAATGCTCCCCCTCTCTCTTCTTGTTTGACTAATATGATTTTAGTGACACTGATGCTGACATCATCTACCACAAGCATGAAGTACACTGGGTTAGTTTGGGGACCAACCAGGCATCTTTTCAGCTTTTCGTGTGTATATGGCCAGCCAGTCACATAAGGAAAATTATCGATAATTTATTAGACATGAAGTGCATCAGATGTTTTTAAAATACATAGAATACACACAGAGTTTACAACAAAAAATACACCAATCCTTTATAGATTAGGAGACTGAAGTGGAGAAGTGGTAGGTGTTTCATCTAAGGTAGATTAGTGGTAGAGATAGAAACTGAGGCATTTCCCCTATCTTTCATATTTGTGGTTCAATATCACTGCACACTACTTCTGGGCAGAATTATTTTCCAAAAAACAGTTTATTTAACAGAAATATATGGAGAATCAAGGAGTTTTAGAATCCAGTATTACCACTTCAATACTTCATTTAATTGTGAAATGATTTTCATATAATAAAATGCACAGAATTTAAGTATATAGTTTTGAGTTTGACTACACTTGATGAGTCCAAACTCTATATCCTCTGACTTAGACCCCTATAACACTGGCTTTCCACTTGAACCCTATGCAGTTCCACACTGTGGACTGAGCAGACCTCTCATGGAAACAGCCATATAAACGTGGACTTCATCCACTGTGTTCCCTTCTCAGAAGCATTATAATTACTAAAGTTTCTGCCTGCTTTTTACCTGCTTTTCAAGTGCTTTCAAAAATTGTTTTCCATATTTTTCTAGAGTTTACTATTGCTATCAGTAGGAGCATTAGTTCAATAAAAGCAACTCTACCATTCCTGGAAGTCTAATTTATTTTTTAAGACTGAGCAAATCATGACGGAACGCTATTTGACTTCCCATCTGTGAGAATTTGCTAATGTCTGCTTATTTTATTCTAATTAGGACTATTATGAGGTAACTTAGATAGCTTAAGGAATTACACTTCAAGATATTTAGAAAAAAAATTGGTGCATAGATCAAAGCCTCATTGTTATTCTTTTTCCAACTCTCCTCTCTAACTCTTCAGTTTTCTAGAATAATTGCACACCTTCCTCTAAGAATGTGAAAAAGTGCAGTTAAACATGCTTAAAATACCAAGATCATATACACAAATTGGAAGATATATCAGGAATTATTAAGAGTCCATTTTTAGCTGTTGCAACCATAGTATGGATTTCAAAAATAAGCCCAGAATACATACAAGGGAATTGTTCACCCAATTTAAAAACTATTGGATTTCATCATTTGGTTATTTGAAAATAAACACACTAATCTTACTTTTATTCCTATTTCACAGGCCTGACTGATCTACTTTTAGAGAAGCATTAACTTATTGGCAGTTAAATAACTTTTACCTAATAAAAATGTAATGACTTAAATGGCAGCATATTTTTCTCAAGCACAAAGTGAGTTTCCCCCCATGCCCTGGCTTACATTTATAAAACAGAGTATGGTGGTTAAGGTGAATCACAATGAGGAAAATAAGGATGATGTTAATTTAATAATAACTCAAACTGTCTATAATATGTTTTAGTTTACCCACAGTTTGAAACTATCATGGGCAATTATATAGATTCTTAGTGGCATTTGGAAACAATACTCATTGTCTCAATAAATTAAGTTTTTAAAATTATCTATTATAACTTGACATTTGAACTCAAATGATTGTCTCAATGTCAAACCACTTAATCAATAACATATGACATTGAAACGACCTGCTCTTATTATATGAGTACCTTTGATAAAATGAGGATTTTCAGCATTAAGTTCTAGTTTTCTTTTAAGCACTATGACTTGCTATATAAAGTATGAATTTTGAGTTTGGACCACAGGATATGTTATCAATCAGAAATAGTCTTCATCTCTCAGATACATCTAAAAACACCCTCCACTTTATACTACTTTTCTCTACTATCTTTTCAGATTCTACTCTTAACTCTTCTCTCTCCTCACCTATTGTAGAGCCAGAAAATTACATTTTTGTTGGGCTTTTACAATTTCTTTTTGGTGGAAAGAGTAGAGGTCAGGAAGCATTCTATCTCAGGAAGATACTTAAATGGCTGGCATTAAATTGTCTGCCAAAATGATGGAGTAGTATTCATTTTTATTTTTCAGTGAAACCATATGAAATCACAAATAAAAGCACCCACTACCTTTAATGCAGAATTTAAATTAAAAATTCTTTCATGTTCCTGCCTTCTGAATCAAAACTTATTATGAGCAATTCATATTGACTCCAATTCTTTTTCATTTTAAAACAGTTTCAATATTTAAGTTACAGCAAAATAATTTTAAACTCAAATTTAAAGCAATCTTATTTATCAGGAAAATAAGTGTTTAAAACTATATGTTTAATATTTAATGTTTAACCTTATTCATTATTAAGTGGTTGGAAAAAAAAATTAAGATGCAAGTGGGTCAAATATAATATGATCTACATTCTATAAAGAAAATCTGGGAAAGTTTCTTAATGTTTAGTTGACAGTATGTCAAAAAGAAAAATATATAAACCATTCTTTATCTTGTGATTTTGTTTGTTTGTTAAACCATTGAATATTAAATCTAAATGTAAGGAATAATAATCACTATAACTGTGATGATGAAAATTATAAAAAATAAAAACCACCAGAATAACAGTTTGCATTAACTGAGTGCTAATTATAGGCCATGCACAGTGATAAGTGATTTGCTTAAATGAGCTTCTTTTTTTTAATAATTCTAATATCTTTTAAGTGATATTATATAAACAGTTCTAGAGTCCAGAAAAGAAGAAATAATGCTTTATTCATATAAAAATACATTAATTTTAAAGTTCTCAAACTGGGAGCACCTGGGTGGCTCAGTTGGTTGAGCGTCTACCTTCAGTCCAGGTCATGGTCCCAGTGTCCTGGGATGGAGCCCTGCATTGGGCTCCCTGCTCATTGCGGGGTCTGCTTCTCCCTCTCCCTTTGCCTGCCACTCTGCCTGCTTGTGCTCTCTCTCTCTGTCAAAATAAATAAATAAAATCTTTTAAAACAATTTCTCAAACTGGATAGAGATGTATCCTTCAGAACTCACAATTCAGTTTGGTTTCACAGGATCAATATGAGTCTTACCCTGGACTGAGAGGCATGGAGTACTACATAACATGTTCCCTGCCTTTAAGAATTAAAAGTATAACTAAGAACTCAAAACTTAAAAAAAGAAAAAAAAACAAGAAATAATACAATAAAATTTGTGTATTACCAAATTAAAAAATTTGTGCCAGGCTTAACAATTCCAGAGATCGGGTTTCCTCATTTATCGTTGTTTCATTTTAAGAAGTGAGATCACTTTCCAGGAGATATTAACTCCTTACCATATGAAAACAAGCATGTCATAAGGAAAACTTGCCTTTAAATAATGCATCAATTGATTGATCATTTATTGAAAACCTGTTTTATGCCAGATAATATTCCATTGAGGGGAATAATAGAGATAAGTGAAATATTTCCATTGTTACTGGATGCTCGCAGAAAGAGGAAACAGACATATGTACAATTATTCTGCAATTTTACCTATGTACTGGGATAGTTTGAGTAATTCTATGCTTCTTAAGACCAGGAGTTCTTCCTTCTATCTCTGGTTATGGGAGAAAAGAGGCACAAAGAAAGTAAAATAGAACTGTATCTTTAACAAAGTTCACCAGGCGAAGAAAAGGAGCCAGAGGTGGACATACCAGAAAAAATTATATTCAGGTAGATATGTCCTGCAGAGTGTTAGAAATGTGAGTATGGATCTCAGAAGAGAGGTCATGAACAACAACCTACCTTTGCCAGTACCAAGTTTTCTGTGAAAATTTCACTTTGAGCTTTGTGATATCAGTATTGTTATTGCCATTTTACAAATAAGAAACTGAAACTCAGGGAAATTAATTCATTTAGGGTTGCATAACTAGTAATTGGCAGAGTTAGGCATTGAACCCAGCTAGTCTGGCTATAGTGTCTGACTCTGCTATACTGTTTCTTCGTAAGCTTACGAAAACATCAAATATGCACTAAATCTGTATTAATCTAGTGACACTAGCTGTTGTATTTGGGTAAACCTGAAACATTGGTATTTTAACATAATAAATGTTTAGTTTCCACTCACTACAAGTCCAACTTAAAGTAGGCAGTTGAAGAGAAAGGGTGCTCTACTCTGGTCACCTAGGCATCCTGGCTGATGAATTCTCTGTCATTAGCAACATGTGATTTTTAAAGTAATTTTGGATGTCTACGGTCAGCTAGAAAATGAGAAGATAGAGCATAGAGAATAGAGTCAAGGATTTATATGAACCAGGCTTAGAATTAGTATATGTGGCTTCCATCTACAATCCAATTACTAAGACTTAGTCACAGGATTCCTTCCAGATGCAATTTTACAAGTGGGAAATAGTCTCTGACTTGGGATAAATTTTCAAATAAAAACTTTGTTTTGTGCAATTCTTTCTGCCACAAGCACTCCATCCCTTACATTATAGATTCTACTCTCATCCTTAATGGAATACTTTCATATTATAAAAAGACTTTTAATATGATATAAAACAAACATGGATAATCATCCATGTATAATGATATTTCTCATAAAATTAAACTTAAAATATTATAATTTTTAAAATTTTATTTTATTATGTTATGTTAGTCACCATACATTATTACATCATTAGTTTTTGATGTAGTGTTCCATGATTCATTGTTTGCATATAACACCCAGTGCTCCATGCAATATATGCCCTCCTTAATACCCATCAATGGGCTAACCCATCCCCCCACCCCCTTCCCCTCTAAAACCTTCAGTTTGTTTCTCAGAGTCCATAGTCTCTCACGGCTTGTCTCCCCCTCTGATCCCCCTTCCTTCATTTTTCCCTTCCTACTATCTTCTTTTATTTTTTAAACATATAATGTATTATTTGTTTCAGAGGTACAGGTCTGTAATTCATCAGTCTTACACAATTCACAGTGTTTACCATAGCACATACCCTCCTCAATGTCCATCACCCAGCCACCCCATCCCTCCCACCCCCCTCCACTCCAGCAACCCTCAGTTTGTTTCCTGAGATTAAGAGTCTCTTATGGTTTGTCTCCCTCTCTGGTTTCATCTTGTTTCATTTTTTCCTCCCTTCCCCTATGATCCTCTATCTTGTTTCTCAAATTCCTCATATCCGTGAGATCAAATGATACTTGTCTTTCTCTGACTGACTTATTTTGCTTAACATAATACCCTCTAGTTCCATCCACGTCATTGCAAATGCCAAAATTTCATTTTCTGATGGCTGCATAATATACCATTGTATATATACACCACATTCCTTTATCCATTCATCTGTTGATGAACATCATGGCTCTTTCCATAGTTTGGCTATTGTGGATATTGCTGCTATAAACATCGGGGTGCATGTAGCCCTTCGGATCACTACATTTGTATCTTTCGGGTAAATACCCAGTAGTGCAATTGCTGGGTCATAGGGTAGCTCTATTTTCAAATTTTGAGGAACCTCCATACTATTTGCCAGAGTGGCTGCACCAGCTTGCATTCCCACCAACAGTGTAGGAGGGTTCCCCTTTCTCTGCATCCTCGCCAACATCTGCCGTTTCCTGACTTGTTAATTTTAGCCATTTTGACTGCTGTGAAGTGGTATCTCATTGAGGTTTTGGTTTGGATTTCCCTGATGCCGAGCGATGTTGAGCATTTTTTCATGTGTCTGTTGGCCATTAGTATGTCTTCTTTTCAGAAATGTCTGTTCATGTCTTCTGCCCATTTCTTCATTGGATTATTTATTCTTTGGGTGTTGAGTCTGATAAGTTCTTTATACATTTTGGATACTAGCCCTTTATCTGATATGTCATTTGCAAATATTTTCTCCCATTCTGTCAGTTGTCTTTTGGTGTGGTTCCTGTTGCTGCGCAAAAGCTTTTTATCTTGATGAAGTCCCAATAGTTCATTTTTGCCCTTGCTTCCCTTGCCTTTGGTGATGTGTCTAGGAAGAAGTTGTTGCGGCTGAGGTCAAAGAGGTTGCTGCCTGTGTTCTGCTTTAGGATTTTGATGGACTCCTGTCTCACATTGAGGTCTTTCATCCATTTTGAGTCTATTTTTGTGTGTGGTGTAAGGAAACGATCCAGTTGCATTCTTCTGCAGGGGGTTGTCCAATTTTCCCAACACAATTTGTTGAAGAGACTGTCTTTTTTCCAATGGACATTCTTCCCTGCTTTGTCAAAGATTAGTTAACCATTGAGTTGAGGGTCCATATCTGGGTTCTCTATTCTGTTCCATTGATCTATGTGTCTGCTTTTGTGCCAGTACCACACGGTCTTGATGATTACAGCTTTGTAATAGAGCTTGAAGTCAGGAATTGTGATGCCACCAGCTTTGCTTTTCTTTTTCAACATTCGTCTGGCTATTCGGGGTCTTTTCTGGTTCCATACAAATTTTAGGATTATTTGTTCCATTTCTTTGAAAAAGGTTGATGGCATTTTGCTAGGGATTGCATCAAATCTGTAGATTGCTCTAGGAAGCATAGACCTTTTCACAATATTTATTCTTCCAATCCATGAGCAGGGAACGTTTTTCCATTTCTTTGTGTCTTCCTCAATTTCTTTCATGAGTATTCTATAGTTTTCTGAGTGCAGATTCTCTGCCTCTTTGGTTTGATTTATTCCTAAGTATCTTATGGTTCTGGGTGCAATTGTAAATGGGATCGACTCCTTAATTTCTCTTTCTTCTGTCTTGTTGTTGGTGTATAGGAATGTCACTCACTGATTTCTGTGCATTGATTTTATATCCTGCCACTTTACTGAATTCCTGTATGAGTTCTAGCAGTTTTGGGGTGGAGTCTTTTGGGTTTGCCACATAAAGTATCATATCATCTGCGAAGAGTGAGAGTTTGACTTCTTTGCCGATTCAGATGCCTTTGATTTTTTTTGTTGTCCGATTGCTGTGGCTAGAACTTCTAGTACTATGTTGAATAGCAGTGGTGATAGTGGACATCCCTGCCATGTTCCTGACCTTAGGGGAAAGCTCTCAGTTTTTCCCCATTGAGAATGATATTTGCTGTGGGTTTTTCATAGATGACTTTTATGATATTGAGGTATGAACCTTCTATCCCTATACTCTGAAGAGTTTTGATCAAGAAAGGATGCTGTACTTTGTCAAATGCTTTTTCTGTATCTATTGAGAGGATCATATGATTCTTGTTTTTCTTTTATTAATGTATTGTATCACATTGATTGATTTGGGATGTTGAACCAACCTTGCAACCCAGGAATAAATCCCACGTGGTCGTGTTGAATAATCCTTTTAATATACTGTTGGATCCTATTGGCTAGTATTTTGGTGAGAATTTTTGCATCCATGTTCATTGGGGATATTGGTCTTGAAACATAATAATTTTTTTAACTTACAAAGAACTTTTTTGGGGATGGGAAATATGGAGGTCAGCTGATATTTCGTTGCCATCCTTTAAAACTGAGTTTTTATAAATACAAAATAAGATGAGAGAAATAAATAAGTCACCCATTTGCCTATAATCCTCCATTAATTTTTAATTTTTGCACTATATGTCAATTCTTATATGTGTTCTTTCTTGTAGATACTTCTTATGTTTCATTCAGAGTGTTCTGGCTTACTGATTTTATTCCTTGTTTTGTTTAGGATGAGACATGTGCATAGATCTGACTATAGATATGCATGTATTTATAAATATAGTTATATGATTATGTAGCAAAATAATCAGTGCAATGCTATTTTTAACCAATGTAATTTGGTAAATATGCATTTAATATTTTTTCTATTCCACAGTTACTACATTTCTGAACAAGCTTATGATGTTTTTAATCTGATAATTTTTAGAATAGTGAAATAAATGTATCAAAACAATAAGAAAACCCATAATGTTTAATATAATTCACTAACCTTGTCTCTATTGCTAGCCAATCAACCAGAGAATATAATAATGTGTAAAAGACTGGATATGACTTAGCAATAAGCTAATAACAATAGCCATATAACTCTCTTGGACACTAAAAAATATGTAAAATTAGGGAAATTTTTACCATAATTTTCTGCCTACTGTTAAAAGTGCTTACAATGAAAAAATATATTTTGTAACTCACTATTCTGAATAATATGTTTCTGTGTGGTTAGTACAGAAACATTTTTTTCATTGTATCCATGAAATTTTCATTATGTTTTCAATATATTAATAATTCATAGAATATGAAAAATAAAGAATATAAGTGATACAAAGAATAACAGAACTATCTTCATTTAAGTGGCCCAGGAGATGAGCAAGATGCCTAATTTTTTTTCAGTATAAACAGCTTCCCAGAATGACTGGAATAAATCATGTTTTATCTTTACTCAGGATTTTCCTATACATATTATTATAATGGCTATATTAATTTTTATGCACATCCATTCATGAGTTTACTAAAAAAGAGAGTGCATGTTAGAGTCTGTCCATATTTTCATATCCATTTTAGTTAACTGAATACATATAATTCCTCACATATAGGCCAAGTATTATTTGAATTATTTGTATACATATACAAATACAAATAATATAAACATGTTTGTCCTATGCATATATACACTATATGTGTTATATATATATATAAATATATATATATATATAAAATGGCTGTATTTTCCAACATCTGTTACCAAAATAAAAGCCAACAGAATAAAGAAGAAAGGCAAGAGTTTACAAGAAGAGTATTTTCATTCCTTCTCTCTCCACTGTCAAGTGTGGATTACAAATTTAAGACTAGGAACTTCTTTTAGTTTTCCTAGAAGTCTCTAATGTTGATATACAATCTATTCTTCAAAAGACAAACTAAGGGTGTCTATACTCTAAGTTGAACGATTGGACATTGATCTAATTGAACCCAAGTGATATTGATTACCTTTATTTATTTATTTTTTTAAAGGTTTTATTTATTTATTTGTCAGAGAGAGAGCACAAGCAGGGGGAGTGGCAGGAAGAGGGAGAAGCAGGCTCCCCCCTGAGCAAGGAGCCTAATGAGGACTACATCCCAAGACCCCGGGATCATGACCTGAGCCAAAGGCAGATGTTTAACTTACTAAGTCACCCAGGTGTCCTGACTTTATTACCTTTAATAGAGAATTAAGACATCTCATTTTGATGTCAAATGAACAGAAAGTGAAAAAAAAATCAGCAGATTCCAGAAATTTGGAATAAAAAACATTCCCTTGCATTTTACCCTTTCGCTTTTTAAGTGTGGAAAAGCTAAAACATTATCTTCAGGAGACATAAAATAGGAGATGTTAGTGGAAATTTCACTGTAGATCCACACTCTAAGTCATAAGCCTTATAAAATCTTTAAAATTTTCCCTGTTCAGGGGTGCCTGGGTGGCTCAGTCAGTTAAGTGTCCGACTCTTGGTTTTGGTTCAGGTCATGATCTCAGGGTCGTGGGATCAAGCCCCACATCGGGCTCCATGGTCAGTGAGGAGTCTGCTTGAGATTCTCTCTCCCTCTCCCTCTGCCCCTCCTGCTCATACTCTCTCTCTCTAAAATAAATAAATAAGTCTAAAAAAAATTTCCCCTATTTATACAAGAAAAATAGTTTGTAAATAAACACACAGATGTATGCATAATATGTATGTTTGTAGATATACACATTTATATATATACATTTTTATATATTATATATATACATTTATACATATAAATGTGTATATCTACAAACATACATATATTTACATTCATGTGTATAGATGCATATAGCCATACATATACATATAAACATGTATATAACACACATATAAATTTAAATAAATATAAATTTTAAATGTTCTGATATGGCATGTCCCAGTTTTAGTTTGGTTTGGTTTATTTGGTTGGCTTTTAACTTGTAACACTGTGTGCAAGTTTTTACCAATCATTATCTCAAAACTTATAATTAAATTCTTCCATACAAACTTTATAAACCTCTAGTGCTCAAAATTGTGATTCTATAAAATAATATTCTAAATTCCTCCAAATTATTTGAAGATCATGGTGATGAATAGTTGTTTTATCACAATCTATATTTTGTTATGTCAGGTGTTTTGGAAAAATACTTAACTATCTCTTAATCTATTATTGATAAAACTAAATTAAATTAGAGAGGTTGTATTAAGTTAAAATTACTTGATAATATTGGCATGAAACACATGGAGGAAGTAAAAATTACATATAAGGTAATGTCGGAGGGAATAAGGGAATACAGACTCCAAAAATAATCTCCTCCGTAGAAGCTATAAGAGCAATGGCAAAAATTTCCAAAACTAACTTTTCCAGAACTCTGAAAACTGACCCACAGTGTGCAAAACTCCAGGGAGCACTTATTAAAGAAAAACCGCTTTGAGAAAAGTGAGCTTTGTGGCATTTAACCAGCTCTGTTCCCATCCTCCTTTCTTCAGTCCACAGTAGCCTTGAAAACATGCAGGGCTGTAGTCATGGTGAAAACCAGAAGCCTAGCAGCCACTGAAAGGGGAAGAAATGAATTAGACTCCCCCCACAAATCTTCACTCCCTGAGAATTGTCATAACCTAACCTGCCTGGTAATTTCCTAGAAACCCTACTCACAAAAGTTATCTTTATTTCATCCGTCTTAGAGCCCCTCTAGGGTGAACAGCTTGTTCTCAGTGGTGTTTGTCAAAAACAATCTGTAGGAATTGTTTAACATGGCAGCTACCTGAGGTGGTAATAACAGTTGGGGCAAACAACAAACTCAACAACGAACGTCAAAGGTGAAGCTGGCAAATAAGATGTCTGATGTCCCTAGGGGATTTAAAAAGAACACATATTTCTGGGGATCAAGAAATCAATGCACGTGTGTAGGTCTGTATGCATTTTTAGGAGAGACCTAGAAAGTTCCTAAGCTCTCAGCTCTGACTCTCCTTGAGGGTCTGACAAACTGGAAGTGAATGCTAAGACAGAGTTGCAACTAAATTCCTATATGAGAAATGATAGCATGCCTCAACACAGAGAGCGAACCCCTCTGCAAAAGCCTAGAGACTTACTGTATTTAAGCTTTGCAGAAAATCTTCTTTCAATCATTAGCTGATCATTAAGCTAAATGAGCAGAAACCCAGAGATTATACATGACAAAGAATATATATGCTTTATGGAATAAGAACATTAAAGCTCTTAATAATTTCTGAAGAAGGGAAAATACTGATTCAAGAATTACATGTTAATGATTTAAAATGTCTGGGTTTCAACAAGAAATAATGATAAATGCTAAGAATCTAGAATGTTTAAACACAAGAGAAAAAAGAAATCAATAGAAAAAATAAGAGGGAATTCAGATGTTCAATTTTTTAGACAAACACATTAAAATATCTATTTCAAATATGACAACATCAGGAAACCATATCTAAATAATTAAAGGAAAGTGCGAGAATAATGTCTGACTAAATAGAGAATCACAACAAAGACACAGATAGTATGAAAAAGAACCCAATAGAAATTCTGAAGTTGAAAAGTATAAAGACTGAAATAAAAAAAAAATTACCAGAGGTCTCAATAATATATTTGAATTGGCTTAATAAAAAATTAGCAAGCATAAGATAAGTCAGTTTAGATTATCTAGTGTGAGAGACCAAAAGAAAAAGAATGAAGAAAGCAAAGAGAGTCTCCTAGACTTATGTGACAGTATCAAGCATACCAACATGCACCAGATAGGAGTCCCAGAAGGGAAGAGTGGGAGGAAGAAGCAGAAATGATATTTGAAAAAAATGCCCCAAATTTTTCAAATTTCATAAGTATTCATATACATATCTAAGAAACTCAAACGAATTTCAAGTAGGATAATTTCAAAAGGTCCAGACATAGACATACTGTAAGCAAACTGTTGAAATCCAAATACAAGTGGAGAATTTTAAAAATAGCAAGAGAGAAGTGATTCATCATGTGAAAAGAAATCCTCAAGAAGTTTAACAACCAGTTTTACATTAGAAACTTAGAGGCCAATATGGAATGGCATATCCAGAGTCCTGGGGGTAGAAGGGGAGCCAAAAAACAAAGAACAAGAAAAAACTCTTAACCAAGAATTCTATATCCAGCATAACTATCCTTAAAAAATAAAGGACGGGGGGGCGGAGCAAGATGGTGGAGGAGTAGGAGACCTGGATTTCATCTGGTCTCAGGAATTCAGCTGAATAGGGATCAAACCATTCTGAACACCTACGAACTCAACAGGAGATCAAAGAGGAGAGTAGCAACAACTCTCTGAACAGAGAAGCAACTACTTACTGGAAGGTAGGACGTGCAGAGAAGTGAATCTGAGGCGATATTCGGGAGGATAGACGGCGGGGGAGGGGGCCTCCGTTGGCCGCTTCTGGCAAGTGATAGAGCCGCGGAGCACAAAATCGGAAC